>NC_073723.1:64850165-65172109 GCF_023634155.1 Falco peregrinus
TATCTTATGAATGATCATTTATTGTCAGAATTCATTCAAGCAGCTTCCATCCTTTGTCATCTGTACCATTTTATGGGAGGCTGCACTAAATCCTCTCTCTCTCCAAACCTTCAGCCTTGTCTGAGGACCCATTTATGATCCTCTACTTAACTGAGACTTGAGAAGCTGAGGAAAATGGATGGGGGGCATACTATATCAGACATGAAGAATTTCAGAACTTTCTTCCTGTCCATTTCCTGAAAAAATCCAAACAAAACTGACAAGGATACAATTTATGTTAAGTTCACCCTGGACAGTTGTTATTGAAGTTTGTTAAAAAAAAGTAATTTCTAGACATGCTGCTCTCATTTTTGCATGTCAAAAATAGGTTCATTTGGAAAATTAACTCTCTTTAACAAATGTTTTTCTCTAATTTTGTGTCTAAATCCAGTTTATGAAGGAATCTGATCCTCTGTTGAAGACCTTGACTGGGCATCTGCCAAATTGCTGCAGTATTAATTCACAGCCTAACCTCCAAATGCATCCCTAGGGTGTTGAATGCAAAGTCTCAATGTTCCAGACAATCTGCCACTGAGAAAAAAATAATCCTTTCCAGCTATCAAGGGGTGGTGACCATGGCCAAGGCCTTGGCTCTCAAGTGTTCCTTTATTCTGCTTTCAGCATACATCATGGAAGCTGTTGTACAGAACAAAACAAATGGGAACTGATGTAGAGAACATAATGAAAAGGAGCTTGATGCAGAATGAGATCCTTACAAAATATGCCCTTCTTGCTGGCCAGTTGACATTTCCATTTCTTAGTCCTATCAACACAGAGACATTTCTTGCTCAAGAAATGTTTATGCAGCAGATTATTACCATAACTGATATTAAAGTATTGTAGATTATTGAAGGAAATGCATACTTTTGAAAAGGAATTTAGAGGCATCTCTCACCAGTTTTTTTCTGAGCTGAAACAGAATCTCTTCAGCCATTACTTTATACAAGGGTAAATAATTTTATAGATTAAAATTAATTGTATGTATGTGTGTTCAGTTCTCAAAATATATAATACTTGGTTATGTATGTATATTTGAATCTCTGACTACTCATTACAATTTTAACATGCAGACTTCTCTCCAAAGGGAAACTATTACTGTATTTCAACCTTAAGCATACTACAGACATCACCATAATTTAGGAATTGTTGTTTGCATACCCTCCACCAACAAAAGGCAGAGCTAGAGAAAGGCAGCTACTGAGGGAGGTGGTTTTCATTGCTGTGAGTCAAAGGCTGAAGCTATTTGGGAGGATGGAACTCCATAATAACGAATACTCCTGGTTTACAAAGAGGGCCTTATACTCAAAGTTGAATAAAAATGGAATGATGAAAAGTTGTGAAAAAGCCACCTCACACTGTTCCAGATACATATTGGCGTAGCATATTGAATAAGTGTAGTTCAGATTTTTGGATCTTTTATGTACAATAGTCCCTTAAACATTTTGCAGGTACCTCTGTGGTTCAAGTGACAGCCACTGATGCAGATGATCCTACTTACGGCAACAGTGCTCGAGTGGTTTACAGCATATTGCAAGGACAACCTTACTTTTCTGTGGAGCCAAAAACAGGTAACTTTCCATAAACTCTTTGCAGTAATGCTGAGAAAACAGAAAATGTGCATTAAACTTGATAGGAACTTACTAATGTGGTGTCTTGGTTAATTGAATACATTTGGATTTTGTTGATCTTTTGATCTCTTATTCCTCATAGTAGATTATGAAAACCACATATCTCAGCTATGTGATAAGCAGACAGTGCTACAATGGAAATTTTTATCTTCTTGTCAATCTACCAGCTCCCTGGTCTTCTGCCTGTTGCCATCTTTCTGATCAATGAAAATTTCAAGATGTTGTGAACAAGTTTTCTTTGCAGATGTTTGCTTTAGAAATATCTAAGTGTCAGATGGCCAGATTTCCTTAAGTATAGATTTATGGCATGATCAGCTCTCCATTCTACTCTTCAAACTGGTTTTGTTGTGGGTAATGTATCTTTTCTTTATCAGTTTGAAGAAGAAAGCACTGTACTTCCTATCTTTAGCTAAAATTTTGCTGCCACTTTCAAAACAAATTACTAGTGGAGCTTTTTGTTACTGTTTTCATGAAATTTTGTGAATATTTTAAGCCACAACAAGATGCAACCTTTAATCCTATGTCAGTTCAATAAACATTACCCATTCTACTGTATCATTCCACAGAGCAAGAAAATAGGTTCTCACTCTGCTCAGTTTGAGTCAGTGCCTGAACCATCACTTTACACCAACACGGAAAGTAATAATAATCTTAATTTCAGAGGTGGACAAGTTGAGACAAAAGAGAAACAACCTATTTACTCTATTTATTGTAAATAATCTGTGATGTGAATCAGACCTGTATCCCAATGCTATGACCAAAAGGTCACACTCTATTTAACATCTAAATTTGCCGAAATAAGTACTATAATTATCTTCATATTGCAACAGGTCCATCCTCATCAGGGATATATAGCACTTTCTTTCACCCTCCAATGAGCATGATTTATAGTGGTTTTACCTCTGTGTCTCTCTCTCCATGTGTTTGTATGTACAATATATATTGTCATAATGACTGCAGAAAGCCCTTGAACTATAATGTGGTAGTTTCTGCTAAATCAAAACCTTGAGGGACTCCGACTAAAATGTTTGCATACATTTCCAGTTTGATGTGATGATAGTCATATTTTCTGTGTGCATGATAATTAGCTTCCAAATGATTAGTTAACATTGTCTGCAATTCAACAATGATAGAAAAACAAGCAGGCCAGAAAAAGCAATGTGGAAACAATAATGTTATGAAAATTGTATATTAATTGTATTTTAACATGTCTTGTAAAACAGGTGAAATAGTGCCAGACAGTCTGTTTGTGAAATAAATGTTTCAACCCAGAGATGATTAATAGCAAGTCCCACATTCATAAGGGAAGAAAGAAATAAAACTCTAACTAAACATTCAACAAATATCAGATGAAGAGATATGTGTCCCAATGTGCCTCTTCTTTATTTAGTTTGTTTATGTTTCCTTTGCTGCTGACGTTAAGTGCTGGTGGAGTAAACAGCTGCCTCTCTGGAAATCAGAGTTAGTAGCTGTACTGCATACTGAGCATGAAATATTCATAAAGTCGTCAAGTTTTGAGAAGGCATATTTATTTTCTGAACTACATCAACAGAACTGAAAGAATAAAAGATGGAGCTTTCTTCCAGTTTTCATTTCAATTAATTACAAATTGTATGCAGATCATCAAATAGACATAACAAAACCTACTTCAGATATTATAGTATTTCCATCAATAAATCAAAAATCTCTTAATTACACTAATGCTTTAGAAGTTTGTGTTGTTAAAGCAAATATATTGTAAAATAAGATAATTTCATATAGATGCAGAGTGTGGCTATATTAGTATAACAATATTAGTAAGAGTTAATGTGGTGAATGACTATTCAAGACGTTTTCAAATTATTCAAATGAATCTTGCCCTTGGAATCTTAAAAATTAATACAGAATATTCTGACCATCCTAGCTCTAAAATAGTGGGAAATTAAACACAGAAGATGACATCGTCCAGAGAAGGGAGTACTACCCAAGTTATTTTGAGGTCTGTAGTTCAGGGAGAAGATTTGGAAAACACAGTCATGCATGGCATTATCCAAAGAATCTAGTACTAAGTAAAAACTTAGTGGGTGGGGTTTGGAGACTACTTAAAAGAAGCTTGTAAGAAGTCAGTTCAGTTTGTAGTAAAAAACTATGATATTGTTGTTGAAATTAATTAATTCCTCTCTTGTTGCAATCATGGATCTAGCACTACCTCTTAAAGGTAAACTGAGGTTTCACAGTAGCTTATTTGCCTGTGCAACCGTTGACACAGCTTGTCTCACTGCAGGTGTTATCAAGACTGCCCTTCCGAACATGGATAGAGAAGCCAAGGACCAGTACCTGCTAGTTATTCAAGCAAAGGACATGGTCGGGCAGAATGGTGGATTATCAGGGACTACATCTGTAACTGTCACCCTGACTGATGTTAATGACAACCCACCCCGCTTTCCAAGACGTAAGTTACTTTACAAAAATATGACTTGTAATATTTTTTCTAAACATTGTCTTTACATGTCATGCTATTTATAAACAAAACACGATCAGCTTCCATGTTAAGTGCTTTAAGAATCACTGTCAGCAAGGTTGTTTATCTTTATTTTACATTGGAAGAATTGTTTTTCTTTACCTAATGTTTCAGGTCAGTTGAAGTGGTGAATCAGGTGCATTTATTAATGTATTTTACTTCCTCTCTGTGGAGAAAAAGACAAAAAATGGTATAACTTAATAGATATTTAGCTTTTGCCAGGTTGACTTCAGGATGCATAGTTCTTTAACTTGACTCTGTAACCTTCATATTCCTTTGGCATTTTAGCAGAATTTCTCTTATAAAGTATTTCCTAAGGAGTTAATCACAGAAGAGTTGGAAAGTCATCTTCCCTCCATTTACTTTCTTTGACCAAGGTAGCTCTCATTCTAACCAAAGAAAGGAGTACACAGTTGTATACTCAAACCTGAAGAGCTCAGTTTATTACTAGCATTCTGTCTGGGGTGCTTTTTTCTTAAAATAAAATAAAATAAAATAAAATAAAATAAAATAAAATAAAATAAAATAAAATAAAATAAAATAAAATAAAATAAAATAAAATAAAATAAAATAAAATAAAATAAAATAATCCTTGCTAAGTAGAATTAAAGTAATTGAAGAATATAATCACATCTACTCCAGCCTCACCTTCAATGATATAAAAATTGACCTGTACATAATATATTTCGTGTTATTTCAAGCCACTGACTGCTTAAAATAATAATAGAATAACTGAAGTTATTTTTGAAGGTGAGGGTGTTATTGGCTACCGACTGCACTCAGATACCCTTTTGACAGCATATATATAATTTTCTTCTTGAATGAAAAAGCTGGAAATTTCAAGAATGCAGATGATGCACTTCTGTTAAAGAAATTAATATATATCAGTTTCTAGTCATATTCAGATTGCAAAATGCCTGATCAAGATATACAGCTATAAAATAATAAGAGTTTATATTGATATTATTTGACTTGCCTTTTTTCCTCTTCTGTGGAAAACAAAGTAAAAACTTGTTGAATTCCAACATGTGTTGGAATTCTGTAGGAGGCATTCATCTCACGATTTGCACTTAAGTTTTGAAGTTCTCTCATCATAGGAAGAAATTATGCCTGTAGTACTTAGAGTCCATCACAAGGAAAACAGCAAAAAAAACCCCAAGAATTCTATTTTAAACTGAAGAATATATTCTGGTAGCCTGAGTAAAATATTCAAGTGCATGATTTAAAGGAAAGTAGATTTTAAGAAGTTTAGATTTTTTTTAGCCTACAGTCCCAGAAGACTCTGAATTAATCAGATTTTTGAATTTCACAGGATCGTATCAGTATAATGTCCCAGAGTCTTTGCCGGTGGCTTCTGTGGTGGCCAGAATAAAAGCTGCAGATGCAGATGTAGGACCTAATGCAGAAATGGAGTATAAGATTGTGGATGGTGATGGTTTGGGAGTGTTCAAAATTTCTGTTGACAAAGACACCCAGGAGGGAATCATAACAATTCAGAAGGTAAGTCTGATTTTTCTCACTGATTCTGTCTGGATCTATGCAAGATAAGAGCAGGTAATGGAGAGTATGAACTTTTGTTTCTAAGAGTCTTCTCTACTGTAAAAGCAGATCCATTGGCATATTTCATGGCATATTTCATCTTGATTTCATTGTGTACGTGTGTGTGTGATCTTAAGCTTTTTAATGACTTACAATTATTGTGTGGGGATTTTGGCAATAGCTATATTGTTTTCATGAGTTTTTTTAAAAGCTCCTGCACATACAAGTTCAGATAGGAATCTAAGCTTTAATCTCATTTTTCCTTGTATTAAAAAGAAAATGTGAAAAGGTATCTTACAGTAAAAATTTAAGCCCCAAATACAAAATGGATCCCAAATGTAAAAAAAATTAAATATCTAATTGTCTTTGGCTGAAGTTGTTCTATTCAAAAGGCACATATTACTAATGTTAAGATTATGCAGCAGCAAGATTAGTTGTTTTACAAGGTAATGTTATAAAAAAATTGAGAAGATGGAAATAATTAAAGAAATATTTTTTTTTCTTACTAGCTTTCTATATGTACAGTTAGAAAGCTAACACCTTAAAACAGAAAAAAACATGTTTATAAAAATGTTAAAACTCAACATTCTAACCTTGCTGCAGCACATTTTGGACCATCCTTTTACAAAATAAAAGCCTGTTGAAATATTTTGCAAGAAAATTTAAATTTGGAGAACAGGAAAAAACTCCAACACCTTAAGACAGAAGAATGTCCTCTCATATAATTTCATACTCTTAATGTGTGAATTCTTGGTAATGACCGTACTGAATCAATAGCCCTAACTCTGCTAATCAATTTAATACTTACTAAAATGTGGAACTGACTTGGTGTTTTAGAACATATGTAAATATGTTCCTGAACAAGGACCTATGTTTGTAGTTAATATTATTCCATAGAAGATTTTTCTTCTCTATATACTTTTTAATCTCTGTAAACTTTACATACCAGGTGTGGAAATTGTTTGCTTTGGGTGTTTGGGTTTGTTTTTTTTTTCCTTCCTCTGGTGCATCAGTTCCTTTCTAAAGCAATATAAAACTTCAGTAACATTTCTCCTTTGAAAGAAGTCAATACTGCAGGATGTTGCAAAGCAATGGGCTAATTCAGATGCCCTGAACACCTGCTGAGAGCTGGTAAGCTTCCATAGATGTCACATTAAATGGAGAATGTTTAGCACCCTTGAAATATCAGGCTCTAATATGTGTAATATGAATCATCTTTTTTCAAAGGAAGAACATCTATCTTAGGCTTCTTGCAAACTGTGCTAATTTCTGCTTAGCACGTTTGAAATACAAGTGATGAAAAGTTAGTCTCTTTGTTCAACAGCCAACTTCATCAAAGCTCCTTCAGTTTGCTTATTTAAGGTTTTTGAGCAAAGATTTGGAAGAAATATGCCTACCGTAGAGGCAGAGAATTTGCCAGTGTCACAGCGAGCAACACTGAATCAGCTGGGGGCTTCAGCAATCTAATTTGAGAACTAATGTGTTCATTTGAATTTTTAGTATGCTTTTGTAGTCATGGTGTTTGTTCCTGGAATATTCTGATTCCAGTATTGTACAGTGGAAAAAACAATTGCCATTTATTATTTCTGTAATCACATTAGCTAGGGAGGTGAACTGGACTTCCTAAAAAGTGCTCTATGAAATAGCTATTGGACCACGTTAAAAAGGTTACAAAATTTTGACCTGATGAAATGCTCCAATTTGCTCATAATTTTTAAAGCTAGATGCTGCTGTATTTTGACAGAAGGACTCACACTTTTTCTCTGCAGTGTTAGAACTTTTCTCTAATTTTCCTGTTGTTGCTGAATATCCTCTGCCACACCCAAAGGTGAGTGCTAATGCTGAGGGGCACCTGGTAGACCTCTGGATGCCCTTAGTTCTTCATTTGGAGTCCAGGGAACTTAGTGCCTTGCCCAAAGCTGAGATATCCTTCCTGCCAACCCTGTAGAGGACATTGGCTGGGAGGGAAGAAAGTAAGTGAAGAGCTCAAGCACAGTGGCTAACAGACAACTGCACCTTGTTCTTCGCTGGAGAACAAGTACATAGAAGACCGTTAATGACAGTAAACGCAGGTTAAAAGGGCGTCAAGGAGTCAGGCAGAGATTATCCCTGGATGATAATGTGTGCTTGTTAGAGGGGAATCAGGGAAGAAATTAAATCTGCAGCCTGGAATCTGCCTACATATTTTACTATCCAGCACATGACATTCCGTACGCTTCTGAGGGCAGTCAGCTCTCTCCTTTTCATGCCCCTGAAACCAGCTGAGGCACTGAGAAACAGCTCAGCCTCCAAATGCATGCCCATCATTTTAAACTTGTGTGTATTTGTATGCTGAGATGACATGTCTGTGTACACATCAAGCAGTAAAATGCCAAGGCAAAGACTTCTGAAAAGGCACGCTTTGGTTCTAAATGCAAATGCATACTTTAGCTTTGCATACTTTTGCTGCAGTCCTACATACAAATCAGCAGGCTGGCCATGAAATTCACTGCCAGTATTTCTGAGCAGTTGAAGGCACTGCTCCTTTTTTTTCTGTGCTGACTGTTGTGGAGAAATTTTGGCACCTGGTTGTCGGAGTTCCACACACAAACTGAGGATTTTACATTCTGTTTTTAGAAGGATAACTGTTTTGAGACGATTTGAAAAGTTTACTTCCTCACTAAATCTAAGACTTTTTTTTTAACACATAAAAAGCAGCAAGTAAAAAAAAAAAGTTTTCATAAAAAACCCACCCTAAATTAAGAGCAGTGTAATTTAAGAATTTGGTGAGCAAAGCAGGGTTTTTGTATGCTCTAAGTGGATGCAATATGAAAGAAAATACCCAAGGATTAAGGCAAATTGCAAACAAATCATTTATGTGTATAAATTCAGGAAAATGAACTTTTTAAAAGAAGAGACATACCAAGAATTCTGATATTAGAAAATGTTACATGGCTACGTAATTCCCAGGATTACTTGTG
Source organism: Falco peregrinus (assembly GCF_023634155.1). Lineage (NCBI taxonomy): Eukaryota > Metazoa > Chordata > Aves > Falconiformes > Falconidae > Falco > Falco peregrinus. The sequence continues at coordinate 64,858,832 of NC_073723.1, forward strand.
TATAATGGCCTTGACTAATACATATACCGATTTGAAAGGTGGCAAAATTGGTGAATGAGATTTGGGTGTGTTTACTTTTTGGTTTGGTTTGTTTTTCCCATGCATTTGAATACATTTCTTCTCTGCACCCTAAGATGCAGAGATTTCAAAACATGAAAACTCAGCAGAAAAAAAAATAATTGTGGTTTTACTCTAACAGTGATATTCATTGAAATATGGAGTGTATTCTTCCCTCCTTTATATCTCTTCTGCACTACTAAATCCAGGTATCTCTGGCTTGCACAGTTTATTCAGGATGGAGTTTTCTCTGAAGAGTTTAGGAATAGTGCTATTTTTCAAATAGTAGTAGTTCTGCTCATAGTTTTTGAAGCCATGGCAGGACTGGGGATTACATGTTCCTGAACACGCGAGTACTGTTGCTGCCTAGTGCCTAATGTCAGTATATACTAGCTGCTAGACTACATCTCAGTTCAAGGTAACGTTTTGACAGTAGGCTGGTATTCTTAGAATGACTCCCTTGACCATATGTGATCAGACGAGGGAGGAATACTTTCTCTATGTCTTCATCCACTTTGTCTTCCTTCCTCCAAAGAGTAGAGTAGGATTGTACTACCTTACGCAGCACAACTAAGGAGCATGCATGCTGTGCTACTGTACATTATTTGCTGCTATATGGTTTTTCATATGCCTGTGACACCTTATTTTCTTTTGTTCTGCTTAGGATGTTTGAATCTGGATGAGATGAATGAGATGTCAAGTTCATGTATTCCAACACATTGCTTAGATATATGTTAGAAAAAAAGAAACCAACCAACCAAAAAACCCACACCTTTTTCAAAGTATTATTTAGGACAAGGACTAACTTTTGTTCATGAATTTATGTCTGAAATAATAAGTGGTTAAGTCTGGGTAGAACTGAGTTTTTGTGAGATCAGTGAAGCTAGAATTTAATCTTATGACAAGAACTAGTAAAAACAGTATTGAATCTTTTACTTGATTATTGGCACTAAAAAATAATATAATACATTCTTATGTATACTTCTTATGTAATACATTAACTGAATTAATTGACTGAATTCATATGCAAAAAATTTATCCAGCATGTATCTAGGAAGCTATATAAAAGTGTGTCAATTGTTTTTGGGATGCTATGTTCTATTTCCAACCTGCAATAGGATGTAAAAAATCCAGAAGCTGGTATAAACTACAAGAGAATAAGACTCATCAGCACAGTTCAGCGCAGTATTGTCTGCTTACAGGAAGGTGGGAAAGTGGTGGGAAAACTAGTGGGGGTCTTTTCCTGTAACCTGCTATGTTCATACAATTTGTTGCCTAGTAGTTTCAAGTCACTGTGGAAACCTTCCCTTTTTTTTCTTTTCATACTTTCTCTTTTTTTAAATAATAATAAAAAACAAATGAAATGTTCTTACTTATCAAGTAAAATAGAAGAAAGCTCTTCCTTTATTTTTATCTGGTACAGAGCAGTCTTAAGATACCATCTACTCAAACTTTGTGCTAGAGTTCCGACGCTGCAAATAACCAGAGAGTTTGGCTATTCTCCACCCCATAGGCACCCTGTCTGTAGTGAATTCCTAAGTAAAGCTAAATTGGTTATGTAAGTTACTTTTAAGCAGGATTTAGGAAAACATCCACCTTAGATGACCTTTTCAGAAATAAAAATTACTTTTACCATTTTTGAAGAGGAATTGGGCATTTATATTTCTTAGAAATAATTGAAAATTGTATCCTGGTTCACACTGTGACTCAGTTCTCCATCTGTAGAGTAGGATCAGTTCCTTTCTGTGGTTTAATTTGTAAGTTACATTTTGCTATCGATGCTCTGTTAGTAAGAACTCAGATCATTTGCATAGCTACATTTCACAGTAGAGAGGGTGTTCGGAGGAAAAGTATAATTTTTCTGAATATATTAAAGTTTTAAAAAATGTGTTTTGGATTTGTCTCTGGAGTAGCAACCTTAGAATTAAAGAAATGTTTATGGAAATGAATGATGAGTCAGTCATTTAATACCACAAATTCTGAAGTGTTCATGCAAACCTATATGTGTGCAATTTCAAAGGGAATTCATGTTGACTGTTCACAGAATCCTGGTTGTAATACACAGGAATGGATCTTGGCTTCACTTTCTAAGCAAAATGCATACACGAGACCATATTGTTTGTAGTTTCTAAAGCACTGTTCCTAAAAATAGTGTACTGAACAAGGCATCGTATAAGTATAGATTTCACTTTATTCACAAAGTTGCAGGCTATAGTTAGTCTTCAGTAATAATAAAAGCTTAGTAGCAAAACCTCCTAGGATAAAAACCTGATAGATGATCTGTATCCAGCTACACCTTTATCAAATACATGATGCTTAAAGTAGTAATGGTAATTTAATAATAAAAAAGGCTGCAAGGTATGTTTTTATTTACATGTTATGTGACTTTTTTGAAAGTTATGAAATCTGATGCAAGCCATTTTGAAGTCTGTGGAGAGATTTTAGTGCATGTAAGGGCGGGGTGTGGGGGGTGGGGGTGTGGGGGTGGGGGGCGTGGAGCAGGGGAAGCCCAAAGACTCTCTATAGAGGGTGTTGTAATTTCTTACTGTAGCAAGTGATAAGCATTAAGATTTCCCATGGTACAGTTCTTGCCCACTTTGCCTTCATTTCTCCCCCCAATACACAGACCTACCACCAATATCACCAACCAATTTGAATGTTAGAGGGAAGAATGTGAAAATAGTGTTGCAAAGTACTTTTTCATAGAAATTGATGGCTAAGACATTATTCTAAGACCTGACTTTGTTCTGAGAGTAATACTGGTGATTATAAAAACGGGGGGGTTATGCATAAGCTTTTGAGTGAAAAGCTATCTTTCTATTACTGTTAACATTTCACCTTTTTTTGCAGCTAGAAATTTTTCTTTCAATTCTATATCAGAGTTTACAATGTAAGAACTTGAGGCTTCCATAGTTCCTTTGAGAGATAATGTGCATTTGTTTGATGTACTGCAGTTTTCAATATAAAACCTCAACTGGGCTTAAAAATGTGATTTTCACCTCTGAAAGGTATATTATTACAAAGTTGCCATACAATAAAAAATGAACATAACAAAAATGTTATAAGAATTTCATACCCAGCCTCTGAATATAGGTGACTTTTTTTGTAATTTCCTTCAGACAGCAGAAAATTCTTACTCCTTAAAAGAAAAGAAAAAAAAAAAAAAAAAAAAAAGAAGAAAGACCCCCCAACCCCCAAAATGAGAGATAGATTAATGGATCCTGCACAAGATCTAATAAGATAACACTAATGCACAGATATTAATGAAGCGGTCAAGCTCTATTCACTGTACTGAAGGACTCAAGTATACATTATCCATTTAACCTTCAATGCTGATGTAGTGATTTGTAGTCTGTTGACTTGGTATTCCATTACTGGACTCTTGTGCTTTTGTTATACCAGGAAATAATGGAGGTATGATCTGAAGGCCTGTTAAATAATGCTTTCTGTATAACAGACATCAGTGATAATTAGATAAAAAGGAAAAAAAAAACGGAAATCTTTCCAGTTCACTTTTTCAGTCTTTCATTAGTGTCTGTAGTATGTAATGTCTTTATTATATTATCTACAAATTGTTGAAACATTTCCACCAGGACAAGAACTCTTGCATACTGACCATATCTTAAAGGTTTTGTTTATTTTCCCAGATCACATTCTGCCTCAAACCTGGTCCCTGTTTATTCACCATAGGATGTGAGGATATACCTTATAGAAACAGACTGAGGATGACTGTAGCTTTTGTAGTCATTGTCACACTCCACAGGAGACAGACTCTGCTACAAAGAACTAAAATAAGACAATATTACTGCCCCTGTGTAACACAATGCCATTTGATGTTGTAAAACCCCTTTGCCAATCCATACTTCTCCATACTGTTCCCCCTGTATATGCACAGATATTAGATATTTTATTTCTTTATTGTTCATTAGCAAGGACCCTTACAGCTTTTGGAAACAATCAGCAGCACTGGGTACCAGAAGATATTTGAGGCAATTCTAGGACAGGATTCCTGTTGCTGAAAGCAGATGTTTACTTCTTCCAGTTATTGAGACTGCCTTACTAGTGACTGGTAAAAACAGGCATTCGTAAGTAGACCAGCTGATTTCTTCCCTAGAAGAACTTTGCTATACTCACAGTAAGCACCATATGGTGATTTTTTCAGATCTGCAAGGCTGTTAGAGAAGGTGAAACAAGCTTTTAGTAAGTAGGCCTGTTTAGTATACACATCTATACCATCACTAGTTTTACATCCTTAACTTTGAGGAAATGCCTTTCTAATGAAAGTGGGGTTTGTGTGTTCCCTACTAGTCTAACACTCCTGTAATCCAGTCAGATAAAGAATGGTCTCTACATTACAAGAATGAAATATGATTATTTAAATGTGTGTGTCAACCCTTATGATAAACATTCACATTGAAAACACATGTTTTTATGATTTCAATTTTTAATTTAGTCTCCTTTAATCAATATAGAAACATGGGAATGTCATTAATTAAAATTAATATTTCTTCATTGTTTTGCTCACTCTACTCAAAATTTATATAATTTGTCTAATTACATATATTGTGCTTTATACATTTTATTAAATCAAATTTTCATAATCTTTTTTTCTTAGGATGACTGTGGTGTTGACACTAGTGTATCATAACAAGCTGTCTTGTCTGCATTCTCATGATATATTTCCATGTGTTTAAGTATCATTTTAATCTCAATCATCTAGTTTCAACAGGTATCACTTATTAATGAGAAAGAATTAGCCTTCCCTTCTCTGCTACATATTTTTATACATTCTGACTGAAAATGCACCGTTTGCTAAAGGCTTTTTTTAGTTCAACAGATCTCAGCCTTTTGTCTTTGACATTCTTCAGGTTATAATTTCTTTAGTTCCTATGATGCTTGTATTGGAAAATGAGAAGTCTAAAGATATTTGTGTGCTTGGTTGTCTTCTCCTTAACCTTACTGTTCATCTGGTCATGCCAGATGCTTAATTGTTTGCACCATACAACAGAATTTCTGAAACATTTTTCATCATCCTAATACCACATTATATTTTCATTATGGCTGTGAAGTTTGTTTCATAGCAGACATATTGTACTTTAAACATAAACCCAAAATTAAAATTGAAAAAAATCCAAACATGCTTTAGTAATAAATACTGACCAGTGGTATCCAGTATAGTGATCACTATCCAGATAACCTTTCTTTTATGGCATATCTGTCTTTGGAGAGCTATGGATGCTACAGCCCTGATTCCATGCAAGAAGTAAGCACTTGCATAACATGAGGATCACCCATATTCCCTTTTGGAGAAGCCTTTTGCTGCCACATAGTGTTTATAAAAGTTCATTGTCTTTCTGAGTGTGATATGTTGCAGTTCATTTTTCATTTTTAAATCTAGACTGTTTACATCTGTATTGTAACTTCGGCATAATTACTGACTTTAACATGCTCATTTGGGATTTATCCTACTGTAACTCCATGGAGAACTTAGACCCTTGCATTTGTAGGTCAACAGATGTGTGTTTCACCTCTGCTGCTCCTCTGAGTGAATACAGGAATGTTTTGCAGATGCTCTCAGACTATTTTGAAAACACATTTCAGATCCCTATGATGTATCCAGGACCAGAATTGCAAAAAAACTTTTAAAATCTGTTTTATACACTTGGAATTATAGTTTGAAAAGATAGCTGACTAACCAGACTGCAGTTTTAGGAATGCTTGGGTCTTTTGCTGCTGTTCCTTAATGATTAAATGTGGGATTGCAAAGGAATAGTTAGCTGACATTTGGGGCAAGCTGACAAACTAGGACTATTGATATAGGGCAGATAGTGTTAATATTTACATGTTTCCTTTCAATAATGGTCTGTGAGGTAAGATGCTTTTTTGTTTCCAAAATAATTTTCCTTATAGGGCTGTCCTCCAGATCACAGATGCCCTGTTAGTTGTGGGGGATAATTTTTAATTCCAAGGCACTATTTATTCCTAAAGAAATTATACTTTCATCAAAGAAAATTAAAGCAGAATGAAGATGGAAAAAAATTAATGTGCATTCTGTTTTATGAGCAAAACAAAACAATCTCCAGGCTGCATCTCCATACAAAGTATTGTCATATAAACAATGTAGTTTAACAGATTGACACATTGTCTACACAAATTTATACTGATCTTGGAGTAATAATAGATTAGCCAATCCCAATGCTATACAAAAGAATACCACAAAACAAACAAAAACAATTTTCTGAATGAGGTGTTTTCACCAGTGAATATTAGATCAAGTTCTTATGTCTGGGTAGTACATCACATTGTATTGGACATTACCTTAGATATAATACGAATAAGGCAAAAAAAAAATAATTCATTCACAGTGATTAAATAATTGGGGAAATTTGGTCCTCAAAGAAGTCACAGGAAGTTTTGCCATTAACTTAGAAAATTCTTGTTTCATTCAGAGGGTAGAACTACCTCTACCATTAAACTCATTTGAGAATATTCACTAGTGAGACGTTGCAAATAAAGTTTTTAGGAAGCTAAAAAATAAGCCATCAACTATGCTTCGCCCATTGAAAGTGCTGGTTGGATACAAATGGCAAAGTTCATTTTGTACTTACTGACAGTTATAAGCGAAACAGTTTTGTGTCAACATCACTGGGTAGTAAAATTTCCAAATAAATTTACCTGTACAGGAACTGGATTTTGAAGCTAAGACAAGCTATACCCTGAGGATAGAAGCAGCCAATATGCATGTTGACCCTCGCTTCCTGAGTCTGGGACCCTTCAGTGACATGACAACAGTGAAGATAATTGTAGAAGATGTTGATGAGCCACCTGTGTTTACTTCACTTTTGTACTCCATGGTGGTGTCTGAAGCAGCAAAGGTTGGCACTATTGTTGGAACTGTAGCAGCCCATGATCCAGATGCCTCAAATAGTCCTGTCAGGTAATTATAAGATGTCATAATTGTTTATTTATTTAGCCTTTGTATTGAAGTTGTTAATTTTGTTGTGGGGTGGTCTTTGCTTACATTGAAAGCAATTAGTTAGGTTTCTTCCTTTGCCAAGGGACATTGAGATGTTCTAAGAGATGGCATATTTTGACTTCTATACTCCTGAACTACAGGACCCTTGAGAAAATAATATATTTAATCTCTGTAAAGCAAAGAAAAGAAGATATAATTTCAGGATTCCAAAGAAAATACCCTCAACATATGAGTAATATTTACTTATCTCTAAGTTTTGGATGAGTCTATTGTTATCTATAACAAGTTATCTTCTCTTAAATCAACCAGGACTGAAAAGCACACATAATATATCCATGTCTCTGTGTGTACGTCCATAATGATTCATACTCTCAATGCACTATGCACAAGAAGTCACAAGAATGTAACAACATGTTAAATATTGCAAGAATGTAATAGACTCCTGCACAGTAGGAAAAGAAAAAAAAAAAAAATCAGGGAAAACTCTTTATGTCAGGGAAATGTATAGGGCACGACACATCCTGTTTCAGTCAGGATGGTTGAAGGCAATAATCTTTTGGCTTTTGTAAATTCTGTCACAACCAAATATCTTTCATTTGTATGGGAAAAGATATGAACCCTGGAGACACATAAGAACTATGAAGGACCTCTTCCTTTGTCTTCAGTGTGTGAAGAACCTGTAAGCCTTCTGCAGTCTAACATCCAGATCATAAAGAAACCATAAGAAAGCACCAAGTATTGATCTTATTTTCCTGTATCTAAGGTCAGAGCTCAAGGACAAAGACTTACCACCTAAGTTAAACCAGTAATGAGTTGCTTGTTACTTTTCTTAAGCAGAGTAGTCATATTAATTTGTAAAGGAACATGCAAAAGGTAGTACTTCTGACTCAGGAATTTTGTGATTTTAAATATCTGCAGGAGGAGGAACACACACGATTAAAATTTAGTACTAATATTCATTTGTTTTTATTGTTCATTTAGGACATACATAAAATAGAACTTCACAGGTACAGAACTTGGTTGGATGTCACCTTTTTTCGTGGTGTTAAATTTTTACTTTCATGCATTGAGGATGAACTTGGAACTCTAGTGTAGCTCTGTAATTCTAATGCAGAAATCTTAAGCTGTAAAAATAAAGCATATGTTTCACTCCTACAGCTGACGTAAGTGTTCTCTCTCTCTTTCATTATATATCGGCAACATATTCAAAATAGCCGATTCCTATCATGTATAAACAAGTCCTAGATGGATGGTTGGCATGGATTTACTTGTGAAATTTATCTTTGCTGAAATCTATCTTTTCTGTGGCAGTGTTTTCTGGCACTGGTGTTAGCATCTGGTATATAATACCTGGTTTAACAGAATCATGTAGAGTAGGATTAAATCTAGTTCGATAAATGCAGTCTATGCTCAGAATGGTTTTGATTCCTTTTGACTCTTGTGTAAACATAATGATGAGTTTATTGGCCTCAATCTAGTTAATTTTTATGATTCCAGCATAAAAAAATACGTATATCACCATCTTAACTAAAATCTTGAATATCTCTTCTGCTTCAAAGTTTGGAATTTGAGAGGGAGGAAAAATAAAAGTAGTGAGAGTTTATCTGTACGCTTGCAAACCTATGTACATTGTTGGAGGCAGTGACAGGTCACATAATGTAAAGCTGTCCTGCATCTGCTGTAATATACATCAGAGCCAGATTCACCTAAAATTGGAATGTGTTATGGAGGATTAATGCATAATACTTTTCATGATCTACTTAAGAAGTTAAAATTATTAATCTATAAATAAGTATTCCAAATTCTAAACATTGGATTATATTAATAGTGATTAAAATTTAAATTTGTTACAATTCAGAAAATATTGAAAATACACAATCAGACACAATTAAAACCTTAATAATATGGGGGTGGGGAAATAATAAATATTTTGAAAAGAAGAGGCTATCCTTTATGGACCAATGAACTATTGATGTTTGAACTAGCTTAAATAAAGGATTTAAAATTCCTGCAGCTCAAAGATTTTCAAGAATTAATGGCTGCAAGGAATTAAAGGATTAAAAGTATTTAAAATAGTTTTTTTAGAATTTGAATATGGATGCAATGCTCGTAAATAAGTTAATGGAAAGTGCTTGCTTTCTATGCATGAAAATTATTTTTCTTGTTTTTTTCATAAGAACCTGTCATCCAGTTTATATAACTTGTTTGCTTTCCCCTCCCTCCCTCCTTCCTTTTCATTTCTTTCTTGTTTTCCTTTTTCTGTCTTTCTCATCTCCTCCTTCTCCTTCTCTTTCTTTCTTACTTTTTTTTTTTTTTTTTAAGAAAGGCCTTTGGCTCTTCATGATGTGTAGCGATAGTCTGAATAATTGGTATGATATTGAATCCCAGATGTGGGACCTTCCAAGACTCACTACATAGCAGAGGTGACAGGCATAGACTCATGGGGAAATCTGACAGCCACAAAACAGCTGAAGAGCACTGCTGGCCGAATAAACAACAGTGCTGGCATGAAAGAAAGTAAAAAATGAACTACAGTTAACATAAAACGGGGGGAAAAATTAAACAGGAGAAGTGAAAGAGGGTGAGCCTTAATCTGTGAAAACCGCTGTTACTGTTGCTCTTACAAGTCCTTACCCTGTCCTCTCTCTCGCTGTGACATAATACAGTAAACCAATTCTAATTACGTAACAAGCCTCTGCTCTAAGATTTTGCAGCTAAGAGGGACAGATAAAACCACAAAGTAGAAGTTGGTATATTGCAACACAGAGCAAACAAATAGTATCATAAGATCATTACATCTGGGAAGTCCCATTTTTTAACTATTTTCCATAATCCTTTCCTTCCACATTGTTCAAATGATTTGGTTAATCTTACATCAATATAATCTATTATCAGTGTGACATAATTGTAATGATCACACTTGGTCTGATCTGGACATTTTAATTCATCCTGAGTGTAAGGAAATGCTCTGGAGTACATACTTGATCTAAATGAGAGTGCAAGAATCTGACTCAATATTAAATCAAATGTCAAGAACATTCCAGCTGTAAATCGAAATCTGCCTAATCAACCTTCCCTTTCTTCTGCAAAGGTTATAAGCAAAACACCCACAGGCATTTTGACCTTTTCCCTTATGCTATTTTCTGTTTGCTAAGGAGCTCATTTCCACTTCCTAAAACAAATTTGGAGGTAAAAGGTATGTTAAGCCAAACAGTTAAGGGCATGAGCCTGTGTTTGTCTAATGACAGTAAAGCACCAGCACCTGACAGGGATGACATGCAATCCCTTGCCCTGCTCTGCATCATCTCTTTCTACTTCCCTGCCCCTTCAGCTCTGAGTGACAGGGGTTCTTCTGGTGATAGGAAACCCTGTGCTCAGACTGCCAGCCCCCATCACAGCAGCGCCTGCCTGGTACAGCCATGTAGCAAACTTGCAACTCACCTTCTCCTTAGCTGGGGTTCAGGGGGATGTTGTTCCATGAAAAAAGGAAAGCTTGCCTCACAGCAGAGAGGAAGAAAGGAGAGGGGAATAACTATAACCTCACTGAAGAGGACACTGTGGGAACAGAGCCTGCCACTGTCAGCACAGGCTGCTGTGTAACTCTTGCCTTCACATAGAGCTTTGCATCTCTCAGCACCCCAGAGAAACTGGACAAAACAAAGCTCAAAATGGGGAAACAATGGAAACTCTTTCTCTCTATTAAGAAATCAATGAAACCTTTTTACAAGTGGTAATTGAACATAAATCAAAGTTTTCTTTCATCCTTCACCTAGGTACTCGATAGATCGAAACACAGACTTGGAGAGGTATTTCAATATTGATGCCAACAGTGGAGTCATTACAACTGCCAAGTCTTTGGACAGGGAAACTAATGCTGTTCATAATATCACAGTTTTGGCTATGGAGAGTCGTAAGTAACAATTTAAAAATCTTATTGGCTGTTTATGTCTAAAACTTCAGGCTTGTTGTGATCAGCTGCATTGAAAGAAATTATGGGAGTTTCAAACCATGGCTGACAAAAATAACTTCTTACTCAATGTAAAATAAACTTACATGATAAAAATTAAGAAATACAACAGATTAAGTATTTGCTGTTTCCTTTGTCTCACACCTTGTGTAGTCTTTTGAATTCTGAAAAGATATGCAAAGGAAGATGAACTATGCCAAGTCAGCAGTCTCAGACCAAGTATCATTAGAGGAAAAGTGATACGGAGCGTAGAGAAGATCAGTTAGCTCATCTTGTTGATGACACTCAGGGTTGATTGCTGTTGGTAAACCACAGCATTCCTAAAAGGCGGGAAGGAAAGGGAATGTGAATGCTTGCCTGGTTTCACTTTCCTGACTCTAAGATAAGACTGTAGAGGATATTTTGTATTTGGTATCTTTCTGGCATAAGATGAAAAATGTTGGAAGAATCAAACCCTTCAAGTACATACAACAACAATTCTGTTAATGCAAGTTTAAATGTAAACTTGTTCAGCTCTGAATATATTCTGTGGAAAGCTATATATTTTTTGCCATTATATTTGAAGAATTTATTTCTTCAAATTTCATGCTTGTTACTGCTCTGCTGGGCTGTGATAATAAAAGATATCAATTCTCTGACCTGCTATTTTAAAAATCCTCATTTCTTGCTTTCAATGAGGTTAATTTAATGTTTAACCTTAAAGCTAACATCTATCATTTAATGTCTGTGTGAATTTATCTTGTATTCTCAGGAGTAGAATTTTCGTCTAGGAGGCCAGCATGGAAACTTTCCTGGGTAGTAACAAAGCTGACAAGGTAGCCAAGGGGCATACTTGACACAAGTGAGAGTCTAAGAGCACAAGTAATACCTTACAATGCTACAATGCTTTAATTTATGTTCATGGCCTGCTTGCTTTTCAATAAGCTTAGGTTAGAAGAGGAAAAAGTTGGTGTCAAAATTGTTTACTCCTCTGGTATTTCAGATGTGCAAGAAAACCAAAAGCAAACCAAAACACTTTATGATTTACATTTGGATGCATTGATTTAAATATTTATATTATTTACTAAAATGTGGCTGAAATTCTTGATAGAGAGATACATATTTGAAGTTTTATACAGTTTTTCCTTCTGCCCTGCCCTATTCCTAATGTCACTACTTTTGGTAAAAAAAAAAATAAATTACACAATCTCTTTTCTGTGCTCCAAAACAGGTGTATTCTAGCAAAATAAGCATAGCACAAAGTGATGTCCTTTGTGCTTAGTCCAAAAATACCTACTGTTTAAGATTAGATAATTGGACCCTGAACAGATTCATATTTTAGTTAGGGATGTACATCAGTTTAAGGATGTGATTCATATTTAAGGTGTTCAACATGTTAATGACAGTCTTGAAATACTTAGTTGTGTGTGCACTTTAAATAATTTTGGATTTGCTTGGGAATACAGCTTTCTCTTCTTTCTGTTATACATAGATGATGGAAATATATTTTAAACTTCTTAATAGTCTGATCAATCTGAATTGCAACAAAAATGTATTTAACCCATAATAACTGTGCTGTTCCTGACATGAATGGTGCTATTCTGGCTAGTTATACCCCTTGGCAATGGTTTTATATCATCCTGCTCTTATCCTTCCATATGATGTGGTTCAATGCTGTGATTAGTGAGTCAGATTTTTGGTTTATCCCTGAGAGTAAAATCTTAGTTTAACTGAAGCGGCTGGAAAACATAAACATTGTTTCCACTAGGCCCAGAAGATCAAGACAAGAGCTTTCTTTGTCCTTCTAGGAGGGACTGTAGTTCATTTGACATGCATATGCAAAAGTAGAATGCAAATTAAAAACATATTGGCCCAAAGAATAACTTGCAAGGAGCTCTTCTTGACTGTTTTTTTGGCTCCTTTTCCTATAGCGAACCCTGCACAGACTGGGAGAGGCTATGTAGCTATCACTATACTTGACATCAACGATAATGCCCCTGAGTTTGCCATGGAGTATGAGACAACTGTCTGTGAAAATGCTCAACCTGGTCAGGTATGGCTTCATTTATTTTTTAATGTTTATTTTTATCAGATAGGCAGCTATTTCTTATGAAAGCCTGCCAGCTTTAAGATAAAATAGAATTGGCTTATGGCAGTAAAATTGATGCTTTGATGTAGAGGACAAGCAAATAGTAATCAAACCCTAACATCTTCACCATACATCTGAAGAGAAAGACTGAGGTGTAAAAATTACTAGTTGAAGGTACTGTTAAAATCTCTGGCTTTCTTACTGATATAACAGACACATTTTGCTAAACTCACCTAACTCTGAATAACATTAAGAATATGTACTTCCTCCTAATTTTGCTGGGAAGTGGGAAGTCATAACATGGAGGTTATTCTGGGACTGAAGGCCTACCGTTCCTAAAATGAGTACACACTTTTATTTCCCTTAGCGTGGGCTAAGCCATAAGTCCCTAGCCATAAGTCCACAATTTCACAAGGGACATGTATTCCTAGCGTATTCCCCAGTGTTTTTAACTCCCCAAATGTCTTCCAAGTAGTCCTAGAGTCAACTAAGATTATCTGGTGTTATTTATCCTTGGTGTCTCTCATATTTGAACTTATCCTCTCTACATTGTAATATCTCAAAAATATGTATTTTTTCTCATGCTCTCTTCTGTCTCCCAGAAAACTACTAGACGTTTCATTCACATAGATACCACATGTTCCATGGGAGACATTGCACTTTTGTGCCTTCTCCCAGAATATTATCCTTCCTGTGGCAGAGTTGTTTATTGCACATTTCAGAACCATACCATAATTTAAATCCTTAACAGAAAACACTATTATCATTAGCTTGAGTTCATGAGAAACACAGAATATACATGCTCTTATTGGAGTAGCTGTTTGTTTTCCTTGTGATCATCAGAACTGTTAGCTCTGAGTATTTGTTCTTCATGGATTTTAAGCAATGCTGACACTGGTTTTAGAGGTAGATTTTCAGAGAATTTTAGAAAATAAAGTTGGAAAAACAATGATAATAAAAAATAAATCCTAGCAAATATTAATACACTCATGACTTGGCTTTTTATTTTTCATTATGTTAAAAAAGAAGAATTAAAATGCCCAAAAGCATAATTGTTTCCTTGCAAAGGTTTACTACATTGATTGCAGTCACTGTTAACTATCTAAAGGGCCATACTGAAGATACACTTCTTCCACTATTACGGAGTTTATGCTCCTAACTGTGGTGAATGACAGGACTTGCAGATCGTTGCTTTTGGCCAATAAAGTTGATACAGGGAAAGTAAAGAGTTGAGTCACATTTGTTTTTAATAATGTCTGTATGTGCTTAGGAGATTAGAAAACCAAAACATAGTATGGGCAGGACTCAATCGAGTGTTGATACTTTGGTAAGTAATAGAGGGTTTATACAATGCACATATAATTGTGCTTCTTACCATTCTAATCAACGAAATCACAATATACCTCAAAACAGGTGATCCAGAAAATCAGTGCAATTGATAAAGATGACCCACCAAATGGCCATCGGTTCTCCTTCAGTTTAACAGCAGAGGCAGCAAATAACCACAATTTTACACTGCAAGACAACAAAGGTAAGAACATAAGTTTGGATTAATATTCACCACTAACACCTTTCTTTTTGAATATATCATGCTGATTATGACCTACATAAATGTCTATTCTGGTAAGGACATAAATAAAATTACAATCAGCCTACAAAATAATTTTATCTGTCGATTATTGGTCAAAGGAATCAAACTGTTTAAATCTTTTAAAACCTTGAGCCAAACAGAGAAGCTTCCAATCTTTCTTTGGTTTTTTTGTTCTTTTTTTTTTTTTTCTCTGCCCAGAAGTCACTCGTCTCACATTTTTATTTGTATTTATAGGTTTTTATCTAAATTAGATTGTACCTTGGTTCAGTGACTGAAAAATGTCCAAGAATACCTGTTCTATTAATATAACTCAGGACATGAAAAACAAGTGCACAGTAAATCGAAAGGACTTTTTTTTTTTTTTTTTTTTTAATTAAGAAAAACACAGCTTTTCAGTAAGTGTACCGTCCATTGAAGAATGCTTTTATTAATGGGAAGTGCCTACAATATTTGCACAGACTTCTTATGACTATTTCCCCAAAGACTTATGCAAAGACTCCCATTGGCATCACATTTCTATTAGTCAAAGTATCTGAGAACATGCTTGTAATTAGTGTTCTTATTAGTTGTACTGCATAGTAAGGCAGCTGGGCATGTATCAGTCAGTTTAGTTATTAGCTGGAGCAAACAGAACTAAATAGACACAATGTTACTCTTGCATTGCTTTTTTATGGATCAGCACTAAACCAGCGCTGCAAAGTCATCCTTATTAATAAAACAAGAAAGACAGACATATAGTGGACTAAAGGACACTGTTTGTACTGACAGACTTTGAACAACATTCACCAAGTATAACATATGACCTAATAAAGTTCTCTCACACAGCTATTCACTGCCTTACCCTGCATGTACTTACTGGTGTGCTTAATTTTCTTCATATGAGCAGCTTGCAGTCTGAATCTAAAGATAATAATAATAATGATCAAAATAATAAAAATGCATTAGAATAAAACTCTGTTCAGAAATCTGACATTGTTACAAGTACTGTAAATTATTTAATGAGAAGACAGGCCCTCTTCCAGATAACTTAAAGTTTAGGAAAAGTAATAATAGACTTTTGCAATGCCATTAAAATAAAAGGAGTTATAAGATACAGGCAGCCGCAGTTGCCTCCTTCAATGTTTAATTTTATGCATATCCGTATGATGCTATATGAAGTGTTTGCATATTTTGCCAGATAGGCCATAATAGATGACACAATAAGATAACTTCACAGGACTATCAATATATCTGTCTATTAATAGATAGATAAATAGATGGATAAGTAGATAGATAGACTGAACAACCAACATTTTCTATACGTTCTAGGTGTCAACCTGTATTGAACACCGTGAGTTTCTGCACATATTTTCTGGAACACATGGACTTTCTATTCACTCAACTCAGAGCAGCATCAAACCACACATTTTAGACTGATTATATTAGTCATCTTCACTCTCAGATGAGGCTGAAAAGAAGTGCATGTCTTTGTTACATGTGCAATTACTGTATTTGTACAGCAACCTGTCTGGCTTTTCTTTTTGCATTAAAAAATATTTCACTCGTGTTCAAAACTTATTTTCCTATTAATATGTTCATCCCTTCCATTAATATGATACCTATATCTCTAGATAACTGAAATAGATACTTGGAAATTAGACCTGAAACAGGTATATAGATACTTAATCTGATCACTGAAGGGCAATTTCTTTTCTTTTTTTGTAGTGATCTCATCTTCAACTATCTATCAAGAGTGTGAAACTGTGAACATAACTAAAACCAAATAGACCTCCAATTTTGAAATATCCTTTCATGAAAAATAGGAATCTTTTTGTTTAGTTGGTTATCATTTCTCAGCTGATCCTATCTTTGCAGCTTCAAAAATATATGACCACAAAAGATAAACCTGTTGAAATAACATAAATGTGTTTATAAAGTCTTTTAAGTGAAAGACTGTATTATAGGGCTTGTGTTTGAGAAAGGTAATTATTTTATATTTCCATCTTTTTTTTCCTTTTTCTAGATAACACTGCAACAGTATTAACCAGAAGAAATGGGTTCCGAAGACAGGAACAGTCTGTTTTCTACTTGCCAATATTCATTGTGGACAGTGGATCACCTTCACTTAGTAGCACTAATACTCTCACCATCAGAGTCTGTGACTGTGATGCAGATGGTATTGCTCAGACATGCAATGCAGAAGCTTATATCTTACCTGCAGGACTTAGCACTGGAGCCCTGATAGCAATATTGGCTTGTGTCTTGACACTTCTAGGTATGTCTTCTTCCTGTTACCTTTATTTTCCATTCAATATATACTAGTAAAAGAAAGGGCAGGGGGGCGGTGTGTGTGATAGTGTGCTTTGTGGAAGTATTTGGTTTAGCATACTCACCATATAACCAGTATCAGCGTGTGATTTTTTTTCAGAGATATAACTATTTCTGAATATTTATTGATTTGCATAAAAAAAAGACATTAAAAAAATGCAACAGATTTAGCTTATTGGTAGTAAACATATTTAATTGAAATCTATAGAATGATCTTTTGTTACTTCTGCAACTGGTAGTGCAGCTGGATTTTATGTTGTGCAGTGAAACTGCAACTAGATAAAAGACAGTGGAAAACAGTGGAATAGTGTCAACATGTTAGTTTGGTTAGCATTTCTCATCTCATGCCTAGTCCTTGAACAAAATGACTACATGGGAGTAGTGAAGGCCTAAATCAAGGAGTAAAGATAAAGGATGCAGGTGAGCAAAAGTGCAGTTTTGCTTATTGTCAGAAAGCTCACGTTAACAAGGGTACAGATTCAGCACAGAAGAATTTTCTTGGGTATTGTTATCAATGGAGAGATTTTTTGATTCCCTGCCTGTATGTATCAGTCTAAGGGAAAGGAGAAGACTGTAGTCTCCTCAGGTCGGTATAATCCCAGTAATAATTTATATGTCACTGTTAGATATCTAAGTAATTTGAATAGGTCTAATCAAGAGACTTTTGTCCACACTTCTATTCATGGCTGTATTTCAACAATGTATATATATCTCTTCTTATTGACTTTGATTCACCTTGCCGTAAACCATTAGAAGGAAATGTCCCTTCTGCTAAAAACATTTCCAAAGGACTCAAAAAAGGAAATGCCCTTACATTATTGTTATGGAGTAAGAAAAATCACTACCTCTGCAATGAACCTAGCTGATTTACTCAGTAGCTATGTATGGGAGGTGCCATTTCCAGAGTTTTCCATCTTTGTGACAAAACCCCCTAACACCATAATATTGTTTAAACTCACTCAACACATGGTTAGGCCAAAGTTTAAGGAGAAATAGATGCGAATCATTGCCAAAAGTTTTAATTAACATTTTCTAAATATCATTGATCTAGTAGCATTTCTAGGCCATTTATACAAACAAATGAACTTTAGTGGGACATAAACCTAATGACAGAGCTCAAAAGGATATGCAAAAGATTCTCGCATATGAACTGGCATTGGCATCAATGGAAAAACACCTATTTAAAACTTTGGTCCAATGTACTTAGACAAGAAAAGTTCTGTAACTGTAGCAATTCACTTCATCCCAAATTGAAATGTCATGATTACTGTTATATATAAAAAGAAAGTTTCTGGAGGTTACATAAGGAGCTACCATAGACAGAACACAGCCTGGACTGGGAATGAGCTTTTCTTAAATAGGTTGCATATGTTTTAAAAGAGAGCATTGGTTGGAGACACAGCATATTACAAGGCAATAACATTCTTTAATCACTACACTAGGGTTCAAATACAACCAATAAATCATAGATTTGTAGAATCATAGAATCATTTAGGTTGGAAAAGACCTTTAAGATCAAGTCCAACCCTTAACCAAGCACTGCCAAGTCTACCATTAAACCATGTCCCTAAGCACCACATCTACATATTTTTTGAATGCTTCCAGGGATGGTGATTCTACCATGTCCCTGGGCAGCCTGTTCTAATGTTTGACCACCCTTTCAGTGAAGAATTTTTTCCTAATATCCAATCTAAACCTGCCCTGGCACAACTGGAGACTGTTTCCTCTTGTCCTGTCACTAGTTACTTGGGGAAAGAAACCTGCCCCCACCTGCCTACAACCTCATTTCAGGTAGCTGTAGAGAGCAATAAGGTCCCCCTTGAGTCTCCTCTTCTCCAGACTAAACAACCCCATTTCCCTCACCTGCTTCTCATAAGACTTGTGCTCCAGACACTTCACCAGCTTCTTTGCCCTTCTCTGGACATGCTCCAGCACCTCAATGTTTTTCTTGTAGTGAGGTGCCCAAACTGTATTTGAGGTGCAGCCTCACCAGTGCCAAGTACGGGGGGACAATCACTTCCCTTGTTCTGCTGGCCAGCCTGAGTAATAGCTGGGCATTCACCTTTCTAATCTTCTCCCTGCATAACCTAACAACATCCTTATAGTCCTCCTCAGGTGCCTGCCCCTTCATTCAAAGGTGGTAATCTCTCATTCAAGAACTCTCCTTTATTCCGATCATTTTTAGAAGGTACAGAGCATGTATTTGGCAAAGAATTAAAGATAAAATCTCTGAATATATTTTTTGAATGATGAGCTATGCACTGAAGAGGAATCTTGTGTATAACCACCTTATAATTGATTTTATTTGTCAAAGAATTGGACTTCCAAACTAAGCCATCTGAATGCATCACCATTGTTTTTCTAAATAGACATTTGTATGTGCTGTCATCATTTCAAATCAAAACTGTTCCTTTTGGGTACAGTTCAAAGCTGCAGGCACAGTTTAGGCTGTGTTTATATGTTAATCCTGGCTTTGAGTCCTGCATTTTGGTACTGTATCTTGCTGCTCTTTTGTTCCCAGTCAGGTGCCAGTCTTCACAAGGAAGAGGTGCCTAAACACCACTGCTGCCCTGTAAAACACCACTCAAGTGTTGTTGCTTATTTGGTCCCAAAGGCTTTCTTCTCTTATTTGTTCCTAGAAAACATCTTCTGGGATCAGCTGAATGGTAGTCCTGCCAGGAATTTACTTTCTCCTTTCCCCCTTTTTCTTTTCACATTTGTTCCTGAGAAAAAATCCTGAAGATCCATGAGTACAGCATAAAAAATAAGCTTCAGCTGATGGTGAGTGGTTCCAGGGCTGGGACCAAGGGATGCACCTGTTTGTGTGAGTTTATCAATGAAAAGAGGACACAGGCTACTGGATCAATTTTTTTTTTTTTTCTGACTCAAGGTTAACACATAGTGTAAATCTGGTCACATTCATCAATGCCATTTCAATGTGAGTGGCAGTTGTAAAGCAGAAGAGGCATACGATTTGAATAAATGTCATGGATACACGTGTTCTGGCACTAGTATATTGACTTGTCAACAAGCTCTTACATTCTTCAGTTTAGTACTTTGATATTTGTTCTTGCCCCATACATCTCTTGATCTAATAAATAGCCATTTGTCTTGACCAAGATCAGATTGTATCACTGGGATTTCTTAGTGATTTTTACTTAAGCAACCACTCAGTTTTAGATAAGTTTTCACTGATACTGAGTATGTTAGTACATGGTACTAATTCTTTATAATTGGCTATAACATGGGGTAGACTATTCTTTCACACTAAAATAATCCTTAAATTTAAAACATTTTACCAAAATCTTTTTCCCTTCTCATATTGACTGATGGAGATTAAATTCTAAATTTTATTCCACAAGAAAATTCCAGTACTTTCTTAATTACTCAAAACAATTTTATAATTATAAAAAAAACCAAACAAACCCACAGACCTCAAAATAGTGCTGCAATTTATTCCCTAAAAAACATATGAAAAACTACTTTATATTCATTTTAGACTGTACGTAATTTTAGAGAAGGAAATAGAAATTTTTAAACTCTTCTGAAAATTACATGGTAATTTTGTTCAAGGTAATTGGTTTTCCAGTTAGCATCTTCCAGACACAATAATTGCTTTTGTAACAAGTCTTTAGCACAAAATGTGTACATAAAATCACACACAAAAAGAATGTTCACCTGTAGATAACCCAATTGTATTTGAGGGTTTAAGGATCTTTGTATTGAAACAACAGAAAGCTAGGTTGACAAAGTGCTTTTTCATTATTTTATCTTCCATACTTCTGAATATAAACTATTAATACCACTCACTTTCTTAGAAACACTAAAGAAAGCCTCCTATTAGTGTGGTACTAGAGTTTACAAGTTAATTATACATTGAATAAACTTCAAAATTCAGATTTAAATTATTATTTTTTCAGTTGAAAGATGAGGAATTTGTTATCAGATACCACAATAACTATGAGAACCCAATTAAAACAGCACACATAATTGTATGATTTTTAAACAAGAAGAAAGAGTCCTATTCATAAGGATTTTGTTCTCTAAATAGGTAAAATATATACAGAATGTGATTATGCAGTATACGTATGTTCGTTTTGGTCAAGTGATAAATTTATAACTGTTTTAATGTGGGGGTATCTAAATAAAGTCTTTTAAAAGGTGGTTGAGTATGCAATGCAGAAGCTGTTTTCTGAAAGTTACAGAGCCTATTAGGGTCACGCAGTATGGGCATTTAAAGGTTGCAGTCACTTTGCAAATATCAGTCCAAACTGATTAAACAACAGTTATATATACGGCTTTTTAACTGGGAACTAAATGCAGGTTGCCTGAGGCTTGGACTCGGTAATCCCCAAATCTCATCTGACTGTACTGGCAACTACAAGGTATAACTTGGTAACAAGGTGTAATAGGTTATTAGTGTGCTGCTTAGATGGCTGAGGATCTCCAGTCTTCAGCTTTATGAATTATGACACACCTAAGGTATAAACCAATGCGTGAATTTGCTTGCAGCTGATGTGGCTTGTTGCTATAGTAAATGCCAGGCTTAAGGGTGTAGCATATACATGGCATGATAATGCTTGTGATTTAGCTCTGTCCCTTACTGTCTAGTTCTGCATGTAGGCTCCTTCAGGTTGTCTCAGGGCTTTTATAGCTTCCTTACAATTGTGTTGCAGTTGCCTTGAGTACAAAATGAAAGATTAATACTACAAGAGAGAAATATGCTCAGGTGAACTGAGCCTGACTTTTTACCAGACCATACCAAAATAGAAATATCATAATAATTCCATAAAGCACACTGCTAAATGGCAAAGCAAAAATCTGCTCTTGTATTCAAAGGTGTTTTTTTAAAGACTGTTTTAGGTGAGCTGAAACTATTGATATTACCATTACATCTATACTGACACAAGGATAAAACTATGTATTACCACAGCTAATATAAATACAAACGACATCTTCTCTTGGCTAGTGTACCTGTTAAACAAAGCCAACATTTCTAACAATTCAGGTAAATTACAACAAAAAGGTTAGTTTAGATCTATTTTTATTAGTTCTGGTTATTTAGTCTTTATAATTAGTTACTTCCAATATAAATTGGTTTATTTATTTGTTAAATCACATATGAAATTATTATTGCCATTTAATCTCTTTAGCATGAATTCAGTCCATTTAATCTCTTTAGCATGAATTCAGTGTACCACTATGGAGCCAAACTAGTGTCCTCGATGTGCAATATATATGTCTCTAAAGCTTTTCCATTGTATTACTTCTTCTCTAAAAAGCATAAAATTAGGTTTTCTAGATGTTCAACCAGTCACTGATTTCTGACATAATGTTTGATTTTGTGATAAATGTAGGGAAAAAACCTGCCATCAGTGAATGAGAGGTGGAAAAGCTTTAAAATCTTGATTTAGGTATGAGTGAAATTGTTTTGGGGCTTGTATTCATCTCTGCAGTTCCTGCAATGCAGCTAAAGGTTTGTTATTTAGAGGTTATTTTTTTTTGTTCATGGCTGTTGGAAAAGCTAGAAATTAATAATCTCATAAAGCCAGCTAAATGCTAAAATATTTAACCTTTAGAAAGACTCCATATTTTTCTTGGCTTCAAGCAAGTGTGAGATGTACAAGGAACACTGTATAAAACATTCATTCTATCTTGGTTTTTATTGTACCTTTAGGCGGACCTGCCTACTAAGATTCATATTTTTCACTTATTACCAGGTACTTAATTTTCAAAATTAAGTATGTTAAGAGGGACAGTGATATGAAAATGCATTTGCACTTGAGTAAAGGAAATTATTAGTGGCTAGCTTACAGTACACTAAAAATTGTGGCAGTAAATTTAAAAAAAAATAATTGAAAAGTTATGTCAATAGCAATCTTGGCTTCAATGTATATTTGTACTGTCAGCAAGATAATTTGTCTTTCACTTGAAAATATCTTTTATAAGTGAAAACATTGAGTTGAGTGCAATTGTCTCTATGATGACAATTTTATGTTCTCTGGTGTACAATTTACTGCTCAATTTGTATTATAAAAATATCAGAATGTTTTGAAATTTCTCAGAAGCCACTTTAAAGGTCAAAATCTTGTATTGTCAAACTGCTTGTGTAAATGTTGTTCACAGTAAAATGCCCCATACTAGTGGCTTCTGAATTCAATACATAAAGCATGTATCAGGGAGACACCAGGGACAAAAAAGTGAGAGAGTGATGCTGATGCTGCAGTAATATAGAGTCACAAGGCATCTGTTAGTAGATGGATCATTAGATGTGTGCCGGGTTGCTACTGAAAAAAAGTGGAAAAAATATTGACTGATATATTTGTCAAAATGTTTAAAAAAATTTTGAAGTTGTTCCAGTTTTATTTTTATACATGCATGGCTTCAAAGAAAAAATGGCAGAAAGTCCACCTTTAAAGTCATTTTCTGCTTTAGCCAATTTCAAATAGTACCATAATGTCTGTAGATGAATGATACAGTTTTCTGCATGTACAGTCTCTGAATGACTGGATTGTTCTGAACAAGAGATCCCAATATTAAATCATGCATCATGATGACGATTGATACTGCTTTTAAAAATTCCTCCATGAAAAGAAGGGTTTTCAAGAATGGTAGTTCTGCCTCATACAATTTATGGAGGCCACTTCTGAGATGATATAAGGAAGCTCAAGCTTAATTTTATCTGTATCAGCTTTTGCTTTTCCAGATGTTTCTATATTTAGTTGGCATATCAAAGTACTGTAAGTAAAGATTGTAAACCTTAGACATTTTCATTCACATAATCACATATTCTTATGATTAAAAATAAACATAAAATCAGAAGAGATTAAGGTGGAATGACACTTTTCAACCTACTGTTATTTTTAGTCATAGCAATGCCTGCTATTTTCTAGGAGTATCATTAACTCAGCAAATGTTA
This sequence comes from Falco peregrinus, assembly GCF_023634155.1. Taxonomy (NCBI): domain Eukaryota; kingdom Metazoa; phylum Chordata; class Aves; order Falconiformes; family Falconidae; genus Falco; species Falco peregrinus. Next base: position 64,882,717 of record NC_073723.1, read on the forward strand.
TCCAGATGCTACAATATAGTATTAATCATTTTCTAGGAGGATGATTCACGCTCCATCATGTCCCACAGATGGATGCAATGTTCATATTACTGGCTCCGTATTTTGTTTGTCAGCAATGATGTTTCTCTACCAAAAGTGTATTTGAACAAGAGAAGCCTTAAGTTAGTTTCTCCCAGTTCCTTTGCCTGTCACTGCAGTTTAGTATTAGCTTTCAAGCTGAAAGAAACTTTAAAGATCAAAATTTTAAAAATAATTACATTTCTAGCACTGGGTGATCCAATAAACTCTAGCCCTAGCAGTTCTCATTAGATATAATTCATAAACTTTAAATACAGTACTTTACACTTTATAGGAAAGTGAGGTCTTATAGAGAGGTACTTTTAATCCATGAACTAAGACAGTCTTATTTTACACATTGCTTAACAATTCAGTGTCCTACAATCTATGATGTTTTAAATTTTTTTCTTTTTCAGCAGAGATTGGCCATATACTTTAATTCAGTCACTTCCCAAACCATGGTTGTTAAATTCTATTCAGTTACTTTATGAATGTGCTTTTATCACTTGGGCAATTAAGAGTTCAGGAAAAGGTCTTTTTCTTTATTTCATGTCTATGAGATTGTCATAGTCACACTGAACCAATCCTAAAATTTATGTTTAGTGGACAGCATAGGATATAGAACTAGAGATGAAGATGTTAATCCAGAATGGTTTTGGAAATAGATTCTTTAATGTCTAACAAGCATATGATTTAAAAGCTGTTTCAGAACCTGCTAGGTTTCAAATCTAAGTGTTTAAATTGCCTGCTGTTTCCTTGGGTCTTTGCCATATAAATTAATGAGTATTTCCACCACTAGGAAAAATATGAGGAAACTTTAGCATTGCTAAAACTCCAGTCTTTCTGTGTTCTAGTTCTTGTCTTGCTGATTGTCACCATGAGGCGAAGGAAAAAAGAGCCCCTCATTTTTGATGAAGAGAGAGATATCAGAGAGAACATTGTCAGGTATGATGATGAGGGGGGTGGAGAAGAAGACACTGAGGCTTTTGACATGGCTGCCTTGAGAAACCTCAACATCATCCGAGACACCAAGACCAGAAGGGATGTAACACCTGAGATTCAGTTCTTGAGCAGACCAACTTTTAAAAGCATCCCAGATAATGTCATTTTTAGGGAATTTATCTGGGAAAGACTAAAAGAAGCTGATGTGGACCCCTGCGCGCCACCCTATGACTCCCTGCAGACATATGCATTTGAGGGGAATGGCTCGGTGGCAGAGTCACTCAGTTCTTTAGATTCGATCAGCTCAAACTCTGATCAGAACTACGATTACCTCAGTGATTGGGGTCCTCGTTTTAAAAGGCTTGCGGATATGTATGGGACTGGACCAGACTGCTTATACTCATAGCCTTGGAACCTTTCTCGAAAATGCACTGAAGAATACTAAAACAGAAAACTCAACCTTACAGACTGAAGAAAGTTGTAAATATTTCTCCATTTTTAACCTTTTAGGTTTTTTTGCCTTGGTGGAGCATATCGTCATTAGACATGTCCTAGGGACTGCACTGACCACACAGAATATGAGCATTAGGTGGCATTTTTGATAAAAGAAAATGCTCACCCAGATTCAAATAGATAGCAACTCTCAAATACCTGCAGAGGCAACTCAACTTTCAAGAGTATGTTATGCACTGTGACCTCAATGAGCCAATGATACTCTGTAGATGCCTTTGCAGTATTGCTATACCTAGAACAGAGTCTCTGGTATGAGAGAAGTGTAAGAAGAAACAAATTTACAAATAAAATATAGCATTCAATACAACATTACAATATATAGTATTTACAGATGAAAGAGCCTTTTAACAAATTTTCTTTACTGTGTTGCATGCAGCTTGCTAAGCCAAAAGCAGGGCAGATATGAAAACAGACAGAAGCCCAGCAGATCATTTTTTTGCTTCTCCCTGTTTGTTCTCAGAGCTTTTTAATTAGAAGCCTCTGTAATTTTCTGGGTAGGTTTATGAAAGAAATTGCTGTTTGTACTAAAAACTTCCACAATGTTTGTCATCAACTTAACAAAGTAGTTTGCAAACCACATGAAATAAGAAATATGGAGGGGTACTCTTGTGGTTGAAAAGTTTTGTGATGCCCATGTAGGTATAGAAAAGATGTTGCTATCTATTTGCTATTTTTTATTATCTCTTCTGATTTGTACAGGAGAATTTATCCTTTTTTATTATTTGACATAAAGTGTTATATTTATTTTGGAGCTCCAATCTCCACTAAATTCAGATCCATTTTACTGCCTCATGGTATTAGTCTTGTCAGAACATGCTGATTTTTCTCCAGTCTCAGATAAACGTAGGAAATGAAGCATGGAAATGGAGAAATTACAGTAAAGCAATCTCACCTGCCATTCATCTCAAAAAGGAGAGCAGCTCCAAGGACATGCAGTTGCTCTTCTGAGCCATTACAGAGTCTGAGACATTTAAAGAAAATATTTGTACATTGAATTTTTGGAAAGAAGACTACAGAGGTAGCTGGGAGTGTCTTTAATGCAAGATTTAATTTTCAAGGTTAAACATGCTATATGCTTCAAAGACTGTAAACACCTTATTTTTCCTCCTTCCCCTTGTCTTTTGCTGCTGGTGAATCACAGTAAAAGACTCTTTTTCAATTTCTTTCTTATGTTAAGCAATGTAATGCTGTTAACTCCAGAAATCATCTTTAGATACTGCTGCACATAAATATTTTTCCCCAAAGGTGTTAACTCACTACACATAATTTCTATACTGGTTCAGGAGTGCCAAAACAGAAGGACAACTGCTGTTGGTTAAAATACTGTGTGATTTTGAAGTAGGATTTCTTAGAATAAGACAACTTTTTTATGATTCTGACAATATTTATACTTCATCTTTCATGATTTATTACTAAATAATACAACATATATTCAAGTTAAATAGTGTTTTAAGTATTATTTCAGTTTGTTTTGTTTCAGATAATCTGTAGATGAGTTCCTAAGTTAGATTCTGCTCCTACAAGCTTTTTTTCCCTTGTACCTAATTTGAAATGACTTGACTTGCCTGCAATTATTGAGCAGCATACAGACTTGTTTGCAGGACTGTGTTTGTGAATAGAAGGTATGCCATAAAGGATGATGCTCACTCTAAAAGTGCTTCTTTCTGAAAGAAGGATCCTTGTACTAAAATCCTAATGTATGGGTGACACCAGGCTGGGAGGTGGGAAATTATCTTTAAGGCTTTGTAACCTTTGCAGCCCAGCATTATGAATTAATTATGTGAAAGTGGCCTTCAGCTCCATCAGAGAAAACAAAATAATATTATTCATCTGCAACAGATTTGAGTTACAATTTAGTAGACAATCATTGTTTCATTCAGTAGATTTGCTTCTAGTTGTATTAAATATATATATATATAGGTATATATATATATCTATCTGACAGATTTTTGTAATAGAACTGGAAGATATTGCCCATGACTTTTAGTCATACATGTAAGATTTTCAATAAAAAAATTAAAAAAAAAAGAAAAAAAGAAAATGAACCATGTGTATGCAGTTTCATGAGATTGAGATATGCTGTAGGAGTTAAGCAGGTATTAAATCAGCAAGGTGCTGAGAGAACAGCTTTTTATTAATCTCTTGTTTGCGGGAAGATAATTTATGCATCTGGATTAAGATGTCAAAAATACTGATTTTAGCACATAACATTTAAAGGAGATTTAAATGTGGTTTAGAGTAAACAACACAATTCCCTTGTTTTTTCACCTTCTATATCTGTAAAAAACCAAAAAGTTCCCCTGTTATGAAACTATGTTAGGGTTTGGGGGGTTTTTTGGTGTGTTTTCTATGGAAATAAATATGTTTTACTCTAATGCCATAAAAAAATCTTGCATATATATGTTTTGTGTTGCCCAGTTCTAAAATAATAGATTAAATTTGTTGTTACATTATATATGCTTACCTACTGATTATATTATTGCAGTAAGAATGAAAGGTGGAAATCCCTTGTGTTTGATGACATGTTACTATAGTATATACATATGGTATTCATAAGATATGTACTAGCATAATATACATAGTATATAATGCTTTCCATAAGTCACCATGATTGTAGGCTTTCACAACTTGTAATCTGATTCATAGTCTTTCTTTGAGTTATTTATATCTTAGTTAATTATATTGCATTATCTGATGTCATAAAGTATATTCTACTGACTAAAACCAGTGTAAAATATAAGAGATATACTCTCTGTCCTGGAAAGTTTGTGAAATTATTTGAGCAAATGAATTAGAAAGGCCTTTTAAAAAGACTTCCCATTTTATTTTTTTATTTAACTGTCTGAAGAGCTCAAGTATCTAACTAAAGATCACAATTACTCTTTAAATAGTATGTCAAACATTGCAACTACTCCCATCTTATAATGAAATATCAACACCTCTTTCCTTCCATGATATGGCAACTGAACAGGCTTATTTTAAATTGAGATCCCCCCGCCTTCCCCCTGCACTGTAAGGCAATATAGGATCAAACAAGATGAGGCTTCAGAGTTTTAGCCCCTTTAGTAATCTATATATTTTGAATATATTTATTTATATATGTATAAAATACATATATATTGAAAAATGTATGTTTTTAAGAATGTTGCTAAAAAATAAATATAAAGTTTACCCATTTGAAGAAGATTTATGGCAAGATTCCTTACTCTGCCTTGACCAGTGCAAAGTCTACTGAACTCAGCAGAGTTAAACTGTGGACATGCTGACTTATATTTTTTATTCAAAGGAATAGACTTAATGTACTTACTCTACTAAATTATATACTCACTAAGAGGTAGCACAGGCCTGCCTAAGCCTACTAGTTCTGATGGCTGGGTTAATTCAATCACTGCAGAACTCATTACATTTGAGGATACCAACCAAAACCTCTCCTTTTCCATAAGAATTAAGGGTGTGTGTGCTTCCTTTTTATTTGTTGTTTTCATTGCTGTTTTGAAAAGGGAGGCAGATTCATAGGGATTTTCCTTTACCCTACTTACTCTTCAGGTGCTGGAATGCATCAACAGCAAAATATTTCCTGTCTTATTTTCTTTTTAGAGATTTTGGATGAAAGCATGTTATGAAATATAAAATGGCAGCATCTTATTTTTATGGACAAGTACTCTTGTATGATATAAAGAAAAGTAATAGTTTGTCCTTCTGAAAATGAAATAAATATACCATAAAGCTTAAAATTACATTGACTTTTAAGATCATTAAATAGTTGAAAGGCTAACACAATTACTTATACCAAATCTATTATTAAATTCTTGGTTGCAGCCTGTCATGTGGCTGCTTGTATTTTTCTATATGTAGAAATTTTCTCTACTTTAGAATCTATGTATACCAATACTTATCTGAGACAGCATTGTATTTAACTCATTAGTGATATTTAGATGGGGTCAAGTATATTTTTATTGGTCTGTGACACTAAGAGTGAGTTGCAAAAGATAGAAATTTCTTTTTATTTATTTGACAGAAAAAGGAATGTCTACAAGATAATCAGAGGTCTACAAGTTGCAGTCTTAACTATGGCATCACTATGTTTCCTAGATATATATCTACTTTTCCAGATATATCCTAACATATATTCAAACCCCAGCACTGTTTCTCCCACACCAAGAATTCTTTCTCTGCTCAGTATCAATGTAGTTAAAAATGTGTTATATTGTTTACTGAAAAGTTTTTTAGGGATATGTACCTATACTTAGGTTCTTTGAACTAGGAGAATCACAGCACACAACAGGAATAATTTATTTCCTAGACAAAGAGAATGAAAAAGAAAATTCCACATATTAATTCTATACTTGCTTTGTGATTATCATTTATTATTTCTCACAAAAGAGAAAAAAATGTCTTTCAATGTGATACGTAATATCTGTGAAAACATACCATACAATGGCAGACAGAAATATATTGGTTGAAAAAAACCCTTGATTTACCTAAGCGTTACATGACCCAAGATTGTCATGGAATCATTACGTATAATCAAACATAATGAAAGCAGAAAACAGCCTAGGAATTTCTTGGAAGTCAGAAGAAAATCTGATTTGAAGTCACAGTGGTATATATCATATACATGCTTATTCTCTTATCTCATATGTGAACATTTCCTAAAATTATATGTATATTTAAACATTCCACCCACACACCATTTATTTTAAAACACTTTATTTAACCAGAAAGTATCAGAAAAACTTAACCCTACTTTCAAAAACTTTGCCTATCCCTATTAATATCTGAAGTGGAAAAAGATAGTTTAAACTTAGACAAAACTTTTAAAACTGCCTCCACAATAAAATCAAATAATTTTCATATTTGACCCAAAATGCTTTAGAAGCTGTTAGAACTGTTGCACAAACTACTATTTCTACAATGTTTTAAAGCTTTAGGCTTTTTTATAATAAAATAGTACCATATTGGAATTCATATTCCTAGAAATGGCATAAAGTTTAATGGAGTTTAACATCTGGTTGATTAACTAAGGTCATAAACCTGTTATTCATCATAGCAGCAAGCTGAACTAGAAAAAAGTCAAGGATTGTATTTTTTTCTTCTACTCCCAGCATCTCTGCTAAGGTCAGAATTTCTTTTCATTGTACATCAGAGCAAAATCCTGTTGAGTCAAGTTAGACACAGTAGGGAATTAGATCTTTGTCTCCTCCTCACAAAGGCTAAAAGGCTATTTACTAGGTCATTTGATTCAATCATTCCTGTCTGATGATGTCTTGACTCCTAGGTCATGTTACCTGGAACCTGTGAAGTTGTTGGGTGGGTTTTTTGGTTGTTGGTTTTGGTTTTTGTTGTTGTGTTTTTTGTTTTTTTTTTTTGTGTGTGTGTGTGTGTGTTTCGGTTTTTGTTTGTTTTTTTGGTTGGTTTTGTTGTTGTTGTTTTTGTTAAAACTGGTGTTCTTGGTGAAAAGTTTACATTTGAATGAGTTGACTTTTTTCTTTGGATGTTTAAGTTTTCTTTTTCTTTGGTCAAAATCATATCAGCCAGGTATGTCCTGACTTTTCCTCAGTTTTGACTTCAAACTCACCTTTTTCTTTTCTGTTAATAGCACAAAAGAAAGTCCTGAGATGTTCCTTCTCTTTGATATCAAGAAGCTATGGAGAAAAAGCAAAACATAGCATCAACAGACTGCAGTGAAACTAATCTGTCACTTTCTCTAAACACAAGCTCACAAACACTATGGTTAGGCTGCCATTAACCATTCAAATCATTACATGGGTCTAATCTCATGGCTTCAAAATACACTGTCATTTTCTGGTGCTACAATTAGCAATTGCTACACATTTACCAAAATAAAATTTTAGAACTGTCAAGATTTGTTACCTGTAGATCAGTTTCATCTTTGTAATTTATATCATGGTCTTGATGCACAGAAAAAGAAGGATACGTTACAAAAGTAAAACATTACAAGAACAGAATGCCCATATGTGCACTAACTTTTAATGCAGTGTTTTATTTTTTTTATTTGTTTATTTATTTAATTTAAATTGCTTTGCCTTAGTACTCTCTAATACATTGATAGCTTTTCCTCTCATTGAGACTAACTACTCATAAGTTAGGGTAAGTGTGATATCCAGCCAGACATTCAAGCCACATTATACCATTCAAGTCTGATAAGAATGGTCAGTCTGAATTTTAATGTCCTTATATTTCCTTAATGATCAAAACATCTTTTATTATTATCACACTGTTGAAATTACATGTAGAAAAAAGTATTTACTGATGCACTTAAAAAATGCTGGGTGAAATCCTGATCATGTTGAAGTACTTGGCAGATGTCCCTATGGCTTTCAAGACATGTCAAGATTTCTACATTGTTAGGGAAACCAATAAATGACCACTTAGAACATCAAGACAAGAAGTTGTTGCTTTGAGCTGGATATGCTTTCTTTTTACACAACCTCTTCTACAAACAGTACCCTTGCTCACAAAGATCTTTTGTGTGCACATGCTAAATACAGACAGTGTTAGAAAAAGTTTACACCATGAAGTACTGATAGTGAAATACTGGCTGGAGAAAAAACCAAACCAAACCAAACCAAACCCCTTTCTCCCTAAAATTAAGAACATACAGAATTTCTGATCTATAAAAATCAAATTATTATACTTTTCCTCAGAGTGAGTGACCGTCTGTAGCTTTACTGACTTCCATGACTGTAGATGCAATCCAAATGAATCATAGTCTTGTTTTGGAATCAGTTCTCTCACTGTTCCTTGATATTTTATTAACATAGAAAAGGGCTCAAGTAAAAAAAAAAAGACATAGATATTAAAAGTACCAAGCTTTTCCTGGTGTTTTTATTGCTACATACATGACCTAATGATGTGAAAAATAACATTTTAAGAGATGCTACTGGAATACAATTTTCTCTGAGCTAATAATATTTCAATCCTGTGGAACAATATCTTCCAGCAGCCTACAGTACTTGCCCTGGTCTCATCTCCTTATTCAAATATAAATAAAGAACCATTAAGGAGAGACATTAAATATCTAAGTGATAAGCTTGATAAGAAATTTGATATTCCTCAAAATATTGTTTTCCTAGTGTATGTGTGAGGAACACATGAATGGAGCTCTCATAAGACATACAACCTGTTGATACAGTTACTGTTTCTGGATGGATGTATTTCTTTTCCCCTTCAGTTTCTAGTAAAGTTTGACTGTAACACATAGAAAACAACCACAGCAATGAAAAAGTGCAGTATATTTGCTTCCAAGGACAATGTGAAGATTCAAGCACTGTAAAAAATAATTTCTTTAAAACAGGTTAGTGAAAAGATGAACATTTTGTCTCCCCCTTTCTCTTCTCTCCATCCTCTGTCCCCTCAAAGATAGTATGGGACACTAAAGCTTTTCCTCCTCTGTAATTTTGCTTTTTGGGGTACACATTTAGGATCTTTTATAGTAATATGTAGAAAGTGAATGGAGACCAAGACAGTGTCAAAGTCAAAGCTTGAGAATTAGGAAAAAGATCTAATAGTTTCCTACTCTTTTTGCATGACCTTGACAAACTAGCTTTGGGGTAGAATTATATGTCTTTCAGAGTAAGTTATTATATGATAACAAAATAATATGAAAACCTGATACTTAGTAACAGTTTATCATGAGAAATAGATTTATATATTATATATGACATAGGTTTTTACTAGACTTAACACAGGTCAATATATTTCATTTGGACTCAAAGATTAATGCAGACCATCTTGGCTTATGCACAAAGCACTTTCATGAAGAGATTTTAATTCAAATAGCTACTGTGGAATGCATGGTTATTTCAACATTCAAAACCCACATTCCTCGGAAACAAACAGAGGTAACCAACAATCCAGACTTCTTGTCCTTCTGGAAACAGGTAGATATAACAGAGAAGACAGGAAGGGGAAGCTTTTAGAATTTAAACCCTGTGGTGAATATGTATGTAAATCAAGCTTACTACAATGGAAAGCAAGACAAGAACATCTTTCAATAGCATGCATTCTACTCAGTTTCATTTAGACAATTATTGTCATCTCTGTTAAGAGTTGTCTTACTTTAGTTTGGCCTTTGTGTACTACAAAAAACACTAAGTCAGGAACTGAAAAGATTTCTGTTGTCTTCTGGTAAATTTGCATTCATGAAGAGGTAAAGCAAATGCATACCAAAGCTGTGGCTGACTGGCAGTCTGGAGTCTGTTCTCACAGTATAGTTAAGACATGATAAGCAGACACCATGCTGAATGATAATGTCTTGCTGTCTCATTCTTCATCCTTTCCTGTATACATCCACTGCTCATCTTTATCTATAGTTGCTATTTCCTAGAGGAAAGTTTTGTAGTTTTGAATGCTCTCTATGGTGCTTCATACAATTGGTCACAGATGATGATTAGGCCTTCTAAACAAAATAGCAATACTACTGTTACTCTTACTACTACTGCTAATGATGCTGCTGAAAAGAGACTCTGTTGGCCTTGGAATCAGAATATCAAGTTATCTACCCATATTTGTCAGTGATCTGCTTTGTGACTGATTCATCTGTCTTTGTCATCTTTTTATATAAAGGCCTGCAGAGGAACAGACTGTTTTCAGTTTTGGAGGATGAAAAAAGTATGGTAACATCTACGTAATAAGTGTTTGTTTGTTTGTTTTCTTTTCTAAAATGAAATGACGTATACTCGTAGGTAGAATTCAGTCCTGGCATAAGTCTGGAGTAAACCATTCCTGACCCAATGACAGCAACAATGCAATTTCAGTGTTGTATATGGGACGGCAAGGGAGCATCAAGAGACAATGAGCACTCCTGAAAATAATTTGGCATCAGGAAGGCATATGAATGCAATATGATATCATACCAGAGGTTTTCTACAACCAGTATTGTAGAAAAAAGGAAAAGGTTGCCAATATTTTCATTTCATATATCTTGTGTTCCATACAGTTTCAGACAAAGAAAGAGATTGAATTAATTTGCTTATTTATTCTATCTTTGAAGTAAGTGTTCTCTCAAATCTACAATGAAACAGTGGCCTATAAACATATTGGAGGGCTAATATACTTTGTTCTGAGGTAAAAGAAAGCTTCATATCATTCTGTTGAGCATACAAGTAGGTAAAGACAAGTACTTAATGTTTTAATACAGAACAAGCCATATTGCAAGTAAGCAGGAAAGGTTTTGAGAATGTATATTCTCCTCAGTGAATTTACTTTGACAGCTGAAGCTTATTAAAATCCCTTCTTAAAGTAAAATATATATCTTTGTAAACCTTATGGTTTAACTAATATGAGATTAATAAATATAATCTTTATTGATATAGAAGCTCCATCTGAGGAAGGAAAATTAATTCATCCTTCTTGCCATTCAATCATAAAAAGCCTCAATGGTTTTGTAAATTTAAAAAAATGTCCTCCCTTTGGAAATAAGAAATTAAAGGCCCCCTCACTAGTAAGATGTATTGGCAAAACAATGTGTTGGAAAAGCTAATGGTCTTGAACAGACTACCTCATTGAATAGTGTCTCTAAAGTTTACTGCCGTGTGCATCAGGAATCACTGCTCTGTTTGTTAGGAAACCAAAGTGGAGGCAGCTCAGGTAAGCTATCATCAACTTCAAAAACTAAACAGATTTTGCTCTTTCGTTTTACCTCTGCAGTCTGATGGTGGATGGAAATGGTATAAAGCAACTGATACATTATTAATTTTAAAGGTGAGCATACTGTCCAAAAATATTCTCTGTGAATAAGTTATCAAGATTCAGGTCAACAAAGCTGGACTGCTCAAATTTTTGCTGAGTGAATTAAAAAGGATGCCAATACTCTGATACCAATATTGTTTCTAAAGTAAATGGCATCTCACAGAATGTGTTCCACTGTTTGCTTTGAACATATTTAAATGAAAAAAAAAGTCAGGGAAACAGAAGACGTAAGAGTTCAAACAGCTCAAAGGAGACTTTTTGTAACTACAGCAGATATTTTATTTGTCACCCAGTAGCTCAGAATTTATGCAACAGAGTGGCAATAATTTTGTACTAGAGCAGCAGTGAATTGACCCAGAGAACAATGTGTCTTTCAGTGAATGAGGCCAGGTTCAGATCTTCAAAGGTATTTAGAAATGTGATCAATGTCAGTGTGGCTGTTAAACACCTCCAAGGGCCAGGATCAGAACTGTTCCCTCATCTTCTAAATTCCATGGAGACCAGAGATCTGAGCACAACACTTTTTAGACATTGAAATGTGACAAGACTTTCTACCTTAGGAAATCTAGTTATAAGAGAAAAAAAAAGGTTATACATAACTTTCATATTTTTATATTTTGTTATTATAGTGAAAGAGATTGTACCAGTCTTTTATCTACAAATAACTGAAGCATTGCATGGAACTTTGTCTCCACAATTCCCATTAAAACTGCATAAGCTAAGTTCTTGAGAAAGTCTCCGTGATTTTTCTTGGGAATCCTTGGTAGTTCACAATGAAGTGTTTTAGCATGTATAATTATTTTTTCAGTTGCTATGCCTTCTTTCTCCACCTGCTGTGTGAAGAACCATACAGTAAATCAGTAATAAAGCTTCTCTTTTTACTGTATTTTTTTAAAAGAATCTAAACTTTTGACACTCAAAGTGAGTTGAAGTGTAAAATTAGAATAACTTGTGTTTAGAAGAACAACAATCTAGCTGCGCTTAGGACAAAACTCTAATGGCTCCTGAAATATCCTATTCATGTTTTTTTATGATTTTTCTGCAAGTAATATCCTACCGACCTTTACATTACAAGACAGAGAACAAATTTGGTGGGTTTTATACATATTGTCCAAGGACCTAGAGACATGTGCTACTTACTGGCAACAGGCAGAAGAGTGCCTATGTGCAAGATTATGTGATGTTAGAGTAAAAAGATGCAACTTTAACCAGCTTGGAAACAGGACATCTTCTTTATAATGGAGTGTGTTCATCAGAGAGCTGTTAAGTATGAATTATTAAACTCAGTGCACTTCAGCAAATGTAATTGAACACAGCAGACTAAAAATATAAAATATAGTCTTCAAGCAAATAGATTTAACTCTCTCCTAGCTCTAAAATAGATATAAAGTGTAATATTAGCATACAATTTAAAGGTCAGTTAGCAGTGGTAGTCCATCAGTAATATGTAGGTTAGCCATGTTGGTAGCCTGAAAAATAAATGACTTGTCACATGATTTTATAGACTTCTGTTATGCCCATACTCCTTCACCTTTTTCTGTTATTTCTCTCTTCATTCCCCTTCACTTCTTTCCTCCTTTGATAAATCTATTTGATTGTACAACCTCTTAATTTCTAAAAGGTTAAGATGTACTGGGTACTCTCATTGTTTGGGTTGCAAAATTAGATTGCAGCAATGGGTTTCATAATCAGTGCTTCTGGTAGTGCTTCTAGATCCACCTAAAACAAAACTCTCTACCAGTGTTTACATGTGGTCAGGATTTTGCCTATTTCATATAAAAGATAGGCAAAACCCATAAAATAAACACACTGCTTGATGTCTTCTCCTTCTGCCTGTGTATTTGTCCTGGTTTTGGCTGGAACAGAGTTAATTTTATTCTTGGTGGCTAGTGCAGTGCTGTGGTTTGAATTTGGTGTGGGGGCAGTTTGGTTGGGGACTTTTTGGTTTCTCAGGCCTTGCTAGTATGAGGGATGGAGGGGCACAAGAAACTGGGAGGGAACACAGCCAGGCTGGCTGACATGGACTAACCAAAGAGGTATTCCATACCATGGGACATCATGCTCAGTATAAACCTGGGGGGTTGACCAGGGCTGCCGATCACTGCTCAGGGACTGGCTGGGCATTGGTCAGGGGTCAGTGGGGGTGAGGTGTCGTATTGTTCATTATTACTTTTATTTTCTCTCTTCTCCTTGAATTTCATTCCTCTCCTTTTCTTTCTTTTCATTATAACTGCTGTTATTATTATTATTGTTCTTTTGGTTTTATTTTACCTCAGTTGTTAAACTGTTCTTATCTCAACCCTCTAGTTTTACATTGCTTTCTGATTCTCCTTTCCACTCCCATGGGTGTTGAGGGGAGTGAGTGAGTGGCTGCGTGGCATTTAATTACTGGCGGGGGTTAAACCACAACAGTCTGCTATGAATTCTAAAAGAAAAACTTTTCAAGAAACCGTAGCACTGTGTAGAGGAAAGGACAGAGTAGGAAAAGGGACTTCAGGTCTCAGGAACTTAATAACAAATTAAGAAGAACCCCTACCGGTGTAAACTGAGTTGTGAGTGGGAAGGAGATGCTAGCCAATAATATTTGAAAGACATTATATTACTCTTAGCTTGCTATAAGGGAGCCTATGTCAAATGAATTGTGTTTTGAAACTAGGTTATAGAGAATAAATCTTCACATAACTGCTCACCTTTAATTTAACATCTTTGTTGGCAGTCTCAATAAAGACAAAAAGTACAGAATTAACCAACACACTGAAACTTCCTCTCTCTTTCCATCTGATTTAAAAATGTTCCCTTTAGGTATTTTTTTTTTTTTTTTTTAAATAATCACAGTGGTAAAGAGAACCTGTACTGGCCATCACAGAGCAAGATCAAGAAGGCTTCAGCTGTTAATTCAGCATTTTTGTAATAGCATTAGAAAAAAAAGAAACTAGTTGACTAAGCAAAGATAATTCCAGTTAAGGTCAGGCATAAAGCCTTTCTGATATTTAATCAGCTGCCATGCTCAACTTTCAAAACTTCTAGCAGTTATGTTCAATTCAGGTCAAAAGTAATCATTAAACCACGTATGTATTTAGTTAGAATTTAAATTCAGGTTTTGACAAAGTTCCAATGTCTTCCTTTCTTACATCTTCTTTTCTTTAACCTGCATGAAATTGTAGATATTTACTATATTATAATCTCAGTAAAATTCTCAAAGTAACAAGTAATGTGATTAAGAAACAATGAAATTTTCTAATTGGAAAAGTCGGTGTGAAAGACCATACCTCAAACTGGTTGTCTCAAAGTTTGTTAGCTGAGCTTCTGCAAGACTGAACTTGAGAATTGTGAAGAGATGAGGAGCCAACATCTGCCTGACACCAGCTTTCAGCCAGGGGCAAGGGGAGACCTCACCCCTGTGACACCAATTTAATGTTCCAGTCCGGGGAGACCTGAGCCGGGGAGATTCTTTGTTATACCCGGAGTGAGACTAAAACACAAGCAAGGTAAAATGCTGCTAACCAAGGAAATGTATTGTGCATTTATATAAACAAAACATTCATGTGTTGTGGTAAGAAAATAGCTATAGGAAAGAGAGGGAAAGATAGGAAAGAAGGAAACCTAGCAAGCAGTTGGGACAGAGTTGCAGGAGATAGTCACCACCATGGATCCAGCAGCATCCCGTTGGTCCACAGTCTCCATTCACGTTGGTGGTGAGGGTCTCCGGATCATTGCTTAATTTTTTGGTGGCACAGTCTTTTACCGGGTGTTCAAGGGTTTTTTTTCCCAGACAATGACATGTATTGCATTCCTCCTGTGATCACTGCATGGAAAGCGGTGATCTTCCCTGTCTAGGCACCTTCCTCACAAGGGCAAGGCCTCCCCTTGCCCCTGGCAGAAAGCTGGTGTCAGGCAGCTGTTGTCTCCTTATCTCCTCACAGTTGTGGAGTTCAGTCTTGCCGGACCTCAGCTAACAAGCTTTGAGACAACCAGTTTGAGATATGGTCTCTCACAGTGAGAAGAAATAAAATTAAATACCTTAATAAAATGCCTTTCTTTCTTTCTTTTTATTTAAACATTAGACAGTGATTTTCCTCAGTCATTATTCTTGGTGTAGGTGTGTTTAATATTTTCATTAGAGATCTTCATGCAGGAAATAAATGGGTGCTCTGAGACATGCAGGTGATACAAAGCGGGAAGTATTACCAAGTTGGAAAGACCTCATCAATAAGTGGAAGAATTGGATGAACTCGTGGACTAATCCAATGGAAATTAGATTTAATTTAATAATACAAAGCACAAAGATATATACTTCGGGATTAATGAGAATCTGAGCCCATATGTGTAAACTACATCAATTGTATGTGTCAAAGAAAAGGATAAATCTGAATAGATTGGTGAGTAATAGGATGACAGCGTGACAAATGCTAATGATATCTTGTGCTGTATCAAGCAAGGTGTTCTCCGTACAAGTAGGAAAACATTTGTAACATTTTGGTAGGATCTTACTCAAAATCTCCTATACAGATATATCCCAAATGAGTATATATACTCATCTGATAATGATGAAATTAACCCAAAATAGGTGCAGAAAAAGACTATAAGAATGACTATGAGAATGGAAAAATCCCTATGAGATCATGTTAGAAGAAACACTAAAACAAATGGGTTTTGTTTTTTTTGTAAATTTTTGGACTACTTTGTAAGCATGCAAATATAAGAAGGACAAGAATGATCTGCTTTAGAAAGCAATGTTATGTATGAGAATAAGGATATAAAATGGTCATGAATAATTCTGTAATCACAATTAGTAAGGTCTTTCTAAGGAAGTTCCTGGGACAATCTTTCTAGTGTTTTTGTCTTTAACACAAAAGTTGAAAAGATTAAAGAAGGGATCTCATATGAAAAAAAATACATCAATATTGACTATCACAATGAAGGACTGTGTATTCAACTCATTTCAGCATTCAAAGGCTGTTGAAATAAATTTAAATATTTCATTGATCAAAAATATGGACACTATTTGGTACTACACAGAAGTTACATGTTGCTGAGATTGCCTTTTAGATGAATAAATTGGCTTTTTTTGGGGGTGTTCTGTTTTTTACACTCCATCCTGAAAAGCACTTGGAGAATGATCACAAGCTACTGTACAGGTTGAAAAGTAACTAGCAACACGACAATTTTTCAAGTGTCTGCATGGTATTTCTTGCTTAAATACTCAAGTGATCATCACATAAACATTAAATTAGTAGTCAGGAAGTCATCCCAGATTGACTGGCAGAAAACATTGGAAAGTTGTTTTGATTTGCTGTGCGGTGTCCTTACCTAGAATGTTTCATCTAACAAATGCTCGCATTCTTCCAGGAATCTAGACCAGTGTCAGTGTCCTTGACATTCTCAGCTCTATTTTCATATATTTCTGTAGCCTTTGACCTGATGTTGAAATACTGAAGTTTTTCGTTTGTTGAAAGAACAAGCTTTATGACTTGTGAGATGTTTGGCTAAGGATTTTTGGTGCCTTTCCAAGTAAATGTTCTTTAATCTATAAATGGTGGGCACTGGGCTCTTTTCCCACTTCCCCCTCCCCTCCCCTTGCTCCCTAGCTTTATTGCCATATTTATTTATCAGTTTCAGTTGTATCATTGACTGCTTTCCAACCTGTTAACAGAAATAATACCACATTGTGTGTAGTTCTTGTTCCCTGGGGACTTGGGCCAGCATTCTGGGTCCATGTTACTGAATGGGCATAAATCTGATCTGGGATTAGATATAAATCATGCAATATTTTAAAATTTAGGATCGACATTCTAAAGAACAAAATTCTAGCTGTTATAGTGTCTTAAACACTGCATATGTATCTACCTACAAAATCACCGGGTTTAGTTAAGGAAGTTTGACTTATCTTTTTTCCCCTTTACTGCTATTTATCTCACCTTTCCCAGTTTCTGTCATTTCTGGCTGAACATTTAAAAAATACCTGTTATGATTGCCCTATTATATGTCACTCAAGACCAATTTCCCTGTAGTTAATTGAGAAAAAGACAGCTTACCCTGACAGGCTCTAGCCTCATGATATTTGCATGCAGGAGTCTTTATCACTCAGTCATCAGAACTGTTGCTGCTTTAGATATTATTGTATAGAAAAGAGCAAGAAATTCAGAAGACATCTCCAGTATTATTCTGTACTGTGCTCCAGAACAGAAATGGAGGGAAAAGTAAAGATTTTTTGTTAGGGGGAGGTGGGAAGATAAATTGTAATTAAGCAAAGGGAAATGCATAATTTTAATACCAAGGAGGAAACATAAGATTTTCATTTCAATCAGCAGTATTTTATAGTCAAGTAGCATTTTTATAGTAAAAATAAACAAATGTAGACCAGTGGGGAAACAGGCTTGTATGACAATATTTTTTTTATTTCTTAATTTTTGTCTTCCCCACTGCTTTCTCTGCTCTATCATGATAAGAAAACAGTAGAAAATTGTAAATTATATTTTCTCATTTCTTTTGCTGTCTGTTTTAAAGCAGTGTTTAGTAATTTTAACTAATAGCTTTACAGAGTGCATATTTTTGAAATAAATGTCATTCATCTACAGAAAGCAGAGTGCCTTATTAGGTTCACTGACAGCTGAGTCATGCTACCTTTAAATCTGTAATGCAATTGTCTCCCCTAATTAGGGAAAGATCAATGTAGAATGAGAATAATCATCATAGTGATAAAACTTTACATTTATATTATGTGTTGTGTGTGAAGAATTCAAAGTATTTTTCAAGCTTAATAGCATTTAGCCAAGTATTAGAAGTCTATTTACACAGAAGAAGCTAAGAATCAGGGCATAGACAATTTAAGTGACTTAGCCAAGGCCATACAACAATTCAATTCCAGTAACAAAAAAAAAGATTCTATAAGTCTCCTTTTTTCCTAGCTAGACCTCATTCCTGCCAAGCACCTGTCTTACAGACAAATACCCTTGTTCTCAATGGTGAAGTGAAATGAAAGGAAATGAAGTCACCTTGTGTGATTTTATAAGCTGACCTGTCTTGATGAAATATTGAATCCTCTAAGGATGGTGCATAGAATTTATCTTGCTGGTCCTAAATACATTAATAATATTCTTCTACTCTTTCTCCTATAGAAATGTTGGATAGAACAGAAATGTGGCAGTATTGCCAGAGGTGCATCCTGACAGTCCCATCTTTTGCAGCTGGGTAAACTTAAGACTAAAAGAGAGCAGATGTGATAGCAAGGGACTGACTGCATTAAAACCTTAAATAAAAAGTAAATGGCATTTCAGACAGAGATATGAAAGAAGTGAAATACCTTCAATCTAAACATACACATGCAATCACAGTTGTTTCCGAGGTAACACAATGTGCCTTTCCGAACAGTAATTCCCCAAAGCAGGTGTAAATTTCAAGGGATGTGTCAGTGCGGTAAGACATTCAAACCCTAACATTTCTAACACCAGCAGTTAGTTATTTTAGGTGAATTTTTCCTTGTCACAGACTTTTGTATAATCACTAGCAAAAGTTTGCCAGGAAAATAAGTGCAGTTCTTGGGCAGTCTCTATCACTGCTTCCTGTAGAGTGATCTGTGCTTCTGTATGTTGGTATGAACAAGAACAAAAATAGGTTGATAAGAGAGTCCAGAGGAGAAAAAAAAAAGAGTATTTGATTAAGGCTTCACTGCCTGACAGAACAGTTGTATATAAAACATTTGTGCATATTATACCTTTACAAAACTGGACACTAACCAGTAGTGTATGATGCTCCATAGGCAGGGAATCCAATTCTTTACTGCCTGAAGCCTGTGTAATTTCTTATAGCTTTTCAGAGTGCATGTAAAATACCACCATTCTGATCATACTCAGTTCTTTGCACACAGGATGATGATTACCTAAGGCAGTATGGAATCAGACCAAGAAAAACAGGGAAGAGAACTCTTTCCATATGATCGATATTTAAGCAAGAAAATACAGAATAATAACAAACACATGCATTTTCATGAGCCTTCACCTTTTTTTTTCAGTGTTTGCAATAACATTAATCACATTTTAATTATGAATTCAGGCAGGTGTTAAAATATTCAAACTCTATAAAATTTTCCAATGGATTACTAATGCAGTCAAACTCTTTAAAATTACATTTTTGTACCATAACTATAAAACCTGTTATTTAATCTTCTCTGCAGAAGATATTTTTTAAACGTATGCACATGTTTAGAAAACTAGATTCCTACTAATATTACACTTGGCTACTATCATGTACCTATTAGTACTTTTCTCAGAGTGCTAGTGAACTAAAACCTCTAGCAACACATGGAATGAATATGGAACATCTACTTGTTAATTTTTTATAATCTCTGAGTATACCTTGCTGCACCTTAGTCAATTTGTCACATACTAAAAGGGTGGTTTACAGTAAAGGATTGTAGATTTGCAATGTGAACTGCTTTTGTGGGGTTGTTATTGCATGAAATCCCACAAAAGCTTTTACAAGATGTGATTAATATTTTTTTTCTCAGTCATACTTAGATTTTTCATTCGCAAATTGAAAGTAGAGGCCTACAGTCAAGGGAGATATGACTGGCTGCCTTTCAGCATTATAATGGAGAGTAATAACCTGTCATTCATATTCTTCTCCCCCCTCACACACCCTTGCTTTTATGTGGCAATAATTATGCCCTAGATGAAACTGCAGAGAATATAAAATATCTGTGTTCTGTTGTAGTTTTGAGAAATGGCAATATATTTATGTGAATATTTTTTAATATTACATCAGCATTTTAGGTAAGAATAAGATTATGTCAAAGAAACCTTGAAAATTTGGAGAGATATGTCAGGATACAGATGAGATTATGAAGTTAATAACCACAAGAACATAAGAATGGCCATAATTCAGACTAAAGACCTTGTAATCAAAATGGGAAATTAGTACAGAAGAAACCTAGCAAGAAGAGGACTTGCGGAAACTTTCACAAAAGACTTTCCCAGGCTTAAGGTGAGAATTGCAGTTCTAGAACTCAATACAGCTGATATGTCCTTGTCTGTACTACCCAACTGAAAGTTGGGAATGGAAAGTGCTTTCACATGCTCTTCTTGCCTTTTATCCCAGTCAGACTGTTTTCCTCAAAACAGTCTGTCTGTCATTGTATAAACATACCACACTTCAAAAACTTTGTATTCTTTAGTAATGATCAGTTTACTAGTCAGAGAACCATGGACCATTACGAGTTCACTCATATTCCTCAGCTGTCACATCTGACCAAATGGTAATGCTTACCAATTTGCATGGTTTGCTTAAAAGCTATAAATACCATACGATTGCATTTTGAGAAATGGTTTAAATCTCTTTTGACACAAAAGAAACAAACAGAAATCCAAAGAAATTATTCCCCAACTTTCATTTGTAGGGAACTACACTAAAATCATTAAGAATGGTGTGAACAGAGAATCAACAGGATTTTTCTGCTACAGAAACAACGAAAGGAAAAGCAGGAGAAAGTGAGGCCTAGAAGAACAGCATGTGCTGATAGCACATAGATTATCAGGTCATCATCAAGACCTACATGCTTACCTACATGTTGATTCTCAAAACATCCATACCAATAGACAAGTAACTGACCAAATTCTGAAGACTTGTACATGTTGGACAGGATGGAGAGATTAATCGCTAGAGAGTCCAACAGACACGCAAAACCAGCACATAGTCACCAACCTAAAAAGAACTGAGGAGATGATGAGTAGCTGGTATTCCTTGAAACCTGTATCCCAACAGCTTTGGTCACTGCATGCTGGAGAGGCTGCTAAAACACAAAGTTCCCGGTGCCTATAAGTATGTGAGCATGACCGTAAGTGTTAATGAGTTAAATTAGTTGGGGTTTTTTTGCTTGGTTTGGTTTGTTTTTTAAGAAAATCATGTTTCCCTCCTAGAAGGCCTGCACTAAGTTTTGCTATATTTTTGCTACTAAGTTATGACATTACTTCCTACCTACTATATTTGTCTTTTAATCTTATTTTCTGTTTTATCATAGATCTTCCTTCTGCAGAAGCTGAAAACAAAACAAAACAAAGCAAACAAAAAACCAAACACCTCAAATAACCAATCAAGATGTGGTCCCTAAACATTTATTTCACAGATAGCACTTTCCAGCCACAGAGGTTTAGAAGAAAGAATGAAAAAAATGGAAGTACAGAAGTTCCAAAAATGCCTCCCTTAACAGCCATTAAACAAGTTGTGTTCCATCAGAAGGATCCAATTCAGTCTGGCTTTTGGTACTTCATAAATCTTGTAGGACTCCTGAAAATCATTGTGTGGAAACCAGTAAAGGTTGAGTGGTTAGTCTGACTTGGTGGTTACATGACTTGTCCATCTACATAGGTCACAGAAAATTTAAAACGTATCAAAGGTATAGATTCAAGAAGGAAAATGTATTTCTTGTTTATTAAAGTGAAAAAAGAAGTTGAAAGAAATAAATCTACAATGGCTTTCGCAGTGTGAAGTGCAGCTGTCCTTTGCATAGCCAGCCAGCTTGGAAAACCATTGCAAAGGGCCAGCAAAGGCCACTCTTCTAATCAACTTCAAGGGACATCTTGTTTCTAAAGGGAGGTGCATAGATAAAGTAAATTCTGATCTTAAGGGTAATTGTATCAGATCATGAAGGTTGTACTGCAAAAAATGTCTATCTGACAATTTTAAGTATCACAGAGTGCTGGAGAGACTAGACAAAATATACTATCTCTGTGTTAGTTCTGGAAGTCCAAAGTGAGAAGAAATAGAAAGAAATACCTTAATTAAATGCTTTTTTTTTTTTGCCTTTTTTTTTTTTTTTTTTTTTTTACTATACAGCAATTTCTATCAAGTCAGGTATTTCTAGGCTTTGCAAGCTATAAATGAAGTCTGTACATTAATGTCTCACACTTAATTAGTAGGTGACAATTTGGAATGTTAGCCACCAGCTGCTTATGTGTCCAGATAATTTCAAAGTAATTAGGGCCTCCTGAATATTAGTTCAGGTTAGCTGTTTATCACTGTATAGTTAGTGTTTGTTGTGGTTTAAACCCCATCCGTAATTAAGTGACTGGCAGGCCCTGGCCAACCCCCCTCTCCAATTTATATACTGAGTGTGATGTCTCATGGTATGGAATATCTCTTTGGCTAGTTCATTTCAGCTGTCCTGGCTGTGTCCCCTTTCAATTTCTTGTGCCCCTCTAGCCTTCTCAGTGGCAAGGCCTGAAAAACTAAAAAGTCCTTGAATTAATATAAACATCACCCAGCAACAACTAAAAACATCAGTGTGCCATCAATGTTGTTCTCACACCAAAGCCAAACCACAGCACTGCACGAGATAGTAAGAAGAAAATTTATCCCAGCTGAAAGCAGGACAGTGTTCTTCCATACTATACTGCCCATTAGTTTCAACACCACTGCTATTTTCTCAATGAAAGGGAGGGAAGGAGGAAAGGAAAGAAGGAAAATCATAAAGGTAGGAAGCAGGCATGCAAGACTGAAAAGCTATGAGGAAATTTCAGATTATTAGTGTAATAGCTAGGAAAATTCCATACTGGGTGGAGAGGCAGGGAGAAGAACTGTTGGTTTCAGTTGCAGCTTTTTGCTTAGATATTTCAGTGATTCAGTACTGAATGATATCTTTGCCTTGATCCAAAGGCACAGAGTAGCCATACTGACTCCACTTGCCTTGGAACATGTCATTGACAACCAGATGTATGGACCAGGCACAGACTGAATTCTGATATACTGAAGGTTTTTTTTTTTCCCATGTACAATAAAAAAGCAGATGAAGACAAGAGAGAACCTGCAAGTCTGAAATTTAGCTTTGTAGCCAACGAAACAACAGCAGCAGTGTTCTCCAGCTGTGCTTATTACTACAGCACAACAGTGAAAATTACTGAATTTCTGTATTTATAGAAAACCTGTGCCTCATAAATATCCAGCTGTGTTTTTTTTTTCCAAGTACGATATGGGGCCGTTTTTTATAAATATAGACATTTGGTAGAAACATTTTGTAACAGTTAAAATGCAAAATTAAGTTATAGAAATATTAAGCAAATTATTTATTTATTTTTGATACAGAAAAGTGCTGTCTTTCAGAAAAATCAATATGACTCATTGCCATTTTCAGTGTACACACCACTGATCATGTAGTGATTTTTGACCATGAGGGTTATATATGTGCTGGTTTTATTTAGCGATATGTCTTGACAGGAAACAGGCAGATTAACATTTTCGATCATGATGGCTAATATGCATAGTCAATGACTGTACTGGCTATAATGCTGGAAACCCTGGCACCAAGGAATCTATCGGTGGTGTGGAGCTGTACAGGTAGGATAAAATAGAGACATTGATTCAGATGAGATAGGGGGAACATTTCAATTATTTATCTGCAAACAACCACAGCAGCAGCAAAATCCTGACATAACACAAGATGGTTAACTTTGAGCTTGGAATAGATCTTATAGTCACCAAGGTACCTCAGAGGCAGAAGGCAATTGTCAGCAATTAATGGCTTGTGGATTTAAGAGAAAATCAGGGCATCAGCATTTATGCAGTGAAGGGTAGGAAAGTACATGGGACCAATCTAGCTGACAACTGCAGGGAGTTTTGCAAATGTTTGCAAGAGGCTTCTTAAGAAATATTCATCTGAAAATGACTATACCTATAAATGGATTATGGTATCTAAAATCCCACATGCCTTTTATTGTCAGTTCTGGCTGCTGGTCTTCTTCCATCTTGTCTAAGAAGATTTACCTTAAAACATTTGTCCTATTTTAACAACAGCAGCAGCAGCTGAAGAGAAGAAAAACAACAAACCCTCTTTTTATGCCAGACAAACCTCCTTCTTTTTATTGGTCCAAATGGTTCCAAAGGCTGTTTTTGTATAATGCACAATGTGTGTGTGGCTGCAGTGGCTATGTATAACACAAGTACACAAAACCGGCAAGGTGGATTTCAGTCTGCTGCTGCTGAGCTTGCTCCTTTTATCGCTCTTCCCTCTCTGAAATAAACTGCTAAGCTTTCAAATGTTGTCCTGCCTCCATGTAGTCACTTGACTAAAATGGCTTTTAAACTTTCACCTGCTAAAGCTCTTCTTTTTCAAACAGCACTGAGGAAACCAAAAGCAATAAAAAAACTGGCAGGAGTCCCAATGTCATCCAGAGAGGGGGAAGGGGAGAGCTCAGGGAACTAAACTGCTGCTCAAAGTGTCAGCAATTAAAATTAATTGAGAATAATTAAGTAAATCCCATCCTCTTGTTCCTCTTCAGTGTTTATTTAATTTTGATATTAGTACTATAGTAAGTTTATGGACAGGCTGAAAACAAGTTGAAAGTGGTCTGCAGTTTCATTCCAGGTTCTTTGTAGGAGTGTGTCAGGCAGGGCCCAGCAGCCATGGCCTGTCCCACCCCAGCCAGCAGCAGGGCAATGGGGGCACCCAGGCAGCCCCAGCCCCGGACAGTGCGCACCTCCCTGGGGACTGGGACAGGCAGGGCAGGGCTGGAACATGGCCTAGAGGATGGGCACCCAGCTTGGTGGAGCCCAAGGCAGGGCTGTGGGACATGGATGGGCTGAGGCCAGTCCAGGGTGTCCCCACAGGGCACTGAGGCCTCTCCCCTGGGCTCCAGAGGGACAGGATGCCCTCGACTATGCCAGCTCTCAGCTGACATCAGTCTCCAACAGAGTCCTTTGTTCTGGGCCCTGCTGTGCAACACTGCTGTGACCATTTCAAGGAAGTCTTGTACAAAGGTCTTTTACTTATGGTCCAGACAGGCTGCCCTCCATCCCTGTTTCAGGCAGGTGTGACATGGGGTTCCCTTTTCTCTCCTCTCTTCCAGAACAGAGGGTCTGGACTTCTGAGAGAAGGCTGGTCTCTGACAGCATGTGGTAGCTGCTCTGTGTGAGGGTCCCAGGGGCCTCAGCAGAACAAAGAAAGTGCAGGTTGTGGTCATCGCCTCAGCCCAGGGAACCCCACCTCCATAAAAACCTGCACACAGAAAAGTAGAAGATTTCTGGGAAATGACATTTCAGGAAGCTTTGATAGCAAACATGTTTTTATATTATTAATTATGAGAATCTAAGCACAACCAAGACATAATCATGACCATAAAAGAAAACTGTCCTTGCACAACTGAACACTGTTCAATTTTTCTGTTTTCCAACTAGGATTTTAGCAACTGGAAATCAAAATATTTGTTCTGAAACTAAAATGGGGGAGAATACAACACTTCCTAAGCAAAAACACTTAGTGGGAGAAAGTGAGACAAGGCTGTAGTGACAACTAGTATTCTTAATGAGAAAAAATAGCACAGCTTCTTTATAGCTAAAAGTGGAGCAAACCTCAGACTAAGGACAGGCTGGTAGTGGCTGTTAACGTTCACATGCCCTTCCCCAGCTTCTCATACCCCTGGCGTTCCCTTCCTGGGGTCCCTTATAAAACTTGTGGGTGTCTCAGCTGTGACAGTAAACTCTTGTAGCCCACCAGTATAAACCAGATGAGTGACATGATCCAGAATAATTGCAAGCTTTGGGAACTTGCAAATGTGGAAAGCACTCTATCAGATCACACCTTGAGTTTAACTTATGTTTATTGTTTTTACATACTTTCAAACTTGATTTGTATTGAAAAAGAAAAAAAAATGTTTAGCATGTGAGAAGTAAGAAAGGTGTTTCAGTTTGCAGAACAGGGAGAGGTAATCATCACCTGAGAAGTGTTAACAACTGCACTGGAGAGAGGATGCAGTAAAATGCATACAGTGTAAAAAGAATAGCCCTGCTGAGCTTTTGATTTTAAGTATCAGCTTTTGGAGGTCTGGGGGGAAGGTTTTGATGGGAAAAAGGTTTCACTGAAAGTGGATAAAAAAGTGAAAAAAGATTACCAAATGTGGATCTGGATTAGCACTTCACAAGGTATTAATTATTGCTTTTTAGATATCTTGGTTTTCAACTATAGCCAATATCATTCCCTAGCTGCTGTTGTTAATGTTATGCCTGTGCTGGCAACAGAATCTGCAGTATTTCTTAGCAATAGCTTATCCTCTCAGTCTTGTTTTTTGAGATTTTTGACCAATGAATTTTCTCTACTGGAAAATGCTGTCTCATCAGGTCTTCCTCACTTTTAAAATGTAAACTATTTTCTCCTGTCCTTTGATTCCTCTAATTTATT
Source organism: Falco peregrinus (assembly GCF_023634155.1). NCBI lineage: Eukaryota > Metazoa > Chordata > Aves > Falconiformes > Falconidae > Falco > Falco peregrinus. The sequence continues at coordinate 64,909,106 of NC_073723.1, forward strand.
TCCCAGATTTCATTCTGAATCAGAGCATTCCCTCCAGTCACCTGGTGTGCTGCTGGGCTTCTATTTCTTTTGCATATAACGTCAAGTACCAACATATTTAAAGTTGCTCTCGTCAGCATAACTCTCAGCATTACGAGACCTAGTTGTACGGCACAGGATTTTTTATTACACAGTACAAGCTGGAGCTAACCTAATCCCTTTTAAAGATGAATTACAGGTATAGTGGAATGGTGAATGTGGGCTAAGTACCCAACCTTCCTCAATTCACAAAAAATATGAATATATGTATAAGTACATAAGACTTGTTAAAAGACTGGCTTTTTGGCTCAAGCTGTTGAAATTCATGTTAATAGTTTTAGTATTTCCCAGTCTGTCTGCTATTACTGTTATCATTATTGACAGTTTTTCAGAACTCAGCTGGACAAGATTCTGAACAACTTTATCTCGGCCTGAACTTAACACTGCTTTCAGCAGAAGGCTGGGCTAGGTGAGCTTCAGAATTTCCTTTGAACCTAAACTTATTTATGCTTCTATGAATTATAATGAACTTGATCAGGACAGGCCTCTGTTCAGTAGTGAATTTAACACTTATTCTCAAAACCCTGTGACTTTGCTATTTTTGATTTATTTTATCTCAAGTTTTAAATAACTCACTGAAATTCTACTGTATTTTACATCTAGTATTTCATCTAACACATTGTTTCCTTTTGCTTAAAAATTAGCTGAAGAATAGAGTTGAGACAGCAATAATATATTTACCACTTTTCTTCTGACTTCCCATAATTATATTACTTATTCATTTTGCAGTGTTTCTCCCTTTGACCCTAATACTGCTGTTACTATTCTGTGAGCAGTCACCTCCATTTCATCAGTTACTGGTAACAGGAACAGCTGTCATTCACAAAATCTTTCATAAGGAATTGTCCTTCGGGAAACTAACTGACATTCCAACAATTTTCTTAAGCTATTGATCTTCTTGTGCTTTTCTCTCCACATCAGACATAGAAGCTTCATACTTTTGAGGATACTGTAACTAGGAAAGCAATGCAGCACATGTTTTTCACACCAGATTTCCCCTTTCCTCACTTTTTTTTTAATGTTTCTGCAGAGTTTTCCAACTCCTTTTACACAGTCTTTGCCAAGCAATCAAGTCTCCCTTGAATGTATAAGGTTTTAAAAGCCCTAGAGATACCAAAGGAACATTTCCTCCTTTTGGGACACCTATGAATCACATTTTAGGGTTACTATCTAAATGTTTTTAAAATTGGAGCAAGTATGCTGCAGAATTAGGTTAGGAGGAAATAAAGCTATAAAGAGCTCATTAATTTATTTCCTAAAACAAGAATATTAAGTAATCTCATTTTATGCATTTTCATATCCTGTCACTCAAAGCAGGTAACTATCAAATGTTTTATTGCATTCCGAAAGATATGCAAGAGAGACATTTCCTTTGTTAGAGATAAATATTGAAGGTCTTATAGATATCTAGGTATGAAGAAACCCTCATTGAACATGGAATTAGTAGAAATCTATCCTATGTTAAGTTTTAAGTAAACATATAAGAGTAATGTTAACCTTCAGTGAATATCAAGATGATTAGGTTTCTTGTACTTCCTAGTAAAATCATTGGGATACAAAGATTTTGGAAGGCAGGCTACTTCTTTGGGTCAGTAAATATAGGCAGGAACTCAAGACTGCAAATCCTTTTATTTGTGCAGTACCTTTTTCAACAGTTTTGCAGATGTCTGTCCTTTTGACAAATAACCATCCTCCTACACGATCACATGCAGTAATTGTGTTGGCAATTACACTTTTTTAGGTGCAAAAAATAAGCAAATATTTAAAATAACTTAAGGCTCGCAAGAAAGGCTATTGTTTGTTCTAGCTGCAAGCAATAAAAAGACGGCAATGGGAGAAAGCTGCATGTAAGTGTAACAAATCCTGGTTTTTAATAATTTGCACTTTCCAGTTGCAAGATGCAGCATGTACCTGTGGAGACCAGAGAATGTACCACCTCTAGGATTTTTTAACAGGCATAATCCCACCTTATTTACTGTTACTTCTGACCTGTTAGCAGCATTAGAAAATCATTATTTCATATGTTTACAAGGCATTAAATATATGTTTATAAAATAAAGGGGCTTGTATTTGACTACAGACATGATTTAGAGAGGGTCTTGTTATATTTTCTTAGATTTCTAATCTTACAAAACAGTTCCCTTCCAAATGTATAGAAGCTGTGAATGCTACCCATTTTCTTAACAGCACCTTGCAGTTCTCATGCTTGTAGTCACTGAACCAGAACTGAAGGGTTTCTGAATAAGGCTCACATGACTATGCAATAAAAGGAACACTATGTTCATGTCCTGTAAAAGTGATGTGAGGTAGATAAATGTTCTTTTTAGGAAGCAGCAGCTTTTAATACAGTAATAAAGTTTCCTGTGTCTAGGTGCTGTAGTAAACTCTGGCAAGGGATATTTATGTAAGTGTCCATTGATTAAAACCACCTACAATAAGTATTAACAGTGGTAGGTTTGCAGCAGAAATTTCTACAGATTTGCATCACATCTACCCTATTTAACAACTGTTCAGATTATTTTTTTGAAATTATTTTCAAGAGAGATTTTGAACTGCGTGAGTAATAATTATAAGCCAAGACTAGTCTGTATTTGTGATTGAATCCCTCCTCTACTTGACCTCTGGACTCATAACCTCTACTCATTTAGCATGTTCTTTTCTTATATCACTTACATCAGTTTCTTGTCAGAAATTGTAAGTGCTCTGATTCAGTGTTCCTAGAAAGATAAAAAACTTTTAAAGTCCTTTCATTGTTAAATATTTAATCGACTTGATATGAATGTTTAAACTAATCCATGCATACACTTGTCACAGCACTCTCAAAACTACCCAGCTGCAACAAGGTCTTTTACCATCTCATTCCAAGCCAACCTCAATAAGTAGTTAGTATGCCTTGCCCCAGCAGAGCCACCAATCCCCCACAAGGTCTCAGTGGTCCACCTACTGTTCTTGCCATTTCTTCATACTCTTCTGGCCAGTCCCTCTGCTGCCTTCTCCTTGTCCCTCTTCATCCAGGGCGCTCTCTCACCTCCCTTTGCTTCTTCCATGGGTCTCTTCATTGGCTGCTCCTCTTCCATACCCCTATGAGCTATTTAACTACTTCACAGGAACCAGCCACAGCTGCACTTTATCCACATCAGCCATCCCACCACCCCTGAAGCCAGCCCACAGCTATATATTATCAATGTTAATTAACCTGCCTTCTTTCCTTTACAATTCCCCTCTTTTTTCTTTTCCTTTTTAACATTTCATACCTTAGATATTTAACACTCATCATAACCTTTTTACAAATAAACTTTTCATACAGTCCGGACAACTTGTCCCTGAACTCTTTTTTCCCTTTTTAACATGTCATACCTCATGTTTTTACCAATCACCACAAACTTTTTACAAATAAACTTTTCATACAGTCCTCTATCATTCCTCTACAATGCCTCCTTTTTTCTTTTTTTTTTCTTCTTAACATTCTATGCATTGTGTTTAACATTCATCACAACTTTTTCACAAATAAACTTCTCATACAGTCCAGACAATTTTTCCCTGAACTTATACACACATCCCTTCTTCAATTTTATCTTGGGCTTTTCAGCTTCTGGGGGCTGATCACCTTTCATCTCATCTGCTTTCTTGAAATTTGGAATTTTGTTTTCTTCAGAGGGAAGTTCTAATGGGCTTATAGTATGTTATCCTTTTATCTCCTGGGTCACACCAGGCAGTAACCTGAATGAGGTTTTAACAGCAGCAGATCTAGAATACAGTACTAATACATTATTCTGTGTCCTGAAAAAATTTGTAACATCCTTGTGGTCGCCCATTTCTTCTACAAGTGGAGACACCTTCAACGAGCACATAAACACCAGCAAGAATACTACCAGGCCAAGCAGCAGCAACAGTGGGAGCCACCTGTGGCACCATGCTGCTCTTGCACCTTCCCCTGGCACAGCCATCACCTTGTCTGGCCATACCCACTCCAGACCCACTGCAGGCTGCTGCCACATCTGGCCATGTATTCTGCTGCTATCACCTGTTACCCTCAGTCTCTTAACTCCACAGCAGTCAGGCTTCCTTCTCTTTGATCCCAATGGCTCACCTTTACTGGTGCCTGATCCAGATCCCCAGGCTCTTCCCATCTATCTCAATGTGATCTGGATTGCAGGCTATCCCTGCCTGTCCCCGCTACATTGGGCACTGCCATCATTTCTCAAAACTTCAAACATCCCCCAGCACAGCCATCACCACTGTCGCTGCTCATTACACTCAGTCTCATAATCTGATGATCCTGAGTTCAAGCCCCACAGTGGACACTAATTGTTGTAATCAGAGTCTGACTCAGCCTCACACAGGGCACCAATAGATGCAGCACAAACAAACTAGCAGGCTGCAACAAAGCTTTTACATTGGTCAGATTCTACTGTCTGTGCTGTACCACCCTCCTCCAGAAATCAGACCACACTATCCTCCTCCATCCAACCCTTCTCCCACACTCCTCAGAGCTATTTAACCACTTAGCAGGAACGAGCTACAGCTGCACATCATCCATGTCAACCAACCCACTGCCTCTGAGGAAAGGCCACAGCTGTCAATCAAGCCACGGCCTTCATTCCTCTACATACACTAATACAAAACAGGCAGCTTCTCATCTCCAGGTGCCTGATGAGATCTATAACTATTAAAAAGGAATCATAGAGTGGAGACCTTAAGTGATAGACACTTTGATCACTCCTTTCTATTTCCAAATGCAATTCATAATCATTCATCTTTCAACCACTACGCAGCTCCAGCACAGACTCTCTTCTTAGTTAGGCCTGTTTCTGCTTATTCATATTGAGTAAGAAATTATATCCATGTGAAAACTCAGATTCTTCTTAATCACATCTGCTGTTAAAAAATTAATTTTATTTGTCCTTTTTGAATAACTAGGTTTTTCAAGACCATCAAGCAAGACCATGACATTTATGAACACCATGGGTCTAGAGTTTATGATTGTCCAAAGGCAGAAAAGCTAGAATTATTGAATTACATAGAGAGAGTAAGAAAAAAAAAATATTTAGGTGTTTAGTGAAAGAGTTTTCCAATATAATTTTCTCCTATATCATTAAAGCGTTTTGTAAACAACAACAAAAAAAAAAAAGGAACAAAAGTGAAAAAGGGAAAACACACAAAGGAACCAAGAGAAAAAATTGAGAATAAAGAAGGGAATGATAATAACATTTGTCAGAACACAGAGTGAGTTAAAAAAAAAAAAATAAGGTGAAAGCATTACAAGTTTTCACCAAAGACCCCAGATAAAAAGGTTTGGGAGCTGGTGACCCAAATATAAAATAAATGAATGCAAAATGTTCATCTGTGAAGGACTGGAGATACTAACATGATGGCAGTGATTAAGAAGTGAAAGTAAGCTGCTTCTAGAGCTGCTGATTGCAGCTATGTATATATGCCTACAGTTTGATGAACAGCAGCAACTATCCTGTAATGGGTATTTTTCTAAAGGCTGGAGGTTAGTCTCAGGTAAGACTTTTCTTACTAGTCTGTCATCAGTTTTTCATGCCTTTCCCATGAATTAAACCATCATGCCCAAAAGGTTCCAAAATCACAGGCTCAACAAATCTCCCAGTAGAAATCAAAGGACTATGAAACAGCTTTGAGAGCAGTGAAAGCTTTAGGTTTTTGCTCAGGAAAACTTCAGGCACTGAGGAGTCTTCATTTTTATGCCAATTGTTGAAATATGGTTTGTAATGTCACTTATATACATTCATAAAAATCCCTACAATTTTTCTTTAAAAACTTATCAGGTTGGACTCATTAGGTAGGATAGCATTCCACCAATATTATACCACACCACCTTCTCTTTTTTAACTCTATTGCTTACTAGGTATACAGTGCTCTCTAAACATACAAGTAATTCTTATTAATTGCTTAAAGATACACAGAAAGGCAAGAATTTGAATTCAGATGTCAGGTCCTGAGACATAGCATGGGATTAGTACCCAGTTTTAAGCCTTCAGTGATATTAGAGTGTGTTGTCTCTTGCTTATCAGGGCTAAATGTATTTGCACATGAAGAGCTTTAAGAACTAAGCCTCCTCAGCACCTCTTCAGGGAAAACATTTAGACCTTATTATTACCTATCAAGATACATTTGTTCTGTTTAGGGGTGATTTCTGAGCCACCCCACATCCCCCCCAGACCCAGTGTTATCTATTTCTACACAGCTTCTCCTCCACCACGCCCCGCCCCCCCCCCCCCCGCTTCTGTCTTTGGTGATATCTTCTAAACCTGCTATATCCGTTCAAATTTAGCCCCTTATTTTAACTCCCCTGCTATGTTCCAGTTAAGCATGTTCACTTAAATGGAATAGTCACCTGTCCTTGTCATTAAGAGGCATCATGTATTAAGGAAGTTAAAAAGTACAAAGAGCAGCATATCGAAAAGGTTAACGGCAAATGAAATGGTGCATTTCAGTTGTTACTTTGAAACTTCATTAAAATTTAGTACCCATTATTGGTCTTTTTAAGATCCCAACTTTCATTGAATCATCTGATTTTGTCCTTGTAGTTTCATTAATAATTCAAAAACTTTTGTTTCCAACACCTCATGTCAGCATCTCTGTCAGCACCATGCTAATAATTTTAACTTCAGCTGAATATTAGAGGAGGGAGATCAGCACAGAGAGAATGAAACCTGAATTCCAGCCTTGCAGTGGTGATCAGTCAAAAAAAAAATAATGCATTTTCCATTGACAGGTACCAGCATGTTAAAGAAAACTTTGTTTCTGTTTTTTTGGTTTTTTTGTTTGGTTAGTTGTTTTGGTTTGGGTTTTTTTTTTTTAAATTAACATTTTATTGTACACTACATAAAGCACGTGTTTGTACTGCAGGGAATATTTGTATGAAATTTATCTATAAAATGTGAACAACAGAGCACATCATGGAGATCTCTCATAGTGGTTTATTGCCAGCTAGTTAGAATTATATTGCCAAACATTTTCAATCAAATGATGAGAAATAGAGTGGGGAGAGGGAGAGAGACAGAGCGAAGGAGGAAGAAAGCAGCGCCTAAAATATTCTTATGAATGCATAAGCTACATCTTCAAAGATGCAAAAAGGATTAGTTTCAGTAAATATTGTAACTGGCTCTTATTCAACAAATATGAACATTGCTCACTGGAGGCTGATTTGTATTGTCCTCAAAAATATAATTTTAATAGTTATTGTTGCTCTTAAGAAATGTCTGTTTTTACCCTGCTTTGACAATTACAGAGAAACAGTATTAATCCACATTATTTCCTTATTTGCTGTTGTCTGCAGAACATGAAAAAAATAAGAGGATTTCTTGAGAAAATCGTATCATGATGGATACTCATATAATATTGTTTAGTTTCATAAATATAACATTTTTTTCAACTTTTATAAAATCTCAGGTAAAGAATAAATCTTTCTCAGTACCTGGCTTTGTCTGCTGGACCAAGGATTGGCTTCCTGAAGATTTTTCTGACTAAACAACATTCTAAAAACTTTCTTCAGTTTTGGCACTATTATGTTCATCAAAACCTATAAAAAATTATCTTATGTAAGAAATACCATCAAAACAACAGGCAGAGAAAGGCTGTTTGTTTCCCTCCCAAAGGGAGAAATGTTTCTTGTCGGATGTTTAGCTCTCATCTGCACTAAAAGAAATGTCTACTTAAAAATCAGTTTCCCACATAATCATTGACTAATATATCTGCTGAGAATTAGTACTGTATGGTAACCACTCAAGCCTAATATAAAAGACCAGCCAATCTGCACACAACATCCTTAAACATACTTGCAGAAACCAAATGTTTGAATTTAGCTTTCAGCTTGTGTCCTCACTGTTTGCATCTTTTGTATAAGCCAAATGTCATTGTACCTCACATACGGACATCGGGTTCCATTGCATTTGAAACTACAACATCTGCTGTATATAACTTCTATCAAATGAAACAATTACCTTCTGAGAAACTCTCTTAAGTATGCAGTACAAATCATATCACATAAGGTGGCTCCTCAAGAAATGATGAGTAGGTCAAGTCCTTCAAATAAAGAACCTCAGAGCTGAAGTTTCTTAAACATTATTATATCTTTCCTCAGTGTATAGGAAATGTATTATATTCATTGTGCTTAAACAGATACTTTTGGAATTTTCAGGGTAACATGAGGAGCAAACTGTTCTATGCAGTATGATATTAACTGGTACTTATAATGAAGAGATGGCATGTTTTCTGTCTGTGAGTGTTGGCTTGAGTTTTGCAAACAGAAGATTGGAAGTGTCCTGTCACAAATTTCTGGGACTTTTGTTCAGGACCTTCATGTACGATTTATGCTTGCTAATGATTCACTGCACCAAAGTCTTTTGGCATTATCTTCCCACTTTTTGTTTGTTTTCTCCAAATACATTCTACTGTATGATAGAACATGGAACTTAGGTATAAAGTCAATGGTAAAATATGAGTATCTTCATAATTTTTCAAATTACTATACCTCTGCTAGGAAATATCAGGTAATCATAACTGAAAGTTTTCATGGGTTGGCTTGATTTATTGACTTTTTGAAATTAGCCACAAACCGGCTTTGGTAATATCCAACCAGTTTCTGCTTTGATTTAGGTAGCTGCGGCTTTCATTGCCAGTGACAGGGAAACAGCCCTGATTTCTAAACTGTCTAATGGTAAGGCACTCATAACACAGGTGGACTCTCTGAGACCCTGATAGATAATAGCTTGAAGTGAGGTTTTCAGAATTTATGTTTCTGACTCTGCAGCGTGGTATCTAAAAGCCTGGAGAGACTTGATTTTCTAAGCCATTTGCTATAGAATATTGGCCAGATACCCTGTGTGTCCCAACACATCAACGTGTGTGTGTGTGTGTGTGTGTAAAATAAATGTCAAGAGTCTCAGAGATTTAACTATATAAAGAATTTTGTGCCCACATTTTTTTTAGACATTACTTTCCAATGTCTTTAGAAGTATTTTTCAAATTGACTCTTAGAAAATAGGCATTTTTCTCCATAAAGTTTGGAATGTCATAAGAAAAGAATTCAGATTTGTGATTTTGTGATTCTTGCTCTGCTTTCTTTATATATCAGTCTGATCATTTCCCAATATTTCAATTACTTCCTAAAATGTTATTGATGACTATTTTTTTTTTCTTTCCTGGACAGTTGTGCTTTTTCTTTAGTGCATGCTCCTGAAAAAAATCTTAACAGTTACTTATAATGCCTTCAAGAATGAGTAGGAAAGCAGGGGAAGCATTTAATACCTCCATGAGTGTGTGGAGTATTTTTGGTGATGAGAAGGTAAAACTCTCCCAAAACTTTTTTTACTTCCTGTTACAGTTAGAGCAAGGCTATACACCAGCTATGATTCATCAAGTACCCATTTCATCAGCTTATAGGAAAAGAAATATTCACACTGAATTCAGTTGTAGAAAAAGTTTAGCTGTAACTGAAATAATTACAGCACAAAAAATGTTCTAAACTTGCAGGTTTTGCATGTTTCCTTCTTTTTAGTATAGCAAGGAGAGATGGAAGATTGGCATGAGTTTTCTCTGAAGAGGGAGTTTTGGGAAGTCTGTCTCAGGGACTAGGAAGACAGCATGCTATAACTTACAAAACCCCGTCTGACCACCAGTCATCCTCAGCTGAACTGCTTTTATGCTTTCTCTAGAAAAAAAAAAAATAATTGAAAGACAGACTTTGGCATAACAATAATAACTAAGAAAATTATCCATGGAACTGTATGAATAAAAAAATACCTGTCTGAAAATGATGAGGGCCATCTCTGCAGCAGTGTGGCAGTGACCTGGGACAAGGCTACCATGAGGAAAGTCTGGGCTCAGTCTCCATAGGACCTCTCCTCCTCCCGTGGGGACTGTGCTGGAGCTCAGGCCCTCAGCTCTGGCTCTCATCCAAAGTGTACTGCAGGGATACCTGCCCACTGCCATGGTCCCTGCAGGACTGCTCAGCCATCCTGGAACTGCTTCTGCCCCTGGTTTCTGGCATCAACCCTGTTCTGTCTCCCTTGCTTAGGAACTGTGAGAATGTATCCCACCTCCATAAAGATCCCTACCCTACCAGCCGTACTGTAACGCATGGCTGCTAGCTCACCTCTCTCATGGAGCCACTTGCCCTCACTGTTCCCTGACATGTACATGCTCTGTGTAAGGTAACAGGTGGGATGTTTCACTCTATCTACATACTGAAAGTGTCCAAACTACCACATACACCAGCAGAAAGTAGAAAGAAGATCAAGCAGGCATCCAGACAGAAATTATGTAAAGAGGCAAAAGCATGGACAGCAGCTATTTTATCCAGAAATTTCCTGGATAGGGATCACGAGGACAGGAACAAGTGTGTTCAAGGCCAGGCTGGATGGGGCTTTGAGCAAAGTGGGTCTAGCGGAAGGTGTCCCTGCCCATGGCAGGGAGGTTGGTCTAGATGATCTTTAAGGTCCATTCCAAACCAAACCATTCTATGTTTCTATGAACAAGCCAGATCTTGGATAGAGTCTGTAAGCTGTGAAAAATGAGCAAAACATCTTCTTTCAGAGATTCTTCATCTAAATTTCAAACTTTTGTTACAAAAAATTATTGCTTTTTAGCTAAATAGAGAAACCAGACACTTTACATATTTTATGCACTCCATATTATGGGGAAATGAGATGCTAGCATTTAGAAGAGAGTTTATGAAGAGATTGATTAGAAATTTTTCAGTGAAATGTTTTTAACAATAACTGAATTGTCAAAACTGAAAATATTCCCAGAAAACTAATGTCTTGATTACAAACTCTGTAAAAAAATTGAGAGGAAACTTAAAATTCTCAAAGCATTCTACTTTTATATTCTTCAAGTAGGAAATTTACATTTAAAGTTGTAAAAGACCATTTCTATATAAAAATGGTTTCAGATCCTCTATATATTTTAAGTTTTAAACTATTCTCAGTCCTGGTATTCTAGTGTCTCTGATAATTCTGATTTGTGTTGGATTACTGTATTAGATTTGAAGGAAAGAGTAAATATTTACTTTGGGAAGAAATTGTCATGTATATTCTAGTTTCTTTGTGCCGTTGCTGTGCTATACTGTCGGCAAAATATTTTATATTTTATTAAACATGAGAAAAGGTAAAATGGCACAGAGATCTTTAGAAGAAAACACTGTTTCTTCTAAATGTCAGGATTTGGATGCTTTCAGAAAATCAGTGTTACTAATTGGTAGCTTTTTGGGAGACCAAACGCCTATAAAATACTCAATATTTTTTTGAACAAAATAACAGATTTATTTATTTTTATTCAATATGCATTAAAATAAAGGAGTGGAGTGGAGATGTGATCATTTTTTATAATGTTTTGTGTGATGATACTTATATAATTGACATAATTTTAAGATCTGATCTTGTGATTATTACTCATGGACAAAGTAAAATATGTATGTAGGTTTCGTATCTTTCAAAGCAGCTTTGTACTCCATTTAGCTGCATCACAGAACAAAATTAATGTGCTTGTGTACTTTCTCTTCTGTGCTGTTCTATGTGTAAAGGAATTAAAATTTAAACCTCTTGCTTGATAAAAAGGAAGCAGCTGTTTTTATACTAGTCATCTTATCTAAACTGAAATAGTACTTTTCAAAAATGTTTTCCACCGCCTCTTCCCTGAAAATTAGGCCTGCAAAAAATTTAATGCCAGAAATAGTTTGGAAAAATAAGATTCTATACTGTATCTGGCAAACTAGCTTTTACTATGCTGTGTTCTCACTGACTTTTTATCTTGCAGTTGTATTGAATATATTCTTAAACACTTCCTTTTCTGGGCAATGCCATCTTTTGCAGAACACACCATCAGTATGCCTTATTAATACATCATTTGCATGACAGATTCAATGGCATGCTGAAGCAACAGCTCATCAGAGTAGCAGCACACTGATGATTTATAACTGTAACATATCATCAGATTGAGGCACACTAATAATCTATGATTTTAAAAAAACAACCTACAGGGGTATTATGCAGGAGTGGATTCAATTCAGGCACCAGAAAGAATGTATAACTTGTAAACCTTCAAGCCATTGTCACTGACGTAAGAGCTTTTGCATTCTTGAAGAGTGTCACATTATTGTCTCCTAGATGCCCTGTCCCTTTAGCGCGAACCCTAAAGCCCTACAGACATGCAAGGTGTCTGCTCACTAATACAGTTTCTCTGCCTTGTACTTCCTTAAGACAAGGATTGAACTATTCTCCAGGGTCCAATTTCACTCCCTTCTCTGCTATGGCTAATAGAGGCATAAGATTATGGCCCATAATGCACTGGTAATGTCCTTCTGAGAGAGGCTCTCAGAGAGTATGTCCTGAAATATGATGTAGTCAAAGAGGACTGTAGCGTTTATTATCACTAGTTACAAGGTCAAAGTCAATGGCATACAAAACATGAAATGAAAATTGGATACACAGAGAATGCGTTGCTTAAAGATTGTCTACTCAATATGCTTTTGTTATTGGAAAGCTTTGCTACAGAGAAGGATCAAATATGCTGAAAAAAGTTTGTAAGAGCATCTTCTAAGAGATTTAAGAACTGAATTTACATTTGGTGTGCTTACCGAACAGAAATCACAAGACATGAGGTAGTAAATACCCCTCATTTGGTCACAGTCTTAGGAACTTAAGAACTCTGCTCCTTTTCTGCAGAAGGCATTGAGGTACTCAGAAATTAATTCTGTGGGCATATCAATAACTTTGTTGAAGCATCTCATCCTTTTTTATTACACTATTACATTCTTACATTATCTTTGACTAATATAAAAAGATTCCACTATGTGCAAGCAGTTGGACATTTCCAACAAAGTAGTTGATTCATGCTAATTGAAAGCATCATAAAAATGAATCTTACAATTACTAAAGATGTGCTTACTAATTTAAATATTTATGCAGTATTATCTGTTAGAAAGCATTAGCAGACTAAGATAACAAAACCTAAAAATGTTAAGAATAAATTAATCGTTATATTTGTACAAATATATAAACATCACATCCAAGCAAACATGCATTTTTACACATATGGACACACAATTCATATAACAGCTAAGTTAAAATTATTTAGTACCCAAGAATGGAATAATATCTCACTAGTTAACTGACCCAGAGAAAAATATTTTCTGCATGACTTATGCAGGCCATTTAGGAACAAGTATGATGCCTACATATCTTCAAAGTAGTGTGCAAAACTTGGCTAACTAATCCATTTATGCTAATCCATTTATTTAAAGCACTTGAATCTAAATGACCTTTATGAGTCAGGCAGAACTTTTTTATGTTTTCACAGATTTTTTTCTACAGACCTTCCTTTATACATAATTTTTCTTTTTTTTTTAACCACTTTGTAATCACTGGAAAAAGTTAAACCATCTGGAGCTACCTGCACATTAACCACAGTGCTAACTATAATTTGAGACCAAAAAGGGACAAACCATACAGTTTCACCTCCTTTCCTGATTTGGATTTTTCTATCTACTACCAAGAACATTTCTTGTAATTCTAAGAAATCTTGATAATTTCACACTGGAGATAGAACACAGCCATCAACACAAGAGGTGTAAAAGTCTTTCTTCGTAAAGGGTCCCTATATCTGTAGATATACAACAGAATTTGTTGTGGGTTTTGTTTTTGGTTTTGGTATTTGTGGATAGGCTTAATTTTTGGTATATCTGCTTCTGGATTCTTCTCTTGGTGCTGCAGTTTTTTACAGAACAATTTCAATTAGTATATCATCCCAAAAGCAATGACACCTAGAGTCCAATGCCTCCCATAATCTCTACCTCTACCGATGTATTCTTTACAAAAACTATAGATCATGTTTCCCTTTGTTTAGCATCCACAGTTTATTCTTCACTTTGCTCCAACATTTCAGAAGTATTTAACTTGTTTACCATCGCTTTTCTTATACTTCAAAAGAAAAATGATATATCAAAATATTTGCCCTGACATGTTATTACTATTTCATATATATAACATATAATTTCACTGACACATTTGATAGGTAACAAAAAGTTTAGTTAAGATATTTCACATTAACAATATTATGGAATGAATTTAAATGTGGTTAATTTTTTAAATTCAGTATGACTCTTGAAGGTACACTTTATTTTACTTTCCTTATTCTGTTTGGACTGTGAAGGTTTTTTAATCATCTGACTTGTATGTACCACCTTATGTTTGGGCAATCCTCCTGAAGAAAATAATTATTTGAAAGAACTGATATTACCTAATGCAGTCCCCAGTAAAACAATGAATACTTTCAAGTCTCATCTTCTGTAGCTATTCAACAGCAGGATTCCTGGACAAATTCTAGAGGTTGTCAGTGGAGGTGAGTTTTCTCAAGCAGTGATTCAGTTTAAATATTGGCATTTAATGACAGCTTGTATTTTTGCCTTTCTGTGCTGTGTCCGACACATATTGCAGTGTCCCAGGGGTTCTGTAATGTCTCCCATTCTTTGTTATCTGTCTGCTGCCTTTAGCTGCTCTGGATTGACTGAGTGATCCAGGCTTTCATTGCTGTCCAGAAAAAAATGTTGATTTACTCTGCTTTTTCAATATATAATAAGCCCATTATTATCCTACTGATTTTTATATGTCCAGTAGTGCTAGATGAATTATTTAAATTAAAAACAACACTGAAAGAAATTAAATTATTCCACTGATGTTGGCACTTATATCAAACAATTTTTAATTACTAAGGAATTAACTGTACCCAGGATTAGGAACCTGCTGATGACAAGGACAAAGAAAGGAGAAACCCTGATATTCATATATTAATGAACAGTAATATATAATAAAATTTTAGCAGGAATTGCTATATTTGCCTAGTTTGTTTCCTGCTATATCTGCCATGACTTAAATTATGCTGATAGATCACCATCAAATAACATACCAGCATTCCATAGAATCAAGGAATGGTTTGGGTCGAAAGGACCTTAAAGATCGTCTAGTCCAACCCTTCTGCCATGGGCAGGGACACCTTCCACTAGACCTATTTTGCTCAAAGCTCCATCCAGCCTGGCCTTGAACATTTCCAGGGATGGGGCACCCACAGCTTCTTTGGGAAACTGTTCCAGTATCTCATCGTTCTTATTGTAAAAATTTCTTCCTTATGTCCAATCTAAATTTACCCTCTTTTAGATTAAAATTATTGCCCCTTGTCCTGTCACTACAGGCCCTAATAAAGAGTCTTTCTCTATCTTTCTTATAACCTCCCTCTATATATTAAAAGGCTGCTATAAGGTCTTCTGGGAGCCTTCTCTCCTTCAGACTGAACAACCCCAATGCTCTCAGCCTGTCTTCACAGGAGAGGTGTGTTCCAGTCCTCTGATTTTTGTGACCCTTACATTTAACCATGTAAGTAGCTCTATATTTTCCCTGTATCTAAACCAAAGACATAAATTTAATAGATCAAGACCATCTTTAATTATAAATTCCTTATTGGTCTTCTCGTTCCATTAATAACAATTTCTTTTCTACACACCTAAATATTAACATTAAGATGACTCAGCACATTCTATAGCTTTTTCAGCTCACTCTATTGTTATCCATGCAGGTACAGTATCAATTTTAAAATGTTTCGTGCCTCACCAGACCTTGTTTGCCCTTGAATTCTCTTTGCTTAACAAGCTGTTCTTCGTATTCTGGTCGAGTTCTAAGTGCTCAAGATGTCAGTCTGCTGATTGTGCCAAAATTGAAGCTGAATCAGCCACTGAAATTGCTTTGACATCTAAAATGCTGGAAACATTAAACTTTTCAAATCCAACGGAAGGCATTTCAAGATTATTTTTGGTTCCATGAATTCAAATTATCAAATTAATTAAATGAACATAATGTTCCATTTGGGAATGTTATATGTAGAACTCAGTTTTGGGCTGCTCAGCAGAAGAAAGACACTGATGTACTGGAATGAGCACAGGAGAAAGCCATCAAGGTGGTCAGAAAGCTGGAGCACATGGGATACAAGGAAAAACGGAGAGAGATATGTGCTTCTTCAGCTTTGGAGAGATCTTATTACTGACAGCAACTACTTCAGCCATGAGCACAGACAGGGTCAGAACAGACTTCCCAAAGTGCAGAGCACTAGGACAAAAGGCAATGAACACAGAAACATGGAAAATTCGTATTATATATTAGGAATGTTATATTTATGTATATGTTTGTTTGTCTGTTTTACCTTGAGGGTGGTCAAGTATTGGGACAGGGGCTTAGAGAGGTTGTGTCTCCAACCTTGGGGGTGTCCAGGACTTAGCTGGACACACGTATGAGAAACCTGGTTTGATTAGACTTGCTTATGTTAGTGGGTAAGAATAGATGACATCTGGAGGTCCCATCTGACCTTAATTGTTCTATGATTCTACTATATATATTTTTTTCATTCTCAGAAACCTACCATTTGTAATTGTAACAATTTTTATTACATTTCATGCTGTACTGGGGATTGTTATTTGTCTGTGCTCCCTGTTTAAATCAACTAACTGTGCAAAACAGTACGCAATCAGATTTTTTTCTTTTCTTTTGGCTTTGTGCATGTAACTTTCAGGGGAGTAAGTCAAGTGCAACATCAAAAAATACTTGAATTAGTGGCACAGAGAGGAGGAAAAAAAATAAAAAGAAATCTACAGCTTGATTAAAGTAACTTTGTGTCACTTCCTGGATATCAAAGTCTGTGAAAAATGAGGAAGGAATGACATTGCCAACCTGTGGTTCTGGAAGAGCATCTGGATCAAAAGCAGTGATGATGTGGGCAACCCAAAACCTGTTATGGTCTGAAGTCAGCTAGCAAGAGCTGCCAAAACTAATATTGCTGAGATCACTCAGGCTCCTTCTCAGTGTTGCAGGAGAGCAGAAGGAGGTCTCATTCATTTCCTAGCTACTTCTAAGACTGGTTTAGAGGTCCTATGGCTTTTGGTATAGCAAAGGCTTTAGCACACAGTTCATACAGATTGTGTTGGTCACAGTGAGTTTATAGAGAACTAGAATCTGTCTGTTTGAGTTTGGTTCATCTCTTATATTTCATCTTGTGATATTTGTGTTGCACTATGGCAAATTATTGAGGAGTGAACATAAACCACTAAAACTGTTTCAGCAGCATTTTACATTTGCTTTATATTCACTTTGTGCTGATAGCATTATTACACAAAGGGAAGGACAATACATGATAAGGATTTTGGTCTGGCTTTTTTATTTTTTTTTATTAGTTACTATTAATAAATTCAGCATTAGCTAACATATGCCAAACAATTATCATAGTTATGGTAATTGATTCCTAGCCTGAATAAATGGGATAAAATTTAGTAGCTGACAGTGCTCACTTTTTCTAGTGATAACATTATTTTTAATGTAATAGGCATGAAAAGTACCAGTTATGCAGCCCTGCAGTGGACTGTCTTCATATCCTTCAATAAAATGCAGATACTGGTTCTAATATCTGCTTACTATGTTTTGCTGTTTGCAATACATCCTGCTCTGAGATATGGCAAGATTATTACAACAGCTACATGTGACATGCTGGTTTTATGCTTAGGAATGTCATGAAAAGAAATGTACTGTCTTCCAGTTTTCATTTTTGCTTTTAATTCCAATGTTTGGAAAACTGTCCTTAATCAGCTTCACTCTTAAATGTTTTCTAGGGATTTTATCCACATATATTTAATTGCATGACAAAACGTAGCTCTAAGAAACATTTGATACAAAAATTAATTTCTGAAACATAATTATATTTTACCTATTATCTTTCAATGCACAGTGTGTCACTGTGTTATGCATGAAATATGAAAGATATGAAAATATAAAGAAGGAACGTCTCCTGTAATGGGATTACAAAATAGACTTGTGTAAATTTAGTAATTGCTACAAGGCTCTCCTAAAGTGGGATGTTGAAGAAAATCAATAATTAAATTCTATAAGTTACATTATTAAATAGGGGGTGAATGTGATTTTTTTAAAATCTGTGTAACATCAAGGTAGACTAAATTAAGCTGAATATTTTGAAATCAAACTAACATCTCAACATTGCTAATGGTACTGGTTTTCAAGTCTGTCATTCTAATACGAACCTACATTCACTCATGTCCCACTTCCCTACATTGATACAGGTCTCCATACATCAGAGGACAGCATTTCACAATTGCAATGATACCAGTCAAACTAGTATGATACTTCAGGTATATGTGTGCAGAGCATTAGCTCTGTAAGGGAGAGGGGGCTGTGACATTGCTTCCCATTACAGGCTAAACCTGCATTACAGGAAGTCTGTTCCATTCTACTCAAATTTAATAATTCTGGCCAGACACACCAACCTCTTGAACATCTTCTAAATGACTGGTGATGTTTAACTACCAAAATAAAATAAAATAAAATAAAATAAAATACATTTAAATTATCAGTGTTCAAAAAATAGAAATTTTTAAACAAATTTCTGTCTCCAAGTGATATTTAACGCCCATGGCATTCATAAGTAATAAAGCCATCTTCAATCATGAAATGTGAAGCTAGTTGGCATAAAGCCATTACTTTTAAATATATTTAATTACATTAAGAGTGTTACCTGCATTACCAACTGTACATCCATGACTTTCAACACTTGAGATACATAGTAAAAGACAACCAACTTTCCTTTCTTATAAGAAGTAAGAAAGATTAATCTTATGCAAGTAATTTTCCATTTAAGCAATGTTAAAACACCATCAAGGAAGAGTATTGAACTTGTTCTGCAAGGGGGAAACATGCAAAATACAGTACTATATTCTAAAAATTAATACATTTTTAGAGGTACTCACAGAACAGGAAAACAGATATGTTATATGCATGGAAATTCTTTAGATTGCTTCAGGGTTTCAACTCTTTGCATTTAAGACAACACAAGATTTTTTTTTAACCCAGAACTATCCCTTCTTGCTACTTGTTTTAATTTACCCTGAAACATGGTAGCTTCTTGATAGCTATAGTGGAACATCAGGGATCCAAATTACATTACATTAAAAATTTCTGGGGCATTTATTTTCTGTATTTTGCTTACTCAGCCAGAAGTAAACTTGGTTTGGGATAAGTAAGACTTTTCTTCTGGACGGAATAGGTAGCTATTGTTGGAGGTGTTCTCCTTCGTCTGCATTATTCAGTACTTCCTACAGGAATCAAAATAATTTTAAATAATACCTTCAAACAAATGGAAAAAGTGACTTCAACATATTCCTGACATATTTTGCACTTTCTATAGCACCATATATGTTTTTGTGGGTTCTGTTTCCTATGCTAAGATGTTTGAGTGTTCAGAAAGCTGTGAAAATGATGTATGGCTTGTGATGTGAGAGGGCTGTACTTTCAATATAAATTAATGACTGCTACAGAGCTGTTTATTATTACATTTGGTCACGGGGACATGGTCACTTCCGGTCATATGTTTCATGGCAAAAATATTGATGGCTGACCAAAATAAGCTAAAATGTGTATTTTTTTTAATGATAGAAATTATAGGAAGAACTTGAGTAACAAAGCAAATTTGTCAGAGTCCATACAGTTACTCTTGGAAAGTCCTTTTTCCTACTTCTTCAATTTGTTGTTTTGATGATTATTTTGTGTTACTGCGTGGATCCATAATAGAAAACAATATTTCAATTTAATGTAACTTAAATTCAGATTCAGTAATTGTAATTTAAAAAAGCTTTTGTGATTTTAACATTTTAAAAACATTGTTATATTCCGAGTTGAATTAATGGCAGTAGTTTATTTACAACCAAATTTGAAATTGAATGTTTGAAACTAAAAATAAATTTTTCACCTAAATATTATTTTAAAATACGTGAATATATAGTCTTATTAAGCAAGCTTAATGTGGAAAATATAGGTTTGACCACTTGATTAATTTCAGTGGAAAAATAATAAATCTGAAGTTTTGACTAGTTCAATTATTATTATTCCCAGTCATTTTGTTTTGAGAAAAAAAAAAAAAAAAAAAAACAAACAACAACCAGCAAATCAAACCACAAAACATTAAACACATTCTTGGCAATACATAAGAAAATTTTAAAGAATTTTTAAGATGGAGTCTACTGTCTTCTCCATTTTCAACTTGCATGCTGAACCCCTGTAACTGGTAGTATATGCTTTTGTACTGTATTGCAATATAAAAAAATATTTTTACATAAACCAATATCAGATTAATGGTTGGTAGTAGAACAAATATTCATTACAATTCTCAAATGGTCTTCAACTGTACTAGCAATTTCAGGATAAAAAATACACTTGAAACAATGTCAAGAAGGCCTTATACATTAATAAATAGGAATAATTTTGATTACCCCATCTTAGCTAAACAGAGATAACTTCCATCTGGAAGGTAATATTATTCTGAGCCATCATTTGTGGTAACTACATTATATTGTTAGCCCCCACATGTTACTGTTGATGTTGCAATGATCTCTCAGTGATGTTTTACCTTCTCTTGCATAATCCAGAGACTTATTCACCTATCTAATTTGAGAATTATTTAGTTATATCAGGAAAATCTTTCTTATCTCATGGCACTGAGTCTATGCAAACAAGCCTGTTAACAATAAAATTGTATCCTTGGATATTTTATACATATTGAAAGTGGAATGAACTAATTTCTCAGACTTCTTTTAAGTTGTCGTCCCATCATCTATTCAAAGCAGAGCAGAAACATAGCTAATATGGTTCTGAGTCATACTGGAAGGGATTTTCATGCTGAAAGAACATATACTGGAAAATATCATTTAACTCAAGGTAGAAAGGGCAAATATTTGAGTTCATTTTAAAAAATAGAGATTATATATTGGGGAGGGAATATTAATAACCCTTTTCCTGATAAAAATCTATACACAGTGTTACTTCAATTAGTTGCACTATACACTATAAATATTGAGTTTTGGTGAAAGGGAGTTGGAAAAAAATACCCTCACTCTAATTAAAAAACATAACAGGTTTTCTCTGTGTCTGGATTATAATTCACTTGCTTGCATATGATGCTGTCATGTATTTTGTTCCTGTTTCTTAATATAAAAGTTCTTACTGTAGCTTTCACCCATTCTGCAAGGACATTTTAATATAATTAAAAAAAACCAAAAAAACCAACAACAAAAAAACCCACACCCAAACAAACTCATCACATTTGTGCTACCAAAGCCAGGAGTTTTAATTCTGTAAAGGATTTTATGGCACTGAGAGGGCATGATGCAATTGAATATACAAAATAAAAGTTTCATGTTCTTCATCTATTTCAGTAGGGAGTATATTGGCTTGCTCAAATTCTAACACTGCATCAGACAGTAGTATGGCAGTCTCTGTATAGTAACTGAGTTTTATTATTAACTTTTAGCCTATTAAAATGTTGTTGATGCCAATGTAATTCTTTTGAAAGTAGTAAATGACTGTGAAATTCTGACTTAAGATTTTTCCACAATGTTCACATGTTTCAGACAGTACTCAAGCTCATTAACTTCTTTTTTGAACTTGGAATCAAATGGGTTGTGCAGAACAGGGCACTTTGATGATATAATTTAGATATGTAAAATCTGATAATTTTCTTCCTCACTAGTTCGTTTCCACTTAGGGCTCAGTAAAAGTAGATCTGCCTATCAAATATTCATTGTATAATGAACAATTCTATTTTTTGCTGATGCTTAAGCAAAATTGATTGAGCAAGGAAGATAAATATTCCTCTCTCAATGCAACTGGCTTGCTCCATTCTATCCAAGAGAACATGAGAACTTCCAGATTGAGGATCCCTAACTCATAATAAGAAACAGCTTTCTAGTTTCATTATACGGCTAGCACAGGCATTTATTTATTTTTTTTTTTTACTATTTTAAATTAGTGGTAATTAATGAGACGTCACAGAGACTTTCCAAACTTAAATATGCTAGTACTCAATAGTAACCATTGGGATAGTGTAACAGGTTTTTATGAGACTGTTTTCTGCCTCAAACCTGACTGCGGTCTTGTCTATGGCAAATATAGCAGTAAAGCCAGATAAGCTGTCTCATATATGATCAACAGTCAAACACATTAAAGAATATGATTTTCACCCCTGTAGGTGAGAACTACAGTTTAATTATAATTTTATTAATATTTTTTTTCTTAACTCTGGAAAATGCTTTCTGTCTGCTTGTAATCAGATTTGGCATCCAGATACTGTCAATATTAAGTTAATCAGTGTTATGGGTTGTCAGTCTGGAATTCTACCATGACTGCCCCCACTTCAATATCCGTCTTCTTTACTCAACACGTTTATGCCTTTAGTAATGCAGTTTATTTCTTTGATCTCGTCGTTATCTCCTTGCTTTCTGTCCAGTAAAAGCCTTCTTTAGCTACCTGAATAAATTTAGCTTCATGATGCACTGTACCAGTGCAAGAAAAGGTTTGAATCAATGATTTCTGTAACAAGACTGTTAACTATGCATATTTAATTCAGTTCCTATAGGATTTGTTTTGGAGGAAACAATGGCTGAGAGTTGCAGCTGCTGAAAAATAAATTAATATTTTCATTTTATAGACTGCTTTGCGATGGCAGAGGGAAAAGAACATGTTAGATGGCTGGTAACTGAAGGTTATCAGACCAATATCATTCTATTCAAGCACATTTAGGTAATCTTGCCTAAGTAATATTAATTTATTGTATGAGGGACATTTACTGTAATCAGAATAAGGGAAACACAGGCATGGGTCAGGAATTAGTGAGTAAAAATAGAATAAGATTGGCTTTTGATTGAGAATAGACAATATTTAGTGGACTTATTTTCTGTATTTTTAAGTGACTCTGGTAAGTTATGACAGTTAATTTGCATTCAGAAATGATGTGTTCAAAAATTTTTAACTGGTGTATTTAATTTGCAATGTTAAATACAATTTAAAACATAAGATTTCTGAGTGTTTCATCCAGTAAATATAATACCACTCAGGTTAAGACTGTAGTATTGGAGTTTTTTAATTCATTTCAGACACATTGATAGCACTTTGAATAGACACAAGTGGATGTGTTTCACTGCATTCGATAATCCTCATGTGAATGTTTACATGAAATAATGAGTAAAAATGCATATGATGCTAATATTTTCATCATGACATTTAAGACTGTATAAACATAGCAAGGTTTTCAGAAAGTGAATTAGCATGAAGAACAATTATAATTTTTAAATGTCATGAACTAGACAAATGCTGATTTCCTTAGTGAGATTTGAAATATACTCTATACATCATTAAAAGGAAGACGGAAAATTCAGTTAGTTTAAATTACATTGGTTTTAACATGGAAAATTATTCATGTTTACCATACACTTGGGATGTCTGAACCTCTTTGTAAAAGGAAAATGATATGTAACAGAAACTGAAAGATGGAATTAATAGAAAAGATTCAGTTTCAATGATACAGTGTTTATGGAAAGGGAACTTTAATTTAGAACATACCTTGGAAAACAGAATTATGGTGTGGTGATATACCCTTAAGTAATACACTAACTTTGTTTATGAAATAGATACAAGAAATATAAGAAGAAGATGAGATTTCAGAGTTAACGCCAATAAAAGTTTTAGTCATACAAAGAACTAGAGGACAGTCCGATACAAAACTGTTGAGAAAACAAGAGCACAGGACTGGAGGGAACCTTTTGATTTATCAGTTCCATTCTTCCTTAGATCAAGTATCGTTTCATATATGTTTGTTTTTCATAAGTTTTTGTACATAAATCTTTTTTGTTGATTTTTTTTCCACTGACTCAATATTCAATTAGGTATAAACCTTCTCATTCTCTGCCTAATTTTCTTCAGGGCCTTTTTATGTGTATACAGGTACTTTGTTCTTGTGACAATACAGCTCTTTGCTTAACAGTCCTGTAAAATCAACTTTCCTGAACATCTGTCTTGGATAATCGTTCCTATACACAGTAGTCCAGATGAACTGTTCTACAGCATTTCATATAATGACATTAAACCACTTTCTATCTCCATGAAAACTAATTCAGCAACCTACAAACATATTTGACTCTCCTTGCATGCATCACATTAATATTTTATAGGCATGTAATACTCAGCTAGCAAGTTTGTGCCTTTTTCTTCTCTGGTCCTTTCTAGATGACTAGTTCCTAGTTTATAAGTAAAATGTGTGTTATTCCCCAGGATTGTTCTGTACTGTTGAAATTAATCTTGATTCTATTGCATCTCAAGATTTTTTCTTACATTCCTTTTCCCTGCTGATATCCCAGGCTGCTTCTGTATTGGAAAAAAAATTGTGGTTGTTTCCTGACCACATTTCATCTACTCATTCTCCTTATTTTTACCATATTCACAAATAAAATATATTAAGCAAGAAAAATTCTTAAGGATTTTATAGCAACCTGCACCTTTTTTTCTTAATGTTATCTCTTGACCTTACAAATTTTTTGAGTTCTCAAGATGTTACATGTTTTATACCAATATGGAAAAGACTTTAAGTCCAGGTAAGTGAATACTGTTGGAGTTTTACCTTAAAATGTATTTTTCTTGTCAAATAAAATTGTTAGATTCATGTAGCAGCATCTGTCTTTAATAAACCTATATTGTGTTTTATTCTACTTTCTATTTACATATGTGCCTTTAATTGCTCTATTCTTTAGAATTCTTTCTAAAGCTTTACATATGATTAATATTAAACTAGCATGCCTTTGGTTTCAAGGATTACTTTTCTCACTTTATAAACTTAGGACAATGCCCCCTCCCTGTCCTCAGCCTCAGTTGGACAGATTTATTTAAAACACTTATAATGAGGTTTATGGTTCTTATGTGTTTCTTTCTGAATCCTGAATACCAATTATTATTTGTTTCTGGTTCTTTGAACTACATCCAGATTATATCTAAGTATTTTAATCCTTTACTTGACTTCATTTTCATTGTGGTACTAATTGTTCTTTTCTCGTTTTGTTTTGGGTTTTTTTTTTTTGTTTAATTTTTCTCAAACTTTTTTTACTTGCTTCTATAGCTTTTGTTCACTCAGTCTTACATTTATTCTTTACTTGGTGAGGAAGGCTTCTGAACATGTCTTTTCTGCTAATCAGTTGTTTTTATGTTGTTTCCATCCTTTTTTTTTCTTTCTTTTGCTTCTCATGATTTAATCACTTTTTTTCTGTAACGATTATTCATTCATATAATTCTTTTTATTGTTTTTGAGTCATAACATTCCTCAGTCTCCTCTAACTGAATACTTCATGATCTAGTAGTAGTTCACTAGGTTCTTGAGACAGTAAAAGTTTTACTTCTCACCTAATCTTCAAAATCCTGTGCCAACTTCACTATTATTTCTTCACCTCCTGAATAAAACATCCTTCCAAGGCAGTGAAGTCTATACTTTAATCCCCAAATTTCATTTTCTGTTCACAGTTTAAGAACTTCTATTTCTTTACCAAGCTATTGGAATTTTTGTTTGTGCGTCTTATGTTTGGTTACATCTTCAAGATCACACCTAGTTGCTTAGCTAAATTCAGCAGCCTTGATATGAAATATTATGACTCACTGTTAAGCAGGTTTTTTTAAAATTATTTCTCTTTTTTTGTTATGCATTTGATTAGTCATTTGTCCATACATGTTTTTTGTACAGTCATACAGACATATGATCTCTAGTCTATCCTGCACTATCCTTTCTAAAATGAAAAAAAAATATCATTTATTTATTTATTATAAGACAGCTAAACCAGAAATCAATAGTATTTTACTTTACTGGAAACCTGGGAGTCATTTTTATACATTTTTAGTAGTGCCTCAGTTCAGGAACAGGTTCACTAAAACACTTTCATCAGAGGAAGGTGCTTTTGTGTTATGTACTAACGGAAGACATGAAGATTGTAAAAAAACTTTATTAAAATACTTTATTTCTGAATTTTAATTTTTCAGTTGAAGCTACCCACTAGTAGACCACTACACAAAGAGGAAGTCATTCTTCATTGTAGGGAAAACACAATATAACCTATATTTAATTGATAGTTAATTCAAGTGTATTTACAAAGTCCTAAACAGTGTAGTCAATTTTATTTATTTATTTTCAGGCATAAAAGGGTACTGTAAACTGCAAAGTTTAGTATTTTTGGAAAGAATAACCTTGTTTTCACTTTGGTCAACAATAATTTCTTAGAATGATATGTGCCCAAAAAGGAATTACAGAACTACTCATTGTATATCCTTAGCTGGTGATCATAACTAATTCTGTCAATAATTAGTAACACCAGTAAACAGGTTGTAAGGCTCCAAATGGTTAACCAAATATTTATCAGGCTGACTCCAAACATTGCTTGAATCTTTTTATAGAGGTAGTGAGTGATACCTATCTCCACATTCCCATTGTTAATTAAACATCTTCAATTAGTACATAAGTACAATCCATAGATTTTTGCTCACTGGAGTAAACTTGTGGTGAAAAATATGTCCTTTTTTGAGAGCTTCTGTTGTCCAAGAGGAACGTGTGAAGAACAAATTACTTATCAGTATGATGGCTTATGGCATCTGGAATGCATTCAAAGCATTCTGATGAACTTACCTGTCTGGATCAAATAATTCTCTCTGCCATTCTTTGAGGGAATTTTCTATGTAATGCAGGCAATGCCCTGGCTGTCAGTGTTCACCAGTTGCTTAAACACTGTATTGCACCTGGTAAAAGACAAGATGTCAACAGAGAACTCTTGACTGTGTTAATATATTTTTTGTCAATATGTGTGATTTATTGTCTCAGTGTTTTTGTCTAGTTATTTTATTCCTCCTACCTTCACCAATATGCATAAAGTATTATTCATACTACAAAAGCACAGGAAAAGAAGCCACCAAAAACTCTTGCATTGGTGACAAGACTTTGTAGAAGGTACTAAAATATGAATAAACATATAAGTACTTACAGAACATTGGCCACTGTTGTTCTAAACAAAGTTTTGCAATACTTAAAAAATGAGGTATCTAACCACAGGCTGCTTAGTAATAGTACAATAGTACTGTAAATACTCTATTCTTTACATCTCAGATTTCCCCCATGTATTCAAAATCTTGACTTGATTTTTTTTTGTTGTTGTTTATTGGAAGAAATTCTGTGTCTTCAAAGACAGAGTTGGTTAACAGCAGAAAATAATCCAACAAATCCGTGTCTCCTAAATGCCTTAGGATGGTAAGTTTCAAATTGTACACTTATTTTTATTTTCTAATAGAAAAGCTAATGTAAAATCCTTCCACAGATGAGTACTGGGATATGGACTTGTGATTTTGAATTTTATATCTTGAATGACTCCTGTATGGGACACTATGGACTTATATTTCTATTTTGTTGCCTGTAATACAGGATAGATTATTATCTTTTTGCCTTTTAGTAAAGGGAAAGGAATAATATCATACCTTCTAACACATATTACTATCTTCAGTGAGTAACATGCTCAATTATTTGGACCATAGCAGTACTCAAAAGTGACTCCTGGGAAATGGAAAAAGAAAATCAGCTGCAGGGAAAAAAAAAAAAAAAGCATAAAAAAAAAAAGCAGGAATATTTTAATTATAGGAAATTTTGAAAAAAAAAGTTACTTTTTCTTGATATCTTTCAAAGTCCTTTTACATATCTCTTCCACTTTTCTAGTCTTATTTTAGAGAATTTCCCCTTTATTCCCTTTCTTTTTGCCTTTGCCATTTCCTTTCTTCCTTCTCATATATTTTCCCATATTTTGCATAACTCCTTCATTCCCTGTTTTCATGTTTGTCCACCTTATTTTCTTAACTTCCTTTCTCTCTCAAAATCTGTACGTTGTTTTAAGAATTTGCCTACCTTGCCTTTTTTGTTCTTCTTCAACTATATTCTACTTGTCTTTACATTCTCCTTTCTGCTTCTCCCTTCCTTGAAAAATAGTACATTGAAACAAGTGCTGATCATATTAATATTTTCCTAACTTTATTTGAACTGCCCCCCCCCTTTTCATTTGTTAAATAAAACCCATGATACTGCATTTGCAAGTCCCATGTATAACCTTGCAGAATATGTGACTGCATTATTAATTAATTTTAGAGCACAGGAAGTATGTGTTCATGCAGATTACTTGCTAATTATGCTTGAAGCTAGAAAATAATTTAAAAATTATCATGTACTGGGTTTAGATATTTTTAAGAGGATAACCCTAAAAATATTATTTTTGGGAGAACATAAAGACACTGAAAGTGCAAACTACCTCTTTTTTGTAAACAAAGGAGACAAGCAGAAAAGTCAAAGCATTTTTTAAAGCATAAGTGAATAATATTATTCTTGAAATATTATTCCTAATACATTGATAGAACAAGTTTTACTTTGGAAACAGAATTTAAAATATTGTCTTATACAATCACTAGGTGTACAGCAGAAAAAAAACCAATGACTTTTTGGTACTGAGTTTCCAGTTATTTCAGTAACAGAACTTTCTTAAGGTGCCCTCCTCCAAGAAGTCCCAGCTTTCTTTCTTGTTATGTAAACTATTGTGTCCCCATCTATTGACCTCTGAGCTGTGCAGGAAGTATGAACTGTTGAAAACAAAAAGGGAGTAGCTTTGATTCCCTGCAAGGAGGCTTGTGACAGGAAACCTCAGCTGGAACTTTGAAGAGATGCTACAATAAAATTAAAAAAAACCCAACCTTCCATATAGGTACAAACTCTCAACTGGAGCTACAGAAAGCATTGAAGCACAGTTTAGTAGTGATCAAATATGACTTCTTGCTGTATCACAGTATGTGTTGAATTTGGACCTTATTGAAAAATGCTTACGCAAAAGAAATTAAATTAGGTAATTGTCCTTTTAACAGCTATGCCTTTATTTCTTACTGAGGCACAGCAGAATTCCAAGTTATTAATTTGCTATGGGAATCATCATTTGTCTAATTCAACAGCCAAACTTGATTTTAGATGTGTCATGAAGGCTTGTAAAGCAAATCTTGTTAAAACCAGGATTCAGAAAACTTTGAAGCTATTTGCTGAAATAATTATCATTAAATTAACATTTTTGTTAACTAGACACAATAATATGTATTCCAATACATACTCTGTGGTGAGGCTGACATGCTGGAGGGAAAAAGTGTCATCCAAAAGGACATTGATAGGCTTGAGAGGTGGGCCCACATGAACCTTATGAAGTTCAACAAGGTCAAGTGCAAGGTTCTGCATGTTGGTTGGGGCAATCCCAAGCACAAATACAGGCTGGGCAGAGAATGGATTGAGAGCAGTCTTGAGGAGAAAGACTTGGGTGCTGGTAAATGAGAGGCTCAACATGGCCTGGCCATGGGGGGTTGGAACTAGGTTATTTTTAAGGTCCCTTCCAACCCAGCCCATTTTATGATTCTATGAATGTACACTTGCAGCCGAGAAAGCTAACTGTATCCTGGGCTGCACCAAAAGAAGCATGACCAGCAAGGTAAGGAAGGTGATTCCTTCTGCTCCTCTCTCGTGAGACCCCACCTGGAGTACTGCATGCAGCTCTGGAGCCCCCAACACAAGAAGGTCATGGACCTTTTGGAGTGAATCCCCAGAGGAGGGCCACAAAAAGGAGCTTTGGTGTTGGAGCTTTGGTGCTGGAGCACCTCTACTATGAAGACAGGCCTAGAGAGTTGGGGTTATCCAGTCTGGAGGAGAGAAGACTGGGCAGATCACAACCCTCCAATGCCTAAAAGGTGCCTACAAGAGAGCTGGAGAGGGACTTTATACAAGAGCATGTAGTCATAAGACAAGAGGTAAAGATTTTAAGCTGAAAGAGAGTAGATTTAGACTAGAAATAAGGAAGAAATTCTTTACTGTGAGGGTGGTAAGACACTGGAACAGGTTGCCCAGCAAAGTTGTGGATGCCCCATCCCTGGAAGTGTTCAAGGCCAGGTTTGATGGGGCTTTGAGCAAAGTGGGTCTAGTGGAAGGTGTCCCTGCCCATGGCAGGGGTCTTGGACCTAGATGATCTTTAAAGTCCCTTCCAGCCTAAAAACATTCTATAATTCTGTGATTCTATGAATATATTTTAATGCATTTGGAAGCAAAGGTAGTTATTAATAAATGTCTGTCTTTTCTCTTTCTGATTCACAAGTGAGGCAACAAAATCAGGCATGAAGTGTGGAATTTGTTTCCTAGATATATGTAATTTAATATATTGGTAAGAGAACTTGGTTTAGGGTTATGAATTTACTTCAGTGTTTCCACTATACTTCAGACAATAAAGCCTAATTTTTGCTGAACTGTAGTATTAAAAAAGCCAAACCCTTTCCACACTTTTAATGGGATTTTAAATGGTTTTCAAGTCAACAGTTTTTACTTTTATTTCACTGTTGACTTCTGTATAATTATTTTATCCTCTCACCATGTTCTACACTTGCCTACTCCTTTAATATCAATAACTACCCTGCCTGATCTCCTATGACCACATACAAGCTAAAACCAAATCTAATATGGAAATAAAATGAGACTTATCTAGAAGGTTAGAGATTAAATTATTTAAATATATAGTTGATATGTAATTTCTCACAGTGTATATACCTTCTGTAATTAAACGTTATTTTTGTGATTTTAGTTTTAAATGAGAGATTTAGTGCAATGTGTTATTTACACAGACTTTGATGGTTTTATCTGATCTGAAAATGCTCAAAACCTAACAGGTTAAATTGTCAGGTGCAGGTTACTGTAGTTCAGCTAGCAAACACAGAATGATTCTTCCCTTTCCCCACTCCAAGCAGCAGAGATTGAGGTCAAAGACCCCAATTCCCTCATTGAGACTTCTCTGTCACCATTTAGACATCATATTTTAACCTTTGAGTTTAAAGCATGGAGGAAAAATTGCAAGCATGACCCTCCCTTAATGGGGGGAGGTGGAGGGGGGAAACAAAAGATTTTTGTTGAACTAAGGTTCTATAATTTATGTAAATATACAAGAGAGAAAGAAGTATTGCCAAACAGTAATTGAGGTGAAAATTGAAGTCATGTCCTAATGAGAGCTTTGCAAACCTTACAAGTTGGCCCAAATGAGCTAGAAAAGAGCTGCTTATTTTGGAAATTCAAAAACTTGTATAATTGGGCTCCTGCATAAGTCCTCCAACTTCCAAATTTTCATTCTCTTCAGGGAATCTAACGATGAAGAGAAAATAAATTATATCTTAGCAAAAGTGAGAGGGAAGGTCTTATTCAAGGGAAAGGTGATGGTGATACTAGCAGAGTAAGATTTTACAATTTCCCAGGTTAGAGAAAGAAGAAGAAGAACCAAACCAAGATTCTAGTCCACTGAAGTCTTGGAGTTTCTTTATGAGATTATGATACTATATTAAAAAAGTCTTTCCACTGAGTATACATCATTTTGTTGTGCCAGCAAACCAGATTTAGTCAAAAAGTGATGCAAAACCAGAAATTCAGGGATATTTTTCAGCATTATGATTTTTTTGATCCTATTTACTGAACAGTTTCTTGAATAGCTATGAAGATGCAGGAGCAAAGGTGATACAAAAGTGAGATTGAAAGTCTGGTGCAAAGTGCACTTAAGCTAGTACTGCCTTCAAGAAAAGCCTGTAGAATCACAGCTCCATAAGTCTCACTCATTTGATCATATTTCAAGCATCTGAAGTGTCCTGTTCATTCAGATTTTGTGCAAAGAGGTGTACTCATTCCAAACTCCCATTGATTGCTCGATTCACCCTGTATTCAAAGACAGAGCAACTGAAGAATATTGCTTAAATTGCCTTAACATTCTCCCACTGCAGTGTTGGGAAGGGACTTATCTCCCCTTTTACAATTTCACAATGTAGAAACACAATCAAAACCTTAGACTTGACCTGCATAAAATTAATCTTTTATATTATCTTCCTATAGGCCTATTACACTTAAACTGCCAACATACTTTTAGTGCATTCTTCTTATATGGTTCTCTTTACTGATGATCAGACATAAGAACTCATTTAAGTGCTCTAACTAGCATGATTATCATTATTCAAGAAGTAAGTACAGCCCCCCCCCTCCCCCCCCCCCCCCCCCCTCCTCTAGTCTTCACCCTGAGGGGAACCAGCAGGGTAAAAGGCAGGGCCACACTATGTTTGACACAATGACATGATAACTGGGGATGTTGAAGATTGAAAAACGTTGCCTCTCGTAACTCAGCTGTTGAGATGCATACACAATAAGCTTTTGCATCATGACTGGATTTAAAGCTGTTACTTCCATGGAACAGGGAAAGAGTGGAAATACAAGTATCTCTGAGATGGCTAAGCTGATGCAATTGCTGAAAACTGCCCTTCCCTCTATTCTGCCATTGGCTTTCCATATCAGATTGTTGTGCTTATCTGACTGTGCAGTAAAAAAATGATGCAGCTAAACAATTCCAAAATAAACAATTATTAAACTCTCTTTCTAGTAGTTCCTAGCATTGAAACAACTGAATAACGGATCAGCTGAGCACCAGAGCTGGTGCAATCTATGGAAATGGAGGTCGCAGAGCTGTTCCTTCCAGTGACAGCGAGAAGTGATTGCTGTTTAAAGATTTTGTGAATAGTCAACCTAAATGTTTTACTCAGCTTGGGTGTCGGGGCTTGTTGGGCCATTCAACCTTGTTTGGGTAGCAGCATTAAATACAGAGGCAGAAGAAGGATTCAAACACTGAAAGGACCACACTCTTTTTCTTGGTTGTTTTTTTTTTTTTTTTCTCTCTCTATATGTATATAATTCTAAGTGGGTTTTTAATGCTTGAGTGTTTGAAGACTATGAAACCACTATTATGCCTTTTTTCCCCTCTGTTTTGATTAGTTTCATATTTTACTTTTTTCCTTGAATTCAAAATTTCATGCCGCCTTCTACCTTATCTCCCTCCATAGAAAAGGTCATTGTTAGCCCAGAATGTACAGCAGATTAAGAAAAGTAGTGTTCTTTTTGTTCACTGTAAAAGGTGAACACATGGAAAAGTAGCATATATATGATATGTAACTCCAAGCAGCTAGTTATAACTCCAAACCCTGGCTCATCTGTTTTTTTCAGAACAGATGTAAGCAGTAATGTTTTAAAAGTACTGCTAGGTTTCTTTGTTGTTGTTGTTTTTGGTTTTGTTTGATTTGGTTTGGTTTGTTTCTATGGCAATAGAGTAGCTTTGGATTTAACAATGGTTGAAGACTGCAGCCCAGTTCCTAAAATATAAGGGCCAGACACTGATGCAAATCCAGAGCTAAATTCTTGCAGAAAATCAGGAAAATTTCTTTGATAGCAATGACTTCATTTTGATTTTCATAGGGAGCCAGATGCTGGTTTAAAACATTAAAATATTAATTCAAATTTTAAATTATCTCTCTTAGGAAAACACCACAGTGCATTTCACTGTAGCATCAATTTCAACATTCTCTGCATTGTTATGGTGT
The DNA here is from genome assembly GCF_023634155.1 of Falco peregrinus. NCBI lineage: Eukaryota > Metazoa > Chordata > Aves > Falconiformes > Falconidae > Falco > Falco peregrinus. Next base: position 64,942,558 of record NC_073723.1, read on the forward strand.
GAATTTAAGGGAAAGTGAGCTAAAAAAAAACCCTATAGAATTTACCTGAAATCTATATGGAAAACCTTATATGATATTTAGAAGCTATTAGATAAAAATGATCACATATGGACTGAGTTGGAAATTTTCAAAAATTTAAATTATTATCGAGATTTGGGAGAAAGGAAAAAACCTCTTAAACCTTTTTCTATGTTTTAACTAAGTTCTAAAGATAATTTAAAAATATTTGTATTTAAAATGTTCTCTAAATTGTTGCAAAAGGAAGGGGGAAAAAAGCATACGAATATCTAGGAGAGAGGCATCAGTAAGAAAAATAATTAAAAATGTAAGCTCTGAAGGCAGCTATCAAAAATGCCAATGACATATGAAATATGGAAACAGCTGGAAATTAATCAGTTAGAATAAATCAAATGAAACCAGAAAATCCAGGAGACCACACCTATGAAAATCAGTGCTGCAGGCAAAAAGGGAAACTAAAGAAGGAAGAAATGCTGGCATGACATAACAACCAGTAAGTTGCAATAACAACTAGCCTATAGCTAGCAAAGGGAGGTATGCTTTTACTGATGAAGTATAGTGAAAAAATTAATTAATCCTGGAGACCAAAACAAAACTAGCAATGCATTTTAAAAGATATCAAATAATGCATGTACTGTAATATCAGTGTTCCTTTAAAGTATACTTAAAATATATATTACCACACAAAGGATGTTAATATACAAGGTTACAAGAACATGTCCTAGTACATCTTGTGAACGATATATAATGTATAAGCCCTGACAATAGGAATAGGCTTGAGACTCTGTCAGTCCGAGACAGTAAGGTATTCTAACTACCCCTAAGTGAGCACCCCAAGCGCAGAAAATACAGCTCTCAGGTCCAATCCAATTTCTTTCTGGCTATTTGTGATGCTAATTATATGATGGTTAAAACATTCTAGTCTTTCTGAGACTGGGCTAGATAATAAGTATTGCTAAACGTGCATTGAATATTCTTCTTTGAGCTAATTCACACAAAGTATGTCAGAATTTCGTTGCATAACTTCCTATATGCAACACACATTAGAAAGGTATACTTATTTGAAACCCCATTTGGAGAGTATATCTTGGCCTAAACTACATGAGATGACAGAAGTTTTATAACATCAAATATAATGTGTTTAAATCATAGTATCACACCTGTATAATCCTGAGTTTGCAAAGCACCAAATTCTCTTGAATGGCATTTAAATTCATGTTAAAATCAGAGAATAGGTCAGAGATTATCTATACAGATTCATCTTCCTTTTCAGAGAATCTTGGGGGAAATTTGATGGCAGATGAAAAGTTTAGAGAACAGTTTAGGACATGCTTAATCAATTATGTGAAATACATTTATTCATACTGGATTTGAATGAAGTAATTGTGCATTCTAAAGTACTTCAGAAGCCCTGAATTGCCATGCAATTAAAAGGAAAGATAGACATACTGTTTGATGTCATTTTGACCAATACTTTGCAAATATTTGTCTTCATATTTTCCTTGTTTTTGTTTTTTGTTTTTTTTTTTAATAATTTATTTAAAATAAACATTTTAACTTGAGTATTCTCAACATAAATGAAATAAATCTTGACTAAAGTCTGGTATACTGTGTCATTCTACAAGTGAACTTCTATTTAGCTCTTAGTCTGCAAGAGCCAAAGCCTTAAGAAGAATCTTCTATCATTAAAATCTGAGCAAGGAAATGAAGGATATTTCCACAGGGTGTCTATGTGAAAGAGGTTCTGCTGTGGAATATGGGACATTTTCACTTTTTAAAGAAACCTTAAGGTCTGGCCCAAATCTCGTACTTTTCCTGTTTCCTTACTTCATATGTTCCAGCTCAGCTAAATGTCAGAGCTGCTTACAAAGAATAATTGCTTTTAGATTGTTTTACCTAACTGGCATAAAATGTCACAGCTCCAGGGAATGAGCCATATCATTCACCAGTTGATTTACATGAACTATATGTCTATACTGTGCTGACTTATGTCTGACAAATGGTAAAATTTGTTACACTTTGTTGAGGTTTATTTAGAATTAATCCCACTTTGTTGAGGTTTATCTAGAATTAATCCCAGTTAAACATCTGATTCCAGTATGCTAAGAATTTATAGATTTTAATGTATCCCTCTGCCTGGACAACATGAGAGAGTCATGTTTGATTAAAAATATTTTAAACTCCATCTACTTGTCATCTACATTAAGTTTTAGATTGGTGAAAAGGAAACTTCAGGCTTGGTATGAAATTATTAAATAATAAAATTTAAGCTAAAAATAAGACGGAGAATACAGTATGAATAAATTGAAAATATTAATGAGCCAGTATAATGAGGATGCATTCATTTTTAATGTTATTTTAAGTAAAAATATGAATACTTTATGTGTTCTTTTTAAGGTTTTCTTGAGGCAGTGACTATGTACTTATGTAAATTACAATAAAAACATATTTTTCCTGATCCTGTAGCAATGTATATGACTACAAATCTTTCTACTTGATATTGTAAATAATACATAAATTAAGTATTTATCTTCACGATTTTTCTTTAGAATAGAACCTGCCAAAAGTATGTCAAGTGCTTTGTTACTCATTAATACCTAACAAAATGTTTATGCAATTAGTAATGCAGCAGAACCTTACTGAGACTGTGGAAATGTTAGTTGTGACTATATATGTTTTCAACCTGTGTGTTGACTTAGAGTTTTTCTGGAAGCTCTGATGGAAGAAACAGAGCATAGCCTCATGGAGGAGGTACATGTGGAGTATAACCTCAAGAATGAAATTGTAATTTTCAGTTCCCTTTATCCTCTAAGGTGAAATACATTGTACTTTGAATGTAATGAACATAATATGCTCCCAGCTCACACTTCTTTCCCTAATTCTTACATGGAAAAAGACATGTAGAATGGAAATCCATGCAAAAAACATTTCTTACCTCGGTCTTTCTGGTGAAGTGGAAATCCTGGACTTTAAATGCAATGAGCAACACAGGAAGGCATTTGGATGCCAAAAATCAAGTGTCTCAGGCCATTTTAAAAGCATTTTAAAATGATCTGGTTTATACCTCACACTTTGATGTAATGTTTCCTGTTATTTCCTGTGTCATTTATACCAGGTCACATGAGTATCTTTGAGAGGGTGCTAGACATTGCTTAGACAACTAATTTCCTAAGTTACAATTTACCTTGAGCTCCCATCTAATATATATTATATCACAACTTTCTTTTCTCAGGGTAAGAATGGTTCTTGCTCATAGCAGCTTTGAGATTGTATTTCTGTGTGGCTGATCCAGCACAATCTGACTGACTTTACCACAGCTTTGTCATTACACCTGATTTGTGAGCCTGTCTTTGCTGCAGGCAGCTGTGAGTAAAATGGTGGCTTGGGTGACCATATTCTTTCAAACTGAAAATAAAGGCGTTTTTTTTACATTTAAAAAAAAAAAAAAAAAAAAAAAAAAAAAAAAAGTCTTAATATTGCCTTGTCTGTAAAAGTTTAAAATGATGTGATGGAAACTGTACTGGTTTTACTGCAGAGTTTACTTTTAAGACCTTCCCAGAGGAGGATTAATTGTTTTGCATATACAGTGGTGGGTCAACCTCAGACAGCAGGCAAGCCCCCACACACCCACTCCAAACCAAAAAAAAACCAACCCCAAACCCAAAGAAATTACTCACCATCTCCCACCAGCAGACCAATGCCGACAACCTATGAGCAATGGTTTCTTTAGAAAAACTCTCCCTAATACTACCATGATATTGTAGGGCATGGAATATCCCTTTGGTCAGTTGGTGTCAGCTCTTCTGGCTGTGTCCGCTCCCAACTTCTTGCCCACTCCCAGAGGGAGCACAGTGAGACATTGTGCCAGCACTGCTCAGCAATAGTTAAAAATGTTTTGGTCATAAATTTGAAACACAGCACAATATTGCCTGCTATAAAGCAGATTAACTCCATCCCATTCAAAAGCAGTACACATGCAGATGCCTACCAGGCAGTGTAGAGTCAAACAGTGTAGAGAATGAATTGCAAGTTAGAGTCAGATAGGTCTTTTACACCCACTCTTTTCCTAGCCCCAGTACTTAGATGTAAGCTATCAAAGTTAGAAACTTTTTTTGCACCCTCAGTTTCATACTTGTCCATGATGGAACATAAAAGGAGAGACTTGATTTCTCATTCCTTGAAGATTCCATGCAAATTAAGTAGAAGTCAAAATGGTTTTATATTTTATATTTACCTGCCTGTGCCCAGTTGAAAACAAAACAAAACAAAACAAAAAAAACCAAACCACAAATGGATGCATATTTATTAGCAAAATTTAAATCAGAAATGCAGTTATTAAAGTAGGTTGAAAAGAATAATTTCTCCTTTGCTTTGAAAACTTTAACTGAAAATTAATTTTTGATACTTTAATCAGTATTTTTTGTTTGTTTGCTTCATGTGGTCAGTACTAGTAATATTGGAAAACAAATTCTTTCTGGATTTTAGCTTTTCTGGGTAAGTCTCTGAAAAAATAGAAAAAAAATGGAAGCATTCACAAGAAAAGGCACTGCTGGCAAACTGTAAAAATGAGAGGATATAAAACATTTTATCCTTCTAATTCCTAAACCCCATAGTTTTCTCAGTCCAGAATCTCTGAATTGGCAGGTTTAGGATTATTATAATATTATTAATAAAAGCAAATGTAAATTGATCTCTTTGCAGGTGATGTCTTCATGAAGATTCTGATTTCTGCTTAGCCTGGTAGCTAACTATTTAGCTGTGATTTTATAAGCCATAAGAGTATCCAAGGATGATTTTTTTTTGTCATGATCTTATTTTAAAATTGAATTATCAGTATCCTTTTTCTACCATTGGTAATCAATTGGAATAAACTTGCTTATTTCCCCAAAATGTACTATGAACTGACATATCATTGACAATTATTCACAAAAAAAGTGTAAGTGGTGGTGAAAATAAACTAACTGCCAATGCATGAAGGTCAAAAGCATTGTCAGCACCATAACAAAAGTATGATTGTGACTTGATTCATCTTGTATTTCCAATTTCCCAATCCCCTTGTGATATGAGAAGAGGTGAGAGCAAAAGGGGATTATATTAATGGGGATCATGTAATATTTGCCAGGCTGGAAATTTCAGAAATCCTTCTGGACTAAAGGAAATATTCTAAACAGCATGTTTTGGTGTCATCCTGTGCTGTCGTTCCATATCCCACCCCCCACCCTGCTTTTTCTCTATGGTCCCACCTAGCCACAGAAATAGATGCAATTGCTGTAAGAAAACATTCTTACACTCAGAATTGTGGTGGCAGCAGCTGTATTCCCATTTGCTGGAGGTCAAAAGTGGATTTGTGCTATACTGCACTGTATTAGAAGAGAATAAAATTAATTTAATTGCACTAACCCTCTGATCATGTAGCTGGCTTTTCCTTTGTTTAGGGTCCTTGCCTTTCTAAGTAGAATTTGCTTTTGTCAGCACAGCAGAAAGTGACATATGGTATTTTTGTTGTTACTTGAAATAATCTTCTGTAGATCAGCTGGATTTCCCAAAAGAGCTTTGCATTCAACATTAGAGAGAGAGGAGATGAAAGAGAACCCCAAATCACTATACATTTCATGATTAAAATTTTCAGTAAAGTAAGCTCCCCCATTCTGGCCAATATATTTATTTCACATTTTTAGCAAGTAACCAAGGGTAAGAATCTACTTTGTGATGTAACAGTCTGTGAATCCTGGTTTAGCAGGTGCAAGAAGAAAAAGGATGCTGGTTTTGTTTTTGTTTTTTTTTTTGGGGGGTGTTTTGTTTTGTTTTGTTTTGTTTTTTAATTGCCTGAGGTATTCATAAACTATAAATTTACTAGCTGTTGGCTTTGACTTCCCTTCTGATACATAAACAAAAGACAGTTGTGAATCAGTCTGGATTACAGCCTTGCTCCTACACCACAGCAGCTAAATGCAGACCTGCCAATATAATAGAATTTTAAAATGACACCATTTTAACACATGCAGTATCTGTGATTAGAAATCCTGAGCTATAGCAACATATATATTTATATAAATGTATAAAGCAAAGTCACACACTGAGAATGCTGAAGCTGATACTGGTATGTATTTGGCATTACAAAATGTTCTAATTTAAATTAATGGGCAGTGTAACATAGAAACTACTCAATAATTTGAATTCAGACAGAGCAATCTCTATTGTTTCTGCCACTAGCACAGTACATCAATTATTTTTTTCAAGTTTTTGCATATTGATGGGATGTTTTTCTACTGACAGGCAGCAAAAAAAGAAGGCAGCACTTACCCAGTCAAAGTGGCTGAATGAATGGGAAGGTTAATGCCTCAAACTAGGTTTAAGTTAGTTCACACTTCTTTAATAGTTGCATTTCTGCATTAAAATTGTTTTAAACAGGAATATGTTTGATTCACAGTTCCTAAAGGCTAGGTTATAAGTGAATGATGGAAGACTGTTATGCTTCAAAGGCTATGAATTCAGATAAAAATTACCGTAACTTTCATAAGTTTTTCAAAGGTCAGTGAATGGCTAGAAAGTTGCATGAAAACAAAAAAGAGCTATGGGCAAAATAACTAGAATTGATAATGACCTTTAAGCCAGTGAATAATGAAAAACATAAAATACTTATCCATATGGAAGAGCAGATTCTCATAAAAAAGTTTCAACAACAGGATACAAAGTAAAATAGCTCATTATGACTGGAAATGATGGACTGGTACTGCGCTAAGGCAAAAGATTTCTCTTACATAGAGAAAGCTCTAGGGAACTTCATTTAAGCAAGTAGGACATTTTGTGGGTGAGGGACTGTGTGGGTGTGAATGTGTGCACACGTCTTTAGGCTGGACCTACTGAAGCCAAGAGCAAGGTTCCATGTTCTACTGTTGCATAAACCTGGAGGGCTTTTTATCTTACACTCCCTTTAGAAATAAGATATAAAAATGCATTGGAACATGTGAAAAGTGTTACCTCATTAATTTTAATTTCCTGTTTAATTTTCTATGTTTTCATTCCTCTTTCTATTGTGGTACTTGGCTGAAATTCCACTTTGACATTCTCCTTTCCATAGAAAACGAAGCTGGTAATTTATATTTTGGTAGTTTTTGTCCAAAATGTATTCAATATTCAAGAATATTCAATATATCAAGAGAATAATTTTTAATAATTTCTCATAGGCTATTAGGCATGCTACAGCTGTGTTTACTTCCCTGTGCACTGATACAGAATCCATTGAAGCCAATGCAGAGATTTAACTTACATGCAATTTGCTGGTGCAGACAGGATTTCCGGATCAAAGTACTGACTTCACTGGAAGCCAAGAAGGCTTAATGTCTATGAGTGCTTAGCAATCGCAAAGACTCATTCAATTAGAAAACCAAACAGTTAATTTAAGTAATAATGAATGGGTAGATGATTCCTTCCTCTTGCACAGCTAAATTGTCTTGTGGAAACTCTGTACTTCCTCACATAATTAAAGAAAAACAAAATATTCCTAGATTATGGAATTCTGTTAATAAAAGCTAAAATATATCTATATTTGAGAACTATTCTTACATGGAAGGTTGTAGCAATTTCTGAGTAGCAGACAAACCCCAAGGCTGAACTGAACAGTGGGAGGACATTTCACAGTGCAGGAAAAAGAATTCTCACTGAAGAAAAAATCCATGTCCTGAGAATTAAATTTAAATCAGCTTTATTTAGTTTCTTGTGCTCTGATGGAAGGGTACACAAGAAGAGTAGCTTGGAAAGGTAGCGGAAGTTCAAGGTTTAACTGGGAGTTTACTGGATGTAATGTTGAAGAAACAGAAGAAATTAAGTACCAAGGTACCATGTCTCTCATTCACACTAATGTTTTTTTGTTCCTCAAAAGGGAGAACCAGTGTAATAAAAAATGCTTACCTCTCATGCTCCCCTACTGCATGCCCTGAACAGAGCATCAAGAACTCAGAAAGCTTACTGCAATTTCATTCTGAGATATGCACCAACTCCTTTGTCAGCATGTCTAAACCAGAAGATTGCTAGTTGAGAAGCAGCCATTAATATAACACTTAGTTTTTAAAATTCCTTTCTCTTCTCTCACTTAAGAACCACCTCCCTTCCCATATATTTTCCTGGCTTTAAACCAGGTATGACTCAAATTCTTACACTGTGGAATATTGTCAAATTTTTTGCTAGTTATTCCAACATGGCCAAAGAGCTCATCCAACATGGCATGTTTCCTTGATGTACAACTGTGCTTTTGACTACAATCAATTTCTCACATTATTGTACTGGAATCTGTATTAGAAAATACAAACCATGCATTTCAAGACAAGTGAACAGATGCTCTGGCACAGATTTTTTTTTGTCCCAAATATAGAATTTCTGCTATTTAATTAATGGCTGGGAATAGCATCTAATTTGGCTGAAGGCTTGCAAGTAGCGGTGCAGGTGCATATGCATTCAGTTTTCCTATTTAATGAGTATGGTGCATCTCCAGGTATGTCCAGAGGCAGAATTCTTGCAAGAAAGGCATAAGACACAATATCCAGTAACTTTCATTCACCAATTCAGAAGTATTCGGGCAGTTTCTGTGCAGCTTCAGTTTCAAGCATAGAGCATACAGTGGATATTTGCCACTGATTAATAAATAAATAAATAAATATGATGATAGCTCAACTAGGAATCTATATTATTTTTTTATATATATCAAAGCACTACAGTCTTAAGGAAAAAGTGTCTGAGACTTTATTTTCATTTTTCTTCCCCTATGAAAAATAGAAGGGATTGTGTAAAAGCAAGTAATTTTTATTTTATATTTGTCAGAAGGTGGAAAGTGTATTGATAGATCCATGAGTCTCTGTCATTAAGAGTAGTGACAAAATAGGTGCAGGGAGGAACTTATGATTATGAAAGTTGTCAGGAGGAGAGTAGACTTGCTATGTATTAAGTATATCATATTAATGATCCTCCGAGTTAAAACTGTTTTTTTTAATACCAGAACTTAATTTTGCAACTTAGCCTGTGTGCATTCAAAAGGTAAATCAATGGTTGTGTTGAAACCACTGTCAACAATTATAATTTTTTGAATTTCCCTCCCATTATAATCCTTGCAAGCTTCTGAACATCAAATAACTACCAGGTCAGCAGAGTGCTGGCTGACTTAAAAACATTAGTGGTCATGCTGCAAAACTCTAGCTGGGAAGAGGAGATAACTAGCAGATTCTTCAAATCAGATTTTTATAAGGTGAAGTTATACATTTTGGCTAGAACCAACATAATTAATCACCACCAAAAACTGGCAGCCCATTTCCTCTATTCTTCATACTTGGTTGAATCTCTAGTGGCTGCCAGGTTGGTTACAGGTGTTTTTTACATCCCATACTGAATTCATGTCACAGGGTGACACCAATATGAAGACACTACTCAAATAAATGAGACTTGGACTACATATGCCTACCTCTAACTCATTAGATAGCTCTGGCGTAGACTGGGAAAGCAGAAAAAAAAGCATAGAAAATTGTCATGGGGAGGCATACCTAGATCTGATATGCACAGGAAGGAAATAGAGAAGGAACTGTTACCATTTTACAATTAGCAACATATTTGGGGGTGGTGGGGTTTATGAGTTGAGCCAGAAGCCACTAGCAACAAGAAAATAACATCTATTTGACTTTAGATATGGAGAAAGTCAAAGAGATTGGCCTGGGGTGTTGTGACCTGTAAGGCAATTGACATCTTCTGCCAACCATGACCACCTAAGTGAGAAAGCATTAAAGGATAAGTCCCTTAGTAGGTGAGCAAGTCCACAGAAGACCAATGCCATGCAGAAGTGTCCTGAGCCTGACTGAGGTGGGTTTCTTATGCATGGAAACCAGTTTGCCAACTGTGACTCAGGCATGCTGGCTGCTTAGAGTGAGTGTCCTGTTCCCTGCATCCCCAGTGCTAGTCACAGCTGGATTGGGGCAGCGGAGACCTTCTTCAGCGTGAGTGTGTAATCTGTATACACCGTGGGAGTGGCTTTGGAAACACAAATGGTTATTTACCCTGCTATACCTATTGTGATTAGAAAGAAGACCTAAAACTTACGTCACTGCGTGGTGCAATTCTGTCCTTAAGGTTATATCACACCTAAATTCCTCCATGACAGTTGATATAGTTCAGTAATCCAACAGAAAACAAAATACTGTTCTACTTCTTCTGACAGCACTGAGCTGTTTAGTCATTCCAGCTACAAATTTTAATTAATCAGTAAGTCACAGAATCATAGAATCATTTAGGTTGAAAAAGACCCTTAAGATCATCAAGTCCAACCATAAATCTAACACTGCCATGTCTGATAGAATTATTTGTCTTTATCTTTTAAGTTCTCTTAGGAAAACACGCTATTATTAATTTTCAAATGTTCTGCTAGCAAAATTTTAAGAATACTGAAAAATTACATCCAAAAAATCACCAGATCTCCATCTCTGTTTTGGACATTTTTTGATGGGTTTTGCGATGTAGACCTCAGTTCTGGTGCATCTGGGATCTAAGTATTATAAGTTTAAAGAAAAGAGATTAATAAAAACACTTGTTTTTAAGAAGTTGCATACTTAAAATACACTTACACAGTCTCAGCCCATCATTTTGCTGAGGTCTTGACCCTGGAAATTTCTTCCAGTACCAATAATTATAGGTAAAATTGTCTAGAATGAATTCTCTGAAACTGAGGAAAAAGGAAGAGGCCTGGGTTATATTTAAACTCTTTACCTTTCCAAACAAGGTGGCATTGTGTGTATGAGACAGGAGATATCCTGGCCATTTCTTCAGGCAGCCTTACTTGGAGAGAAGTTACATGCTATGGTCTGAAGCAAGGCAATGAATGTCTCCCTGCCAGCAAAGGAGTGATACACAGAAACTAGTGGCAAGTTATGTGGTAAGATAACCAAGCAATAGAGTAGTACAGTTGTGTTCATGATCATTTTATTGGTACATCTTAAAATATAAATATAAATGCATATATTTGCCATTTAAAATGCATCAATATATTTGTCATATCTATATTGCCAAAACTTCTAAAAAACAAGTATGAAAAGCACTATATGCAATTGGAACGCATCATGTGAAGAGGGATAGTTTGGAAAAAGAAGGCATATGTGGGAGTTAGACTGCAAAGGCAAGGAGAGAGGATACCATTCTGGACTTACAGTAAGAAGAATACAAGGAAAGACAGTGAATTCTCTCTTCTTTTCTGGAAGTATTCTCAAAGGTTTGAGATAAGGTGCTTTTCTTCTGGATAGTAAGCTAATGAATCATGCTCATCTGATACTACAATGTGAGGAGGCCTCTGGGGTAGAACAGTGCCAGTTTATATGCTTAGTAGACACATATTATATTTTGGTCAGCCAAAAAAAGCCAATGAAGTTGTTGTGTCCAATGTCTTTCACTATCATGACACATTTTCTATTGATTTGAGTGGTCATTGGATCAAATTTACTTCTGCTTTTCCTTGTTTCTGGAGGAATCACAGTAATATATTTAAACACTAGCACTTTAAAAGTAGAATAACATGATTAAAAAGTTAAATAGGATAGATTATTTTTAATATCAGTATTTACTTATTGCTCATGAAGAGCTTTGAAGAACTCTGAAAAAGCAGAAAAATATATGAAATGTTAATTTATTATACTTATAATTAACTGTATAATTGGTGGTGCTACCTGAATGCCAAATGTATATATTCAGAGTTATGAATAAAATGGTTATTAATAGGTTGATAACCATCCTATTTCTAGATTACTTTAGCAGTGTTATTTTCCATGTGTTTTATTTTTTGCATGAACACACATGCTTGTGTTTTCTATGACAATTTTTTGGGGAGGAGGGGGTGGGTGGGTGGAGCTGAACTGCACTTCTTACAGTATTGTAAATCAAGATGACCAGCTTCACAGAGTGGTATTCTTATCCGTTGAACCACTTTAAAACAAGTCAACACTTTCTTTTTGAGATCAGTTTTAAGATAACCAAATTCAATAAAAGGCATATCAAAGAGCTGACTTGACTTTATATATGTGAAAGATCCTGTTGTGGTTTACCCCCAGCCAGTGACTAAGCCCCATGCAGCCGCTCACTCACTGGCCCCACAGTGGGATGGGGGAGAGGATCGTAAAAGTGAGAAAACTTGTGGGTTGAGATAAAGACAGCTTAAGAAGTAAAGCAAAAGCTCCACATGCAAGCAAACCAAAACAAGGAATTTATTCACTGCTTTCCACCAGTAGGCAGGTATTCAGCCATCGCCAGGAAAGCGCCATCACACATATTGGTCACTTGGGAACACAAATGCGACTACTCTGAACGTGTGTCATCCCCTGTTCTGTCTCCCCCTCCCCCATCCCCCCTGTCCCTTTGTTCTTCTTCCCCCAGCTTATATATACTCAGCATGACGCCATATAGTGTGGAATATCCCTTTGGTTAGTTTGGGTCACCTGTCCCAGCTGTGTCCCCTCCCAGTTTCCTCTGCCCTGCAGCCCTCTCACTGGCAGGGCCTGAGAAACTGAAAAGTCCTTGACTTAGTATAAAGATCAACCAGCAACAACTGAAAACATCAGTGTGCTGTCAGTGTTGTACTCACACCAAATCCAAAACACAGCTCTGCACCAGCTATTAAGAAAATCAACTCTATCACAGCTGAAACCAGGACAGATTAATCTAAAATCTATTCCTTGTTGCCATTATATCTCACCAGACATCTTTTCCACAGAACTCAGCTCATACTGTCTATATTTTGATGAGATATCAAACTAAAAATTCATGTTTCCTAAAAACAGAGGGTAGGACATAGTTTCAAGGATAATATGTGGACTTGTTTTAAAGACCTGATAGGATAATTAAAGTTTGGTTTTTTGTTTTTTTTGTTGTTGTTGTTTTTGTTTTTTTTTTTAATATATATGTATATGTATATATATATAAAATGTATTTGAACGGAAAACTTCAGAAAAAATTCAAAAGCATAGCTTGACTCAAGATACTTGTAAGTGAATTCTAAAACTGAACTTCTAGGCTGCTGAATTTTATAAGGTTTTTATGAACTTGCATTTACCAGCCAGTTTTGAGCTTTATTTATTGCACATTTCTTACTGCCAATCTATTTTAAAAAGCAAGTGGGTACATGGTCAGGGGTAGAGTATTTATAAAAAACCCTCTAACTTGTTGAGGTTATCTTTTGGAATTGGTTCTTCTTTAAAGAAGAAGCTGGGCTAAGTAACCTCTAGAGACCACTTCAACTTTTGGTTTTTGTTTTTGTTATTGTTTTTTTGGTGGTGTTTTTGTGTTTGTTTTTTTTTTTAGTTTTTTTTTTGTTTTTTAATTTCCCTGAGATTTCTACATGCTTCCACTACCAGTTTAGACTTAAAATTAGGAGATACTGATTTTCACTGGGTTTGGGATTTGTTTGTTTGTTTTTCCATTTTATAGGAAACTCCAAAGTTGAATCATTCCCCATGCAGAAAAAACCAAAGATGAAATAGCTCCTATTTCAAGAAAAAGAATGCAACAGAATGAAATTCTCATTGTCCTAACAAATTTGCTTTTAGATAAGAGTCGTTACATGAAAATATTCCATTCTGTGTTTTGAATTTTTATATATCAGAACTGAAAACATCCAAAAACTTTTATCTTAGAAATACAAGCAATAATTGTGTTGAAATAAAAATTATTAGCTTTCTTTTAAAATTAAGTAATTGTATGCCTGTATTTGTATGTTGCTTTTCAAAGTTTTGATTTAAACATAAAAGTTATTTTTAAATTAACAATAAGTTTATTTATGTTTTAGATTATCTTTCAATCTAGCCAGGAAAAAATCAGTTTTCTTAAAGAGAAAATTTTGGTTCTAGGAATGAAACAGGCCATATACACTTATAGATATATGCTTATGTAACAGGCTATATACTTACACAACTACAGAAAATAAAATACTGTAAGCAATTGGGTGTAAAGTACAAAAAGTTGTAGGCAACTTTCTAGAGTTAGAACAAACATTGATTGCAAAAATCAACAGAAAAATAAAACCTGTTTTCCACAGATGGAAGTTATATATGTTACAATACTAAGTACTTAGTTGTGAGGCAGGAAAATCTAAATGTAAATAGTGTCACAGCACGTGTATGTATCTATGCTATGTGTATGAAAACACGTTGCATATATACGAACACACGTACTTGTATAAATTTATATATATATTCTCTATGTTTCAATTTACAGTATTTCATAAACATAAATGTGCCTTGTGTAGACCCATTGTTGTTATTTTTTCCTTTTTATATCACAAACTAACTTGACTCAAATATTATTTTCCCCTACATTGAAATCCTCAGGGTTGGTTCACCATACAAGTGTTGCTTGAATGCTGGCAGTGTCAGTAGATGGGTAAAAAGAGCACTGTCAGAAATAAAAAGATGAAGTCTAACCACAAATGATTAAAGACTGGCATTTCAAGACAAACAAATAAACAGACAAAAGAAAACAGAAAATAAATGAACATCCTCTGAAAAGCCAGGTGCAGAAGTTGGTGTTGCCCTTAGGCAATTTTATTTATTCACCCAGTGTTTATCAAGCAGAAAGGTCATGAGAAATTGACCTTAGTGGCATTTTGGGACAGATCTTTTGAGAAAGATAAACTCTTTATGAACAATTTTCCATTATGTGATGCAGAAATAGGAATGTCTTTAGAAGCTTTGCTAATTTCAAGTCAGTTAGAGGGGTTTTTTTGACAAACTTTTGTTTACTAGTATTAATGCAGTGAGAGATTTCACTATCTGCATATTGCCAGTCTTTTCTGTCTAACTTTTCATTTTTTTCTGCATGTCTGAACTTGGCTTGTATATGCTTGCATAGACATATTAAATTTCTTAATTCTTATGTTTTTTAATAGTTCCATCCAAGTTTCAAAAATGTTTACCGTTTCCTCCTTCTAACAATTCGTTTATTCATTTCTACTCTTTTTCAACATATCTTGCCTCAAACAATTTGTTCTTTCATGTAGTATAAATTCCAAGAATCTCATTTATTTATCTTATCAAGTGACTTCACAAGCTGATGCAATTTATTCAGTGGTATGCTTGTTTGATGTGAGGAAATAAATTAGACTGTCACCTACAGTGTCTCTGAAAGTATTGGCAGTGGTTTCTTGCCAGTGACATTAAGTTTTGAACACAAAAATACAAATAGACCTTTCAGAAAGCAGTGGCATAAAAACAGTTTTACTTTTGGAAACAGAAGGAAAGTGTCCAGACACCTAGTACCTCTCAAAATTTTGATTAATCCCCTGTTTAACTCCTGCAGCAGCCCACCTATATATTGGTCCCTATTCAAAGAACAGTACAAAATGAACTCCAGTGAGTTATGCTATTGACTTAAATGGACTACTCATTGAAGAAAACACTACTCGGTGTAATTATTGGATTCAGCATTTTAATGTTCTTCTGATGATTTTTAAATTACGTGTATATATGATTTATATATACATATACATATACACCTTCACACATATATAGATCAAAATTAAATTAAATATACAGGCTAGACTCAGCTGTCACACCTTCTACTACTTTATTTCAGGAACTTGTCTTAAAATGCTAGAAAGATACGTATCCTTTTCTGTATTACATCTTTTACTTCACCTTTTTCATTGTTTCAGATATGAATGATGTAAAAAGATATAAAAAGTCTATCAGTAAAGTCCTAAATGGAAATTACAACTGAGCCAACTTCTATGGTATTGTTAGCTGCTTCTGAGGAGGGTATACAATGGATTTGTATAATTTTGAATTAGGGATTAATAAAAATTAAATTATCTATGCATTTTCAGGATCTGAATTTCTGAATGCACATTCATGCAGGTCAATAGCTTTAAAGGCATATTTTTTGACTGTACATAGAAACCTAAACACAGTTTTGCAGCTGCAATAGACTCTAGACACTGTCGTTTGCAGTTATGATGGATTTTGGATGTAAAGTTACCTGGCTAACAAATGACCTTATTTTGAAAATAAGGTCTTCTATGTGTTTTTGTTATCTAGATGCAAATTATTTCTAATCTCACTCAAAGGGGAAAGGAGTGTCAGAAACACAGAAAATTATACTTGCACCAAGTTCTAAAGCTGACAGATATATGGTAAAGCTCACAGATACATAATAAATAATGCAGATGGATTCCTCCTGACAACCAAATACATTCTTCTGTTATATTCAATAACAGCTTTGCTTAATCATTCAATAAATGGTACTCAGTTTGCTACATACTGTTGTGAATCACCCAATCACCTGTCTCAGCTTAAATGATCCCATTGAGACACTTTGATATCACTATGCCAATTTTCTGACATTTAAACTCAATATATAACCTACATTTGTTGAATTTATTGCATGTACTACCGAAGTAAGCTTGAATTTATCCCAGAAAGGCTCAAACAAATATCTGTCATCTCCATATTGTTTCCATTTTTTATGAATGATAATTATGTTGCTGAAACTTTGTATCTGCTTACACATATAGTGTTAACATAATAAAATAAAATATAGTATGAGTTGACACAGGAGAAAATTAAGAAAACCCTCAAAGTCCAAAAACCACACAAAAAAAAATACTGCCAGTCTTTAAAGTCTTTTCAAATAGAAAAAGCACCTTAAAAAGAAAAAGAAGAAAAAAATGTAGCTAGCTAGGACATTGACTTTTGTATTAATCCAGAGATGTAGAAATCTAGTTCTCTGTGAAACAAGTTGTAGAAATCTAGTCCTCTGTGGCACAGGTGGACTCAATTCCTGTAGTTATTCCATAGTGATTGACAGAAATTCATGGAGCAATAACCATACAGAAAGAAAAAAAAAAATATTGGTCCTTTGGCAAAAGACCTATAATTTCTTGTCTCCCTAGAAAATGTAATATCTGAAAAATTATATCAGATGATACAAAGGCATATGATATTTTTAAAACATGTTAAATGCAGATTATGAGTATAGAATGGAGCGTAAGATGCTTTCAGATTTAGGAAGAGATACCATCAAGATCAAGATTGCAGAATTTTGCCTACTTTGCTTTGCTCAGTATGCAAAATAACCTAAGTCCTCAGGTTATGCTTAGTCATGGCACTTTCACATCATACAAGAAATCAGTATTGGACAGGGGTACTGATGACTTAACATTGCAACCAAAGTAGGAAGTTCATAGAACAATACATCTGATGAGTGTTATTTCACAGTTTCAGTCTTAAAGAACTGGTATCTTGCAGAATGTCTGTGCAGTTGAGGTAATGTAAGGTAATGACCTCCACTGGAGTCAACAGAGCTACTACATTGATGTATGCCCCTTTGAGAGTCTGGCCTTAATTTTTTAGTAAAAGTCCTTGGAAACAAGGTAGATTCATATCCAGTGACTATAGGGTGATAAAAGCTAAATGTTGATAATAATGTGGTAAATTATAATTGTATTTGATTAAACAGCAAGAAAAAAGCATTCCTTTATACTACAGGTTAATCTACACTGCCTGTTCTAGTCTCTTATTATCACCTTCTCTAAAGTTGTGAAATAGGAGTAGAGGTTGGGGAAGTTGGGAATTGTGTTTGTTTCTTTTTCACTTCAGCAAGATTTTTTCACTCTAGAATATATTTCACATTTTAAAATTCACCTGTATTCAAGCAGAACAAAAACAATTTACAAATAGTAGAAGTCTGAATGTTTCAAAATGAGATGTTTACTCTGGCACATGCAGTCATTCATCCACACTCACTTCACTGTATCAGCACAAACTGCATAGGCTGGTAGTAAGAAATGGGTAAATATTACCATATCAAAAAGTATTGCACTTTAATAGTGCATATTATGAGACTGTTATATTGTAGCAGATGACTCAGTAGTGTGTAAAGCTATGTTTTCCCTAATTTAGTAGTGTCAGTTAATGATTTTTTTGACGGCTAGAAAAAATATTAATTATTCTAGTCACATAAAATCCAAGAAACTTGGAGACGGTGACCCTTCACATCCAAAAATTTAAGTATTCTGTTCATCTTGACCTTTTAAAACATCATGTTCAAAATCACCATTTCAAGCATCGGAAAAGGCTGCCCAGGGAAGTGGTGTACTTGCCATCCTTGGAGGTGTTTAAGAAACACTTAGTTGCGATGCTTAGGGACATGGTTTTGTGATGAACTTGGCAGTCCTGGGTGAACAATTGGACTTGATGATTTCAAAGACCTTTTTCAGCCTAAATGATTCTATGATTCTATGTTAAATAGATGCAAGCATGAGTAAACTTTTCATCCTGCAAAGTAAGTAATGAGTTAAATGCCATGCTGCATGGATGTCTCTCTCCTTTAGAAGGAAAAATAGTCTTGAGCAATGTAGAAGGAAACCATCTTGCTGTATTTTACAAACCAAGGAGAAAAATCAAGATACATTATATTCAGCTGTGCAGGCTAAACCCAAATCAACAGGAAACCTGAGGGAATTCCCATCCAATATCTGTTTCTAGTCATGTCCAGCTTACAGCAATTAAAAGAATGGTAAAACACAAATAAAGGAAAAACAGTATTTATTGGGTTTTGTATCTGCAATCAGTGAAATTATGTGTGCCTATAAATATATATATAATGAATTGAACAAAACCGTGACCAGCTATTCATTTAAATGAGCTCCCTGTACATTACAATGACACTCATATTCTGAAATCATAAACTTATATAGGATCTCTTCAATCTCATCATGAGAATATTTCATCTCCAACCCCATTTTTTTCCCAGAATTTTCTTCTTTGAGAACCTAAAAATGACTTCTACTTTTTTTCATGGACAGCTTAGTTCTGTTTGGTATTCTATAATTTCTACACCTGAAATTACTCTTCTTTTCTTGATAAAATTGAAGTCTCAAAGAAATAGAAAACATCTCAAATAAATAACATTAACATCTCCTTTGTTAAGGTAAAGAAGCATACTTATTTTTGTTAACCATCTCATGGTCACTTCCCAGTATTTATTCTAGTTAATGTGATTTTTTTTGTTTGTTTGTTTATTTGTGGGTTTGGGTTCCTTTTATTCAGAGCAAGTAACAACAGTTTTGGAACATAAACAGTTTCAGAGTTCAGAAATCAGGTTAATTATCATTTGAGCTGGGTGATCAGGAGAAGATCATAAAAATAATTTAGATAACAATGCAAGAGAATGAGAGGTCAAGTCAGATTTTGTCCATGAGATCTGCTTAATGTTAGATTTGTAGCATGTATACTGCTTAATGTTTCCATTACTGTGTATAATATGAGGTAGGAAAGGATGAGATTAACATTTGGTTGAAAGACTGTTTTTTGGATAATCCATTCAAAAAGTCTAGGGCAATTTCCTTGTAATCTTTTGAAAAATTTAAGCAATTTCCTGGAAATCAGCTGTATCAACAGGGAGAAATTGACTATGGGAAACAGAATAATTAAAAAAACAGAAGCAGAAGAGAAAGCTTTAAGGTGCACCTATATGAACATTTTCTAGCTTATGAAGAAGGAAGCACATTAAATTATCTTCTCCCTAGTAGGTATCCTTTTTCCTTTGGCATTTTTTTTTATAATGCAGTGATCAAGACTTGCAGTAATATATATTCTGAGAAGCTTATCACAATAGTGTTATCACTTTTTGTATTTACCCTCCCATTTATAAAAGGAAAAGTGAAAACATTTTCTCACTATCTGACACTTTAGAAGGTGGCTGGATGGAAAAAGTCATCATTTCAAATGTAGTTTTATATAGTTTGGTAATATAGTTTAGAATTTTCCAGAAAATTACATTAAAATGCCTTTATAAATGAGTAATACTACTTAAACTTGCACATATTGCTGTAATGAATTTCAGTAATGAGAGCTGTGGATTTTTTCTTAAAACATCTCAGTTATAAGACTGTTAAAAATACACTTAAATGTTGTAATAAAAATACCACAGATTTTTTTCTGTGGTATAATTTGTTAAAATCTCCCATTTTCCATTTGACAGCCCTCTATTCACTCTCTTTGCAGTTAATAGATATAGTGTACTCAATTTCTTGCCCTCCGAGGAAGTACTGGCAATGTGTTCTGACCTTTAATCTATACTTAAGGGTTTAGTAGCTTTTTAGGAATGTTCTTGGAGACTTTATTAATCTCTAATAAACTCAGCTCTTCCACTTCGTTTCATGGCTGAATATGGCTGAATATAACAGTATTTGCTTCCAAGACTAATTATAGAAGGCAGAGCAGAACAGTAAAAATTATGCCCCTGGCATAATTATAATGGACTTTGTTTATCTGCATGCCTTTAAACACCGTCTATGTAATACTTTCTTTTTGTTCTGGCTATTTGTTTCTGGGAAATGACATTTAAATTACTAAAAGAAAAATATTAAAGTGAGATGGCAAGCACAATTTAAATCTGATTGTAAGAGCAGTTAATGCTCCCATTTAGAGAACAGTCTAAAAAAAAAAAAAGGAGAAAAAAAAAAAGCAAAAGAAAAAAAGAATAACAAAAACAAAGAAGAAAAAAAAACAAACCAAAACACAGAACCCGGAGGAGTGGTAATGAAGTCTTTTATGCAAAGGTTATTTGGAAACCAATTTTCATACCTGGGGTCCTGTCTTTGTTCTGTGATTAGTTTACTGCTCTTAGAACCTGAGTATCTCTCTAAAACCCTTGTTCCTTCCTTTTTTATACAGGTTTCTGTTATATGTAATATTTACAAGGCAGAAAGTATAAATGTACTCTGCAGAGAATACTGTAAAGAGCAACTAGAATATTAAAATGCTTAACCTTTCCCATTTATGTTATAGAGAAATGAACTAAAGTACGGGTCTAAGGGGCACTATAACAGTAAAATAATGGAAATAGCAGCACTAGTGTGTTTCTGTAGTAGAGATTAAACACCTGGGACATCATCTGAACAGATGGGGTCAGTCTTAATGCTTTATTAAGAGCAAGTAGTGTATAAAGTCTAATTCATCTATGTAATTCCAGTCTGTGCTCTTCTTCAAACAATGTAAACTTTTGTATGCTTCTGTCAGTTTCCAAGCACCTAAAATGAGAACATAGCTTTGGGTCTTAACTTGTTCAAGTACATAAAACACTTTACTGTCCTAGCACTAAAGATGTGATGGGTATTACTGTATTATTCATTATTTATGAATAACTTGGAGTGTCAAGGACATATACATGCTATATAATACATAATGCATGAGGGAATAAACAAGACTCCAATGCACAGAAAAAGCTGTTTTTCTTTTTTTTCCTTTAATCCACTAATTCAAAGATAGAGAATTTATCTATGATCAGAGATTCTAATGCAAACTCCAGCTCGTGGATTTTGCAGCTGTCTTAAAGGGACTTGGAATACATAAGCTAATAACACCATCACTTTTTATTTTGTAGCACCTTTTATCTGAAGATCTCAAAGTGTTTTTCAACTTGAATAAAACACACTTTACAATAGCAAGTTATATACGTAAGGGACATAGAGATTTGTTTAATTCCCTATTCCTCATTGAAGCTGATGTCTCTCATTTGTCTTTAAACATTTGTAGCAGCATTGTAGCAAAGTTCAATGGGCTGTAAACATTCGCCTTCTCTCCCCTGTATTCCATTTTTACAACATATTCAATTAAGGTGGCTGGAATTCAAGTAGACATCGTTCCACTGAGTTGCAATTGGTGTAAACTGCTAGAATTGGTGCCCCCAGCTGATGAAAAATGTCAAGAAATCTGAACATAAATGGCTAGAAACCTTACTTTAAGTTTTTGCTAAAAGAAATAAGAAGGGGAATAATTCAAGAAAACAAATTAATTGAAAATTGTGCTACACTGTGCCAACCAGAGATGTTAGATTTCTATTGGACTGGAAGAAAAGTAGAAGGCTAGCAAAATTTCCACTGCCTCAGGCAAACCGAATATTTGTTTACTAAAATTAAGTCTTTTCACAATCTTCAGATATGTAGCTAACTATGTGAGTTTTGTCCATGTAAGTATGATGACCACAAGTTAGCCATTCAGTTACATATTGTTAGATAAAATAACTACCTACCTAACTACTCTGGAGACGTTTCTCTGCTAATGCCGAAAGTCATGTAAGGACATACAAATAGGTTATGATGATTCAGAATGGTCATGTATGGCTTTGAAGATCACATACTTGGATTATAATAACAAGATTGGTTTAAGCATCTTGAAAGTAAACACCTGATAAAAACCTTCCATCACCTTCCGTGTCAGTATTATAATGCTCCAGAAGGACAATTCTTTCTCCTCCACTTGCCACTTTTCTGTCAGGTTTACTGAGCTCACATTCAAACACTGTGAAGAATGTTATACACACATCACCAAGAGAGCTCTGAGGGAGCTGGCAAGCCAATGTGACACAGTCTATTGTCATTAAGAGATGTTAACTTAGATGCTGGAAACAGGTTATCCAGGTGAATACCTCAGCAGTGTTAACCAGATGAGAAGTTAACTCAGTGCTAAACTGAGAAATTTGGCAGTTTGTTACTTTCTGCAGTATAGGCCTTACTAATTTATTTTTTTTAATTCAGGGAGTGCAATATCAAATTTTCCCATCGCTATCCTTCTACAAATCCACTTACTGACTTCAGCACTGAAATGTTATCATAAGCAAAGGCTACTGCAACATTACCTGATAGACACCACTACCTCATTAATTATTTTATACTAATTTATTACCATTGTTTCCCAAATCATTACACTATGAGGACATGAAATTGATGCAAATGACAAGGGAAAATAACAATAATTGTCTTTTTTTCTAGTTTAATGACTGAGGAGGTGTTTTTTTTGTAAACACATAGCACTTCAGTTTTGTTATTAAGAGTTGATACAGTTTTATTTTTTTACATAAACTAAATTTACTAGCTTTTATCAATGCAAAGTCTGACTTCTCATAACAATCACAGCTGTTGAGTAGAACTATTGTCTTTTAAGGACTGCAGTCTCTAAAAACAAATAAAATGAAATCAATTTTTCATTCAGTCTTTTAGTTAGGTGGTGAGACTTTGCTTATATGCTGTGAACTTTAAAACTAGTTTTCAATGTTCTCTTTTGCCAGATGATATAAACTGTCAACCAACCATGATACTAACTAGATATCTTTGATCAGTCTCTCCAGCAGCCACCTGGATTTCCAGATCTTTTTTTTTTTTGAGATGTGATTATTCTTGTCTGGGCAAGAGAAACCTGGTCTAACTTCATAGCTGACACTGCTTTGAGCTAAGAACCTCCTGAGGTCCCTTCCAACCCAGATAAACCCAACAAATATGATTCTATAATTCTAAAGTAGAGCCATTTGTCTGGATTTACTAAGTTCTTGGATTCACATTTATAAACCTTTTGAGTGAAAGACCCACCAGACTTAATGTTCATCTTGTGTCTTCAAGGAAGTGACTACAGTAAGAAAACTCAGAGTTAAAAAAAACACCACCACCACAAGAAAACCCTAAACTAAACCCCCCAAAAAACACCACACCAGATTGCAAATGTGTAATCGCATTTTAAATTTTAATATCATCTAGGGAAATTATTTCAAGAATGGTAAAAACCGTATTGAACAGACTACATATACCTAGTCAAAATAAAAACTTTATGCTTCATTTACCTCACAGGAATAGCTTTCCTCTGGTGTTAACATGGGGTTCTTTTTCTTGAATGTGTCTTGCTTGATGAAAGGTTTTATAGGTTCACTGTTTATCAGTATCACTGTTCATTTGAGATTAGTGTGAAGGAGATCTCATTTTTTATTTTGATTTTGTAGTTTCTAGTGGCCTTTTTGCAATCTCTTTAAAATGCTTTTTCTAACACATTTGGTACAACTAATCTGTTTCTTGAAAGAAAATCCTTTCAGCAGCAAAATCTCTGTTCTGAATTAGTAACATTTGCTGCACTGGCTACATTGTGTTAACAGCTTTAATCAGTTTCCTTGGGGTCTTATCTTGGTTCATAACTTTGGTAATCATTGCCAGGCCTGGATTTACTGGATAGAACTAAAACTTTCCCCATTATGTGGCTTATATTCTCTATCCTGCCCATCATCTTTGCTTTCATGGAAAAGAGCAAAGTTCTGTGAGGTTTTATGTTTCATCTGAGATTACTTAGCATTAATAATTTAATTTGGAATGTATGGTGTTTAGTTCTACATTTTGCTGGGCTTCACTATGTTATCACCTATGTCTGCTTCCACAAAGATTGTCCTAAGTATTAATTCAGATGTCAGATAAAATATGTGTACAAAAATGTACAAGTTCACAAGTGGAAAGAATACAGATACATTTTTGGCAATGGCAATAGTGAGTTTGGGACAAATGTGTACTGAGTGGCCATCAATAAAAATATGGGCCAATCTGTCTCATTCATAAATTAGACAAATGTCTCTATTTGCAGTGTTTCGATATTCCTGTATTTGCTTTACTTTTTTAAGTTCAGAAAGAATATTCTCTGGTCTTGCATTGTTTTCAGGCAACTTTTATTAGTGCTCTGTAAAGCATCTTTGAAGCACATTGTTTTTAGCTTGCTTTCTTGAGGATATGAAGCCGTTCCCATGCTGAATCTGTCAGCAGATGTATGTTTATCTTTTCCCCACCAGAAATGTTTTCAATGAAACACAAGAAAGGAGTAGAGGTTTCACAAATGTTGTGCTTCATGAAAACAGATGAGCTGTTAGGTGACACAGGTTCTGCTATTGCAATGCAAGCAAAGGAAAGACTGGACATTTGTTACCTATGCGTGAAAGACATCATGGATTTTTGGTCAAAAATATTAAATAAGTTCTTTTATTGTCAACGAAAAATCTGTAAATGATAAAACAAAAACTAACAACAAAAAACACTCAAAAACATAGGGAATTAGGTTTAATTAATTCTTCTCTTTATATATCTGCTAAATATATATTTCCTCTCATAGTATCTTAGGACCAATGCTTTTTAAAATAATTTCGCCCATTACCAAATTTGTTTAGAAGTGTATTTTAAGCATAGCAGATACATTTGAAACATTGTAGCCTCAGATTGCAGCTATGGCAGCTCTATTCAGTGTGATCTTTCCTTAACAGTTGCCACTCGAGAAATCTATTCTTTCAGAAATCAGAGGAAGGTTGGAAAATTAGTCCTCATTTCTACTTTACCTGAAAGATTTTTCTTTTTTCCTGAAATCTACTTCAGTTATTTTATCCTTTAACTCTCCATGGGGAATATCATCTTGAAGATATTATGAGCTTTTATAAAAAATAGGTTATTTCTCCAGAATGATTATATATTCTTTTCCATTTT
Source organism: Falco peregrinus (assembly GCF_023634155.1). Taxonomy (NCBI): domain Eukaryota; kingdom Metazoa; phylum Chordata; class Aves; order Falconiformes; family Falconidae; genus Falco; species Falco peregrinus. The sequence continues at coordinate 64,967,870 of NC_073723.1, forward strand.
ATTATTTACACATTCAGTGTTACTGTCAGTGCAAGAGAACATACAACAATACATTCTCTGGAAATATCTCTTTACTTTCTCTATTGATAGCTTTAATTTTAAGGATACTGACAATGTTTCTGGCATTGACTTCTGGATAGCATCCAGTTCAAATTAAACAATGCCCAGCTTCTTTTCTTCTTGATATTCTTTTCTTCTGTTGCAGCTCTCAGCCAATTCTCCTAAAAGGGAAAAAATTATCTCTGTGGGGAGTTCTGTTATCAATGTCTTTGTTTATGCTGTGCCCACTGCTGCTGCCTTCAAACTTCGGGAAAGCAACATACCCCAGTACATCATTACGGACTGAGGGTTTTTTTGCTTGAATTGATTGTCATAGTGTAAGTATCTGTGTGTACTGTTTTCTGACTGTTGTGAGTTCAGACTTAGCTTGAACTTTCTGCCTACAGCCCTTTTCTGTATGATACTTGGAATCTCAGTAATAAACTAAAAGAGAGATGTCTGCTGCCCACAGGCCCTGGGATGGCCTGAGAAAATATTTTTCTTGACAGCCCAAGAAACAGAATTGTCTTTCTTGTACTTATTTTTGTCCAATACCCCATTCCTGATGTGCTCTTTCCTGAAGAATGAATCACAACTTTTTTAGTGGACGTACTTTAGTGAATAAGAGTTCAGTGATGCACTGTGGTCATATGCTTTCAAAGATGTACAGAGCCTTGGCAGGCATTGACTTTTAAGTCCTGTCTCCTATGCAGGACTGAGTTACAGGCCAGTTATACTTTGTGACATTCTGAACATGGATCTTATTGTGGGGTTTGGAACCAGGAAGGGACTCTTGTCACACACCAGCAAATTCAGATATCATCTCAAAGCTGTTCTCTTGGCTCCTCAGCTGCCAGCAGGCATAGACTTTCCCATAAACTTTTTCCTTCTCTATTCCAAAACCACATTGATATACCTGTTTTTTATATGCTTTGGAATGACATCCACCATATCTCCTACTAGCACCCTTTGTTCACAGGGAGACCTGTAAACTTGCTTTAGGAGTCTTGTGCTTTCAAAAAGTTTAAGTTCTGGTAAAGATTTTACTGCTCTGATATCTCCCTTAGGAGGCAGGCATGGCTATAAGATATTTTCTTTCATAGAAGCAGATATTCAAGAATCAGGTATAAGACACACAGTAGCAATTAGCCTTATGAAGAATCTTCGTTAAAATTATCAATGTATAAAGGCAGCACATGCACTTCAGAAGAGGAATCTTTTAAACATAAACTTTCTCATAAGGTTTGCTTAGTTAGCCGCATTTTTTTCCTCTCCTTTAAGTTACCTCCTTCCAGTCTCAAGTCTTGTGACTTTACTTTGTATGAGATGAAATTATGCTATTTTTTCCTCAGCCTTAAAGTAGGCTTTGAGATATAGTACTCTTTGTCAGCTCTGATTCATCTGACCCTGACAGGTGGGTAAGTAATCACAGCTCTTGTTATCAGGAATCTCTGACAGTACTGAAGATGGTCTTCTTTACTTCTGTTATCTTAGCAGAAGCTGGTGTTGTAAAAACAGTTTTAAACTTTTTTTGTAATTGTCTAGCACATCCAAAGGTGTGTCTTTGTAAAGTCTCTAAGGGTGCCAGGTAACTGTAGCTGAAAGGAGCAGCCTCCCTCTCTTCCCACCTGCTGATAATTCACTTATGAGCTCAGGCACTCACTGGAGACTCAAATGAGCCAGTTCAGCTGAGAACAAACTATGTAACAGCAGAGATCTGCTTTCTGCCAGTTTAATTTTCTGAATAGATGTACTGTGTAGATCGATGAGCATCAGTGCTGGGACAAGGGAAGCAATTGATGCTGAGGAGCTGGGAGCAGAGCAGGAGGGTGGAGTGGCCTTTTTAGTGTCAGCTCACTGCTGCAGCAGCTCAGCTTCCCTTGGCATTGCTCTCTCAGTTCTCTCTTCCTTAGGGTCTTTGACTCACACCAGCTTTCTATTGTCTGCCTGACCTCACTGCACTGGGACATGTTGTTTTATTCAGTCTTTCCTCTTTTATTTTACAGTTTTGTAACCAGGCTGTCTGCCTGAAACTAATTGGTAGGTTCATCTGAAAACAGAGTCAGTGTCATGGCTTATAATGACATCCCAAGTGTTTGCTAGAGTGAATCACAGCTTGCTTTCTCTGCTTTCTTGTGTTCAGCAGTGTTGATTGAGCCCACTAATATTATGAATTAAAGATCCCAGTAACCATGTTAATATCAAGTATTCATCAAGTATAACAGAGCAGCCCCCATTATATCCCGACATTGAACTCTATCAGTGTTTGTTGCATGTGTAGCAACAAGCTATGAAATAAACACTCTTCTAATAGAGGAGTAATCCTTGCATAAATGCAATAGTAAATGTATAATAACTGGTAACCTAATATTTTGATAAATTCTTAAAGAGTCTAAAATTATCGAGGAAAATAAATAACTCAATCACCCACAGTCAAGTGTCCTCTTTTCAAGAGGAAACTGCATATCCTGTTGTGTACTGTATTGCAAAAAGAAGCCATAAAGAGATGAGGGTAATTTCAAATACAAAAAGCTAAGTAAGTTTTATAGTCCTGTCTATTGTTCTTAGCACTACTGAAAAAGTGAGCCAAAAATTTAAATATAAATATATATATAATATATAAAAATATATATTTAGATATAAATAATTTTAGAATTCATAGTCTAAGAAATTGTTTAACATGGGTGTACTCTTCCATGCTCAGATTACACAAGTAGAGCAAACCAATATGCTTTTCATGTATTATCTAAATGAGCTAAAATTTTTGCTGCTGTTTGCAAAAATCTCTGATGGCAGATAATAATATGGCTTGCACTGGATCAACATAAAAATTAGACGATTATGGGACGTTTTGTCAAATGACACAATTTTACTTTCATTTAACATTTTGCTCCATATGTGCTTTCCCAGATAAACTATTTATGAAGGCAAAATGTAGCTATGTACTTCTAATTTTGAAACAGAATGGTTTCATAATTTCATTTTAACTGTATTTAAGCTCTTCCCCTCATACCGTAATGTTTCCTATGATGTATGAGAATCTTGGAAACAGTCTAGAAAAACAAATTTTAAACATATGCCTTATGAATAATTGCTAATGTTTTACAATTATCTGAAACTACACAAAGTCTAAAGGATCATTTTAATAGTTTACCAAAACTTTAGGACCAGGTCCCATGCTGAATTCTCTTGGAACTAAAAAGTAATCTGAAATTAGTCCTGTATGAAAATTCCAAGTATGCATCAAGGACACTCTCTTTTCAGCTTCACTGACTGCTGAGAGTGCAACTTTTAAATACCTCTTGTGCTGCTTTCCTTAGCATGTTTAACTTAGAGAAATCATGCCTGTAATTTCACAAGATGTATTTGACTACACCAAGTGTATAATTAACATTGGTTGAGAAACTAGGAGGCAGATTTTTCTGAGCTTTAGAGGGCCTGGACAACTCCATGTAACACATGCCTAAAAATTTCAGCATATGTCTGCACTCCAGTGTTCAGCATAGAATAAAGATGTCTGAGTTTGTTTTAAAATAGGTTTAGCAGGTACTTGTGGCAATCTTAGCCATCACAGCATGGTGCTGTACAGTGGCAAAGTTATCCAGCTTTTCAGCAAGATGCAATCTACAGTACAGTCACAGTATTAAATAAAGATTGTTTGGGGTTAGCAAAACTATTCAGTCTGTTATTTATTAGAAAAATAAATGTAACTCAACTAAAGCTGTTGGGGAAGAATTGAAGTAAATCAATTTCTGAGGACATTGGCAGTTAGAGCAGAATTTGTATAGCTTAAAAACAGCCGTCCTCACAAACAAATCCTGGTTTATAGTTCCTCAGAATTTAGCAGCTGACTAGAAGACATTCTGTAAGAAGAGACAGGGGGGATTCGGTCACCAAATATGTAAGAGTCAGTTCCTTATGTTGATTACAGGGACTGTAAAACTATTACAGATCTCATTTGTCACCAGCTTACAGCCTGTCACAAATGTCAGGAAACTTGTTCATGAAAAAGTTCCTTAGTTCTTTTCATCTTCCAGGGTTTGTACATATATTCATGGAGGCACTGTAAGTACTTAAAAAGGACTATATTAGATCATAAATGAAAAGCTTTGTTATCTCCAACACTGACCCTCTCAGATTTGTTTTAATACAATGCTGTAAAATGAGAATTCTGATTACATATTATCAGTTGCTTTTAAACAGTTTTGGCTGGGATTAGTCTTTCTGGAAAACACTATGATGAAGGAAGAAAATACAACTCTTTTCACATGAAAAAAAATTGTGAACTCTTTGTCCAGGAAGCCCTAGATTTCAATAGTTGGAATGCAAGATTGATATGAGGGATACAATCTTCTCCAAGGTAGAAAATATGCATTTTATCATTACTGTGAAGTTCTGACTAAATGCAGATGCTTTACTAGCTTCTATAAATCTAAATATACATGAATATATAAGGCTACCAAAACTGTGAGGGCTGTTTGGACTTCTGGTGTGCACTGAAACAGTCTCATCTTTTCAGTGCCCTTGTTCCTTTACCACAAAAATTAGGAGAAAACCCTGTTTTCTTAGAATACAGAGAAATTATGTCAAAGGCTGGAAATATCACAGAGTTTACTGGATAAGAACCTGATTTGGAAAATGAAACTGATCAGTGTTGTGTGGGAATCCAGAACAGAAAATCCATGGGGGAATGAATAAAAATTAAAGGTGTGAAGAACATACGGTTAATACCAAGAGGCAGGCAAAAGCACAAAGGATAACCAAAACTGGGATCCATAAATCTCATAAATCCCTTTTTATGGAATTCACTGTTAACAACGACACCTTCTTGTCCATCGTAAAGTGGCCTGCACAATGGACAGTGCATGATGGCTAGCATTTGTTCCACTTAGAAAGAGGTCAGCATTTCTTTTAGAGTAGACTTCACTTCAAAGGAGCTTTGAGTGCACTTTGTTCAGTCATCTTGCTCGACTGCCTTCCTCTTTGAGAATCTAGGAAATTGCGAACAGAAGGTTATATTAAACTGAATAACTAAAGCCATCAACTATGATTACAAGTTTCAGCATTTTAAATTAGGAAATGACAGAATTACAGTTATCTGAATAAAATACTGCACTTTGAGTTAGTTAAACCTGACATCAGAGAACTTTTCTTCAAGAATCACATTGTTTGACAAACTTAAGTCTGAGATGCAGTAAATCAAGAACTCAGATGCTCTCAGGAAACACTACTAGATCTTGCCTTACATAAAAATCCTTTCCCTTCTAAGAATAATACTTACAGAATGGACAGGCCTTTCAAGCCATAAACTTTCTGTAAATTCCCTATCCTAACCAGAGTTATGAACTCAGAAATCATTCTTGAATCGCAGAGCTAAGGATGCTCTAGTAGGAACTTGACTGCGGCTGCTGATTTTGATGCTTCCTGCTCAAATTCTAAAATACCCAACAATGATATTAAGCTGTACAGAACTCCTTCCCAAGCACATCTAATACCAATTATTTTTTAATGTTAATTTCTGTGTATGAACGTGGCATAAGCTAAATTTGAATTAGTGAAAAAAAATACCCCCCTTGTATTGCCAGATAAGAGGTGCTTCTTTGGGGTTTATTGCACTTTCCCCTTATACTTATTGTTAAACAAGGGATCCTGGGTTAATCTGTTCCAGGGATGAAACAGCAAGGTTTCTAAGTAGAAATATGTAAACTGAAAACACTGTTCTCAGAATATAATTGGTGCCTCTCTTCTGATGTGGCAATGGGCATAAATCTGTAGACAAGAGAAACCAAAATGTATCAGACTTTGGATTTTCTGTATATTTCAAGGACAGTTTAAACATTAATTGGAGAGAACATATACAGGCTAATGGTGTATTATGGGAATTAGTACTTGAGAAAAACAAAACAAAATGAAACTATTTAGCTTTTTGAAGTTCACAAAGAACTTAGATTAAGGAGTGATAGCAGATAAAGAAAGCAGTTCCTAACAGGCAGGCAGGCACCAGCTAGCAGAGCTGTGGCCCACAGGCTGGGCCTCAGGCCCTTGGTGCCCTCAGTGATTAGCTGCCAGGAAACAGCTGACCCAGAGGTCATTACTATCCTTAATATAATCAGTTGCAAGTAATCTGAGAGTGTGAAGGCAAAAATGCTGAGACGTACATTGTCACAGGAGCAGGAAGCTCAAGTCTGATCACCCTTGTACTGTTGTCATGACATTGTAGCTCCACAGACACCAGACAAGTCAGATTTGATTCACATTGGACTGAAAGGGAAGCCAAACCCTTTGCAGGCTGGGATTCGTTTGGTATTTGGCAAAATGTGATATTTTACCAGATTTTATTGTGATACTTTAGAGATTGATACAGCACAAAATAATTTGTTCATCTCTTCATATTTCTTTGCAGGATTAGGGCCAAAGATAATTACACTGAAAAACTCAGTTACACAAAGTTTCATTCAATTTGAACTATTCACTTGTCTTCTTTTTAAAATAATCAATAGAGAAATATTAATTTCATAACACATAGCAGTAGATTTATGTGCAAATGAAACTGTTACTCATTCTTAAGTTTACAAGTGCACAGTGTAAAAGTGAAGGCCTCATCCCTGACTGTTCACTGCTGAGGTTCAATACAATGGGCCCCATGGAAGAAACAGAACACCGGGAAAGAGCAAAAGAAATTCAAACCCCACGGCAGCAGTTTACACTGAATTTGCAATTCTTCTTCATGAAATTAATAATTCTTGACTGGCTTTGTACAGACTCAGAATAGAGAATGAGTATTCATTGCCATGAAAGGGAGGAGAAATCTTGCTACTTCTTTATCCTTTTCATGGGAAACCTTGCTACTTCTTTGTCTTTTTCACTTATTACATATATTTCTCCTATTCTCTAATTTTCTCATAAAATTGCTAAATTTGCTCCCTAAGGCTCATGAAAAAATTATTTCTCGCCCTGCTGAAAAAGAAGAGTAAAAGTCAGGCAACTATTTTGTATGTTCTCAGCTTAAATTTAGGAAAATATTCTACTGCTCATCAGAAGCCCTTAGTAAATTAATTCTTAATATGCTTTAAGAAGATCTTGCCAGCCAGATCAAAATTGTCTTTACTACACAAAGGTTAGGTAAAAAACAAGGCCACTGCTGAAGGAGTTGTGATCAGTCATCTAATGCTGATTAGAAAGCTCTGAGGAAAAAGGATAGAACTGATGAATTTTTTTTTTATCCTTTCATCAGACTCACCTTATCCATTAACTGAACTGAACGCAACCCAAACAGAACGATTCTAGTGAAACACAAATTAATGCAACCACAAAGGCAAGTAATATTGTTGACATTGTTATCAGTTAGATTCCGGTATCACTTTATTCAAATGATGCCTTATTATGTGATTATAAAACAAATTTCAAAAAATATTTTGCAATTTGGGTGCACACAGATAAAGGTGTCCGTTAATGCTTTTGTATTATCTGGAATACTGTATTGCTTCTGTTTCAAGAAATTCTATTCCTATGTTCAGTGGTTAATATTTCTTTATTTTCTATACCTATTTTTGTTTATGCATCCATAAGCATAATGTCAGTAAGGGAAAAGAGATAGACAAACACGTTAAATATATATGTGTCATCTAGTTGGGATTATCTGTGTGTTTAATCCCATTCCTAGAATAGGTATTCTGAAAGCAAAAACAAAGTGTGAGAATGGAAAGTGCAGGACTGTGCCTAAAGCACCTTAAACTGATATACACATTTTCTTGTGCAATTCTATCTGTCTCTTGTGGAATCTGCTTTTCTGAATTTCGTGTAAGTCAGAAGAGACTGTCTTCAGTCCCCCATAATGCTTGTCAAAATGTATCAGTAAGAAGTACCCAAGTACTTTGCTTTATAACTGAAACCTTTTCATGGAAGAGGGAAGGTGCTGGCAGAGCTTCTTGAAAATATCCTGATTTTACTTATTTTCTTAAACTGATATGAGAAATGAACTGAAGTGTCAGGGGTTTTGTTGGTTTGTTTTGGGTTTTTTTTTTTCTTGTTTGTTTGTGGTGTTTTGTTTTTTTTTTTTTTTTTTTTCTAAAATGACAGTAAGCCTTAGTAGAAATTATGTCTATTCAAAACAAAGAAACAAAACTGCTTTTCTTCACTCTTTCCAGAACTCACATTAGGGCTTGTGATTGCTATCATGTGATAAGCAGTGTGTACTGACACAGATACAGCATTAAAATACTATAAATTTCTTCCATACCTGTTACCTTTGTATTGAGCTTGTGTTGATGTATGAGGTGAAAGAACATAAGAGGATGGCCCTTGGATATTAACTACAATTTTTTTATTATTATTATTTTTTTTTAGATATAGAACACATTTACTTGTTGCTAGCCAAAATAAAATATTTATACTTAAAAGAAGAAAAGGGTCTGAAAACTAGTTTTGTTAGGGTGGAGTCTGACTTTTTTTTCTTCTTCTTCTTTTTTTGCCATTTGTTTCTGCCAGTAATTAAGCTCTTCCATTAACTGGCTCTGGAATCCCTCCTAGCTTTTCTCTACTCATAATCAGGAATGCTTCCCCATTCCTGAGCACACAGTGCTTTGTCTGGACTTAAAATCATGGCAAAACCTGAGCATGTTTTAGGTTCTCTTTTTCTAGTCATCACCTCTCCTATCACACATACAGAATTTAGTCTGATCAAGTGCCATTTTGGATATCTCAAGGACCTGAGAGGGTATCACAGTGTACTTCTGATTGGTCATGTCAACACTGTGATGCAAACCCATTTTACAGATTCTTTTCTTTTATATCAGGCTGATGTAAACCCATAACTATGTCTATCCTTTAATATGGGAATATAGGACAACAGAGAGTGCATGAAACATTTTATAGTAATTTTTTCAGAGTGCTATTAAAGAAAAAAAATATACAGTATTGGCTAGGAACTCATGTAGAAATCTAAAAATGTATAAAACAAGAATGTGAATTTCATTAACTAGTCAATATAGGCTTAGCCAGCATAGATTATTCATAACATTAATACAGTTGTTATGTCAGACTTTAGCTTTTCCTCATTGCTCTGCAGTTTTCACCAGGAAAAAAAAAAAAAAAAAAAAAGAGAGAGAGAGGAAAAAAAAGTAGAGAATAAAAGAATATTTAATTTCTGAGGCAGTTAACATATAAAATATATTAAAAGAGTTGACCATTAAAACATAGGCTTAAAAAATCTTGAAAAGGTGCTGATGTTTAAGACTTCTGTTGAGAAGGAAAAAGTTCATAATCAAGTACACCCTCAGTAAGTTTGCAGAGGGCACCAAGCTGGGTGCTGATCTGCCTGAGGGCAGGAAGGCTCTGCAGAGGGATCTGGACAGGGTGGATTGATGGGCCAAGGCCAGTTGTATGAGGTTCAACAAAGCAGAATTGCTGGGTCCTGCACTTGAGTAACAACAACCGCATGCAAATCTACAGTCTCAGGGGAAGCGTGGCTGGAAAGCTGCCTGGCAGAAAAGGACCTGGAAGTGTTGGTTGACATCCAGCTGAACATGAGCCAGCAGTGTGCCCAGGTGGCCAAGAAGACCAACAGCAACCTGGCTTGTATCAGAAATAGTGTGGCCAGCAGGACAAGGGAAGTGATTGTCCCCCTGCACTCAGCACTGGTGAGGCCGCACCTCAAATACTGTGTTCAGTTTTGGGCTCCCACTACAAGAGGGATGTAGAGGTGCTGGAGTGTGTCCAGAGAAGGGCAATGAAGCTGGTGAAGGGTCTGGAGCACAGGTCTTGTGAGGAGCGGCTGAGGGAACTGGGGTTGTTTAATCTGGAGAAAAGGAGGCTCAAGGGGGACCTTGTTGCTCTCTACAACTCCCTGAAAGGGGGTTGTAAGCAGGTGGGGGTAGGTCTCTTTCCTCAAGTAACAAGCGATAGAAATGGCCTCAAGCTGTGCCAGGAGAGGTTTAGATTAGATATTAGGAAAAGTTTCTTCACTGAAAGAGTAGCCTAATATTGGAACAGGCTTCCCAGGGAGATGGTCAAATCACCATCCTTGAAGGTGTTTAAAAAATGTGTAGATGTGGTGCGTAGAGGCATGGTTTAAGTGGTGGACTTGGTAGTCCTGAGTTAAAGGTTGGACTTGAAGTTCTTAAAGGTCTTTTCCAACCTAAATGATTTTATGGTTCTAAAATTTCTTATGTGGTCACATGCAGACTGCATATCAATGAAGAGATGTTATTGCTAGGGAAAAATGTTCACATTCAGTAAATAATAATGAAAAAAGAAACGAAAATAATGGAAACCAGAAGACCATAACAGATATTACTCTACAGGAAAGTAGCAGAAAGGACTGATGTTAGTATTATGTAAATTAAATGACCATAGTACACAGTGTCCTTGGGGAAGAACTGGTATCCATTATTTTGTTGCATGCTTGATTCACTAGGCTAAAACATTCACCTTAATAATCCTTTTTACCTTTTCTGTGACAATAATCACATAATGATAAAGAGTTTTGGACTTTTAGGATCTCTATTCAAGGGAAAAAAAATGTGAAGGAAAACAAAAATACAAGCAGAAGCAAAGTAACTGAAGGCTTGCAATAGGCCAGAGAGAAGCAGGACTCTGCTGACACTTCAGTATCCCACTCTCAAGATCATGCAGATGTACTAAAAAAATTGGGACAAAAAATCAACGTTGATTCTAGTTAACAAGTGCCAAATTTGCTAGATGAAATAAAAGATAATAATAGGAAAGGAAGCAAGTATTATGGTGACAGAGAAATAAAAGCTAATATTAAAGCTAAATATAACTTGTTTCTATTATTTTGGTAACAAATGTAGTTTAATTTTCAGTTTGGCTGTACACGCTTTGTATTCATCTATTTCTGAAAACACTTCATATTTTCTTATTTTCTGGCACCACTAATGATGGTTGAAGTCAGTGGGAACAGATTTATAATACGCTTTCACATTAATCCGTCTTGTGAAATAGGGTAAGGAATAAGTCCCAAAAGATGAGGCACAACTGAATTTCATTTAGTAGCCCCTGCTATCTTCTTTTGTAAATATTTTAGACTAATTTATTTCTCTCCTGAATTGATGGTCTGATGTTTCATTTGAACCGCATTAAAGTCATGTGAGTGAAGCAGATGCCAGCCTTTGTAAGATGAATATATATGAAGTTCCTTCAAATTCTCTGAAAACATTTGTTTGGAACATGCTTTTTTACTCAGAAAAAAACAACAACAACAGCAACAAAATTAGATTATAATATCCAGCTGATTCTGTTCCAAAATACTATTTCAGATTCAAGTACTAAATGGACAAGGGAGCTGATGACAGGATACACTGAAAGCTGAAAATGTTTCACTAAAAACACAAAGCATAAGAGGAATTATGACACACTCAGTAATAAAACATAATCACAGTTGATCCATACATCCATTCATTCTCCTTTTCCTCAGCCTAATAAATAAAAAGATTCATAACCTGACAGGTAAAAAATATATGTTTAAAGCAGGGAATTCATCTAATTATTAGGTAAAACCAAGTCTGCATTTTGCTTATAACTCCCAGGAAGCAATGACTGACATATCTATTATGTGAACTGCTACTGATAAACTATCTTTTTAATTCAGTTTTTGCACAAATCTACTTTGATAGAACTGAACATGCTTACGAGGCATATAATTCCTTCTTTACACAGAGTATAATTACTAAAGGAATTACTGATCTAAATCTACATAGTCATTAATTGAAAAAGCTCATCTTTCAACAAAGAACATTCTAATAACCTTCAAACACAGATGGCAAACTCAATTTTAACAGGGTTTTTTGTTTTGTTTTGGTTTTTTAAATTTTATTTATTTATTTACTACACTTTGTAAGTTCCAATTCCATGGATATATTTGCTGAAATTGCCAGACCTTCATTTTATGATAAACTTTTATCTCTTTGTTGTAATGCACAAAGGGATTTCAAATGCAATGTTTTATTCATTTTTCAAAGCCCAAAGCTCCTTAAAAGCCTCTGAAGGTTTTTTTGTGGGTTTTTTTTGTTTGTTTTTTGTTCATTTTTCTTCCCTCCCTCCTTCCTTTCTTTCTCTCCCTTTCTAGCAATCAGCAACAATAGGGCTCTTGTAATGTTCAAAATACAAGTTCTTTTTTTCTGTGGTGTCAAGGAGTCTGCCTTCTGAGTGACAATCCTGGTGACTCTAAACCAAGATCTGTAGTTGGGGTTATTTGGCACTGAAAAGCATTGCTCAGCTTCTGTTCTCCACTCTTTCATGAGAGCAAGGAGCAAAGGTGAAAGGTTGCTACTAGGAATTTGAAAAAGCTTGTTTCTGTTCAGATGAACTCATCTTGTGTTGCCAGGCAAGACAGTCTTGATCAGATAAAATCTTTCATTATGCTATGAAATACAACCTATTTTTTAAAGAGAAGAAAGAATGAGTTAAAAAATGAAAAATCAGATTTCTAGTTTATTATAACACTGTTTGTCTCTTCACAAGCAGAAGAACAAAATGCCGTATAAAATTATGTCAAGTTTTTTTATATTTTTAGTTAATGTTGCCAGGAGTTAAGAAAATCAGTTATAAAGACTGGTTTTATTTATTTATTTATATTTTATTAAAATTAATACAACAATTTTAGACAGATTGCCTCCAACACTATTCTTCTTGTACTTTTTAATAATAAACCATTTTAAATGCTAAATATCTTATTATTTAGACTTTTACACAAATCAGAAGTTAACAGGCCAAAATGTAACTGTAAATGTGTGACCTCCTATAGAATTTAGGCCCATAATGTTTCACCCAGTTGCTACTACATTAAACTCAACTAGATATGCTTGATTAAAAATGTCTTTCAAACAACTTTCATGATTCAAGCTCAGAATGTTACATGTCCTACAGAAGAGATACTGTACACATCACATTAGAATATTTGTCCAAAAAATAGAAACATCAGAACACTGAAAATTTATGATATTTACTTAGAGGAACAGATCATAGGGCAGGAATTATTGGGAAGGCAGATTCATGGGAGAGATGCTGAAGGAAAGAAGGAGGTTTGTAATGACAAGAGAGGTTGTTCACAAATTGTCTGGAGGGGAACCGGTCCCAAGTCAAAAGCTGATCATTCAAACAGGACAGATTCTTGCTTTCACAATTTGAGGCATGGGGAAATAACAAAGCGTATCATAACTGGAGAAAAGAATAATCCCTTTTTTGCTTCCTATAGAAACTCAAACATCAAAGGAAAGTTAATTCTTTTTCACATTAAGAAAGTCCAATCACGGTGACAGAAGAAACGTTTGTATTGTGAGACTGTTTCAGCTCCAACCATTGGGCAGGTTCACACTTGTGATGTGGAAGAGAGTAACATCAGGGAGAAGGGTGATTGGAGAAAGGATGGTGGCATAGGAACACAGGGGTCAATAGGCAGAACTTTGTAAAAGCAGATGATGAGTGAGATTGTAGAGGAATTACAGAAGAATGAAGGCAGGTTAATTAACATCGATAATATACAGCTCTGGGCTTGCTTCAGGGGCGGTGGGTTGGCTGACATGGATAATGTGCAGCTGTGGCTGGTTCCTGCTAAGTAGTTAAATAGCTCTAAGGACTGGATGAAGGGAGACCTGGAAGAAGCAGAGGGAGGAAAGAGAGTGTGTCCTGGATGCAGCAGAGGCAAGAAGCAGTGTGGAATAACCTGAAGAGGATGAAGAAACAGCATGAGCAGTAGATGAACTTTTGAAATCTTGTGGGGGATTGGTGGCTGTGCCATGGTAAGGTGTGGGAACTACTTATTGAAGTTAACCTGGTATGGGGCAGCAAAACCCTTGTTGCAGCCAGCTAGTTTAGCTAGTGCTGTGACAATTGGTGCCCTGTGTGAGGCTCAAACTCAGGACCTTCAGATTATGAGACTGAGTATAATGAGTGGTGGTGAGATAATTTTGTATGTGTTCAAAAACAAGCTTTAGAGGCAAAATTCTTCTCAAAATTTGTGTCAACTCTATCTTGCTGTTTTAGAACCCGACAACTGGATTTATTTCCCAAATGAAATTTCATTTTGCTTGTGAATCTGGCATACAACAGTTTAGTGAAGCTTTATTTACTTCGGTGGGCCTGTGTGGGTATAGGGGTCTATTTAAATATGTACAATTAGGTCTCGGGGAGCTTTTTTCTTTTCCTGTAACACAATTATCTATTTGTAAACTGAAAATTAAATTACTTTTTTATGTTGGCTAATTAACAAATCAAATGCTGCTGTCAAGTTGAAGAATACCGAACAGTCCAAAACTGAAGTAAACATATCCTTATATGTCAGTTTCTGGATAAGAGTAACTTTACAGGTGATTCAACCCATCACTTTTGCCCTGTGTACTTGAAATAGTCTTGTGATGAATAATTAAAGCAGTCAGTAGATAAATTCTATGGTCTTTGTATTACTCTGATATCGTAACCCAACCCTGAAAATCAGATAATTACTTAATATTCCCTTTTAATATGCATACTATAAAAAGAGGCAGACAATATTTTTTTAGTGAGAAGTTAAACCAATTTAATTGGTTAACAACTAATTTGGCCTAATAATTGGTTTTATTCTATTCAAACCAGAACAAATGTGATGTAGTCAAACCTTTGCTTTATAGTATATGGTTTTCTTCTTAGTCCCATGTAGTTCCATATCATCAGTACAGGGAGTCACACAGCAATTTGAAGCATTTATTATTGGTTCTCTTCTACACATACATATGTATGTATATATGTGCATATCCACACATGTTTCTGTATGAACAGGAGAAATATCTGAACATGACATATAAGGCTATGGTTCCAAAGTTAGTTATGTCGATGTTTTAAGACTCAGACTTAGGGAATATTTTATGTGATGCTACTCAAGTCTTCCTAATGGAAACTGTTAAGGGAAAGTATTTGATGTTTGATCTGACAGCCTAAAAGAGGTAAGGCTGCTGGGGCTTCACACTCTTGGTCCAACCAGTAGCAAAGCTGAAAATATATTTCCTGTAGGCACATGCACACATATACAACACATGCATATACAGGCCAGCCACATGAGTAACACAGACACACAAAGCATTCACATGAACACACACAGCAGCAATGGCCTCATCTAACTGCATTTTCTGGCTGAACAGGATGGAGATCTGCTAGTGAGAATATATATACACACACATGCAGATTGCATATTTTTTTTCACTCAATCTGGCCTCTTCAATTACTGGCACACAGGCTCCAGCCCACAGCCCCAGCCCAGATGTTGGCACCCAAAGCTGCCCTCACTCTGCTCCTCTACAGGCACCTGTAATCTGTGGTCTTACTTCAGCTGCTGGCACTCAGACTCCCCATATACACACATGCACATCGAACAGGGAGCCTCTCACCTGCTAAGTCATTAGAAAGCAAGCATCATTAGAAGTCAGGACATACTGTGCTGATTACACATGCATGGCATGGCCAGACAAGCATACCAACCAACTATTTACCTGTGACCAGTCTTCTTTTGTCCCCTTTATGCCTTCCCACCCACCCCCCATTTATTCCTCTCTAAATCATGTAAATCCATCCCTTTCCATAGAAGAAAATTTCCTTCATGTACACACCACAAATTAAAAAAAAATTAAAAAAAAAAAGAAAAAAAGGAGAATTTAGGTTCTCATTAGAAAATATTTGCTCTTTGCAAAGGTAGACATCAGTAATCCCTCTGATCAAAAGACTGGGATACTTGAAAAAAGAAAGCCTTGCAGAAATGCTTTTCAAGGCAGGGACAATATTCCTTCCCTTTTCTTGTGCCCTATTCTTTCCCCCCCTCAGAACTATTTAACTTCCATAATGCTATAGATAAGAATGAAGCATAACAGTAATTCTATTCTCAAAAAGTTTTACATTCTTGGTAGATAGGTATAAAAAATTATTCTAAAGTCTTTTCCCTCATGTCTTCAAAATTTTATCAAATGTTTGTATCTTATTTTCTTCTGTTCTTTTGTTTGTTTAAAACAATTCTGTCGTCTTCTCTCTTCATGGTTCAAATTTTTCTTTTTGCATAAAACTGATGGCCTTGGCAATATCATTTATTTTTCTAAGCTGAAGGTTTTCAAAGAAACCTGCATTTACACAGAAATTTGGATGGAGGAGGGAGACAGGAAAAACCGAGAAGCTAGAAAAGAATATAAATCAAATATTCTGTTGTGGAACGTTTGAACCATAATGTAAATTCCTAGTTTTGATTTTGCTCACATTTACTTCTGCATCAGTTCAATAAAATATTAAACCGCATTTCTTTTTCTGTATGCTGCTGTCTAGTAAATTCACCATCGACAATCCTTTTTTGATCACTATTCAAACTTATGGCAACCTCATTTACTAAGCAGGAAAACAAGTCACTAGAAGGAAAGGGAAATGGTGTGGAATAAGAGAAATGGTGAAAAGGAGAGATGACACCCATATAAGATTCATTAGAAAAATGTGACTTACTGTTGATTGTCTCAATCTGAATAACATTGTACTTTTCTTTGAGTCTTCATTTTTCATCAAGATTTTCAGTCTCAGTGCAGCAATCTCAAAAGACACGTTCTGACCAACTAGGAATAGAATTCAGTTCTCAGTTGAATTCTTAAAGAACACTTTCAATCTCTGGGGCAAAGTGCTGCTTTCTTTTTTTTTTTTTTTTTTTTGTTTTTGTTAATCTAGTGAATTGTGTAAAATTTTATTATTCATTAATCAGCATCTGTTTAGGCTTTTTTCCTCTTTTTTTATTTGGTATAAAAATCAAAACAAATTAAAGAGCAAGTAAACAGTTGCAGTGTTAAAAGGGAACAGGATAATAACAAGTGTCCTAGTGAATCAAACCAGTGGTCCACATAGATGAGTATTTATCTCTGACTGGGTTACTAGAAGAAAGAAGGCATTACAGACTATATTCTCATAAGGAGTGAGTGACTAACACTAATTATCCCTCTCCCCTCAAATGCTTTGTGTATGGTTGTGTTTATATATGAAGAAGATAATGGTTTCAGAAAATAAACAATGAAATGAGAACACAAATATATATGTATATATATTTATTTTTTGAGATTAATACTCCCAAGTTCAATATTATAGATTTGCCCTTCATTTGCTATAAATATGTATACATTTCTAAGGTTAATATATATCTGCTAGCAGTCAAAAGCTTCCCTAGAATAATAATGAATTTTTTTAAAAGTTAATTATGCAGCTGTTTGTGCAGGAAGAAGTGGTCAAACAAGCTAGAACAACATGTCAAAGTTTTCTGTGAAAAAAATACTCCATGTGATTAGCTCAGAAAACAGGAATCTGAAAGCCTTGTATCTGCCGTTGCTTTCATCATGGTGTCAGATTTTCTAGTATTGAACAAATCACTTTATGTCTTTTCTTAAAGTAAGCCTAGTAAGAAATGAGTTGATGATGCTTTATACTCCAAGGGTTAGTCTCATTCTTAAATATTAACCACACCCACACACCCACACACCCACACACCCACACACACACCCACCCACCCACCCACACCCCCACACACCCACACACACCCACACACCCACCCACACACACCCCCACACACCCACACACACACACCCACACACCCACACACCCCCCCACACCCCCCCACACACACCCCCCCCCCACACACACACACCCCACACACACCCCCACCCCCCCACACCCCCACACACCCCCCACACACCCACACACCCCCACACACCCACACACCCACACCCACACCCACACACACCCACACACCCACCCACACCCACCCACACCCACCCACCCACACACACACACCCACACACACACCCACACACACACCCCCACACACCCCCCCACACACACCCCCACACACCCCCACACACCCCCACACACCCCCCCCCACACACACACCCCCCACACACACCCCCCCCCCACACACACACCCCCCCACACACCCCCCCACCCCCCCCCCACACCCCCACCCCCCACCCCCCCCCACACACACACCCCCCCCACACACACACACCCCCACACACCCCCCCCCCGCACACACACCCCCCCACACACACCCCCCCACCCCCCCCCCACACACACACCCCCACCCCCCCCCACACACACACCCCCCCCCACACACACACACCCCCACACACACCCCCCCCGCACACACACCCCCCCCACACACACCCCCCCCCCACACACCCCCCCACACACCCCCACACACCCCCACACCCCCCCCCCACACACACACCCCCACACACACCCCCCCCCACACACCCCCCCCCACACACACCCCCCCACCCCCCCCCCCCCCCACCCCCCCCCCCCACACACACCCCCCCCCCACACACACACCCCCACACACACACACCCCCCCCCCACACACACCCCCACACACACACACCCACACCCCCCCCCACACACACACACCCCCACACACCCCCACACACCCCCACACCCACACCCACACCCACCACCCCCCCCACCCCCCCCCCCCCCCCACACACACCCCCCCCACCCCCCCCCCCCCTTTCTGTGCAGAGAAAGAGAAAAGGGAAAAAAAATATCCTGATGGACACTTTTTATGCTGGAAGATGAACAATCATCAACAGTAGCAGGCATGTAGAACCATGTTATTCATATTGAAGTTTTCCAAACCAAAAAGCTCACACAAATTTACCTTGGATTCTTTTTTATATTTTTTTCCCACAAGAAGGTGCTTCTCATTACATTCTATTTTCTCACATTTTAATTCAATTAGATCAGGATAACATCCATAATTGCATCATAAGCAATATTGCATCTTTTATATACCTATATGACCTTAAGTTTATATCTTTACAGGTAAATATACCATAACACTGAATTACTGCTGAAACAGAATAAACTGGTTGCTCCAAACTTAAATTTAAATGGGATATTTTTTACAGGATATTTCATAATTTTAATGTGTGGTTGTTTTGGTTTTTGTTGTTTTTTTTTTTTTTAGGAAAATATATATGTCTGAGTAAGACATTTCTGAGTTTTGAGGTTTACTTATAGCACCACAGATGCAGAATTTGCAGTAAACCACTTTCCTGTTCTTTGTCACACAACTATATTCCAAAGCCACCTTAAAAAATATACCCCTTAGGACTTCAAATAAGGGATATATCTGGAAAGTTTAGTAACTAGTCCTATATAGTGTTCACAAGTGTTTAGTCCTATTAAACCTATCTATGAAGAGTCTTTATGAATAGCTGAGGTAGAATATTTTAATTATTTTTGAAAGTGCTCTCAGAATTCTTTAGTTGCCTTCAGAGCTGCCAACTTAGAAATACTACCTTAAGTCACTATTGTCAGAAGCAGTCATCCTCAAGATATTACAACTAACTTTGAGCAACTGTATGTATCTTTTAGAATCAAACCTTTACCTGTATTATCTGCCTTTTATAGTCTCTTATGCTCTGACAATTTACCAAGACCCAGTGGTCTCAAATGACTTCAGACCTTCATCCCACTCTCTTGACTTTCCTAGAAAGAGTAACCAACTTAAAAGTCATCAACTTTAACAGTGCACTAGATAAAGCATTCTCATCGTCTGTCCATTGGCACAAACAGATGATGTGAATTTTCAGTCTGTATTCTGGACATTTCTCTGCATATTTTGTGTCATGGACAAGGATGAAATCATCACATTGTTTGTCTTAATGACCTCCTGGGGTAATGAAATCCAGCGATGAACTATACCTGACATAAAGCTCCATTTCGTCATAAACTGAGAGATTACTTTTGAGTTTCATGGAATTTTCCTGTTATATGGTGAAAAAGAAAATGGTTAGATTGGACAGTCTTCATGTGTTCTTAACAATTTTCACAAACCTCATTCAAATTCCCTCTAGCCCTTGTCCTTTCAAATAATCCACATCTTCACAAATTCATGACAGGATGAACTGGTGAAGAAAATATACTGTATTTAAATAGCTTCAATTATATAATGACCTATTTGCATTTTAATAGAGATTTTTAGAAGAACACCTGAGACTTTCAATAAAGTAGGGATTTAAATTTGCAGGTAATTAAGGATCAAACAGATTGTGGAATTTCTGTTTGATCTATTTAATAAACCTGTTTACTGTCATAGACAATAATGTTGCTGACCCCAAATTGTCCCAAGCTATCAAAGGAAAGAAGTCTTCCTTTGACTGTATTAATTATTCAGAAAGTGAGTGTTATCCATGTCAGGAATATCCTCTTTAAATTGAGATGCTATTTTCATAATTGCATGTGTAGCTCCCGATGAATAAAGCAGAAAAAATAATTGAAGACCAAAATTGCTGAATATATAATTATAATCCTGAAATTACATATCACATCCTAGCTTTGGTCAGCAATTATTTGCTCTGGTCAGTTAACAAAGCCTAGTGACTAGTCCTACATTAATTCCATTGACATTAATAAGACTTAGTCCCATAAATCCCATGAGTATTGATTGCAGAATGGAACTACAAGGTGATTACAAATGGGTCAGAAGTGAAGAAATTGCACAGACAGAATCTCCTACAGGGAATGACTACTTGGGCATTAAATATTGTTATTTTACCATCCTTGACACAGACGTGCAAATGACGTCTTCTTTAGACACTTGATTGAAGCAAGGGCAGGTGGTTTTATATTACTGAACTCAGCCAAACCAAATCACTCTAGCATGTAATTAGGTCACTACGGTCACTACGGGTTTTCTGGGATTGTGCACCTAACTGGAATATTCATACTCAAGTAGTCTTTGCTGACAAACTACATTCTGTAAATTTCAGGGTGGGTAGCCTTCCCAGCCATGTTTTAATCTCTCCATTTCTATTGCAGGTGGCAGAAGGGCCACTGTACTGGAGCAAGAATCCACAGATGCAATAAGAGCAGTGAGAAATCAGTCATATTCAGATAAAACACTGTTATGTTAACATCACTTCCCCACTATGTCTCTGAGTATTTAGGTGCCATGGTACTCTAAGCAGTGGTCAATTGATAATCTCTACTCAAAATGTTACAGATCTGCTGGAGGATGAGGCTTGAGGCACATGCCATGAACTGTGAATGGAAGTTTACTTCTGTAAGGCAAGGAATTAGAGTGTTTCCTGTTCAGGCTGGGGTTTTTTTTGTTTGTTTGTTTGTTTGTTTTTGGTTTGTTTTTTTTTTGGGGGTGGTGGTGGTGGTGGTGTTTTTGTTTTGCTTATTCTTTTTTTCTTTTTTTGTTTGTTGATTGGTTGGTTTGATTTTTCTTGTGGTTGTTTTTGATGCTTTAGATTAACTTTTTCTTCTCTTAGCTGATACATTGTTTTTTGTTTTTTTGGTTTTTTTTCTTTATGCAACTTTATGTTTGGAATTTATACAAGCTTAAAAGGAAAGGGTCATCACAGAATATCTCAACTGCTTTAACCATTCCTAAATCTCCCTTAGTAAGAACTCTTTGGTTCTGTAACTTAGCTACAACAAAATGTTTATGTCTCATTTATGGCTAAGGCTAAGAAACATCTAGGTTGTATGGGTGATGTTGGCTATGCCATGCTGATGATCTTAGCTGACATTCACTTGTATCTGTTACTTGAAAGTTCTCTTGGACAGATGTGATACTTACACTGTCCTCAAAGGGGCGACACCTGACAGTGCTTTGTCAAGGCATTATGGCTCATCTCCTTGGTGCCATGGTGGAGTCACAGCATCAATGTTAACTTCAGTATTCTCAGCCTAACCCAAAGAAATGATGAGGACATCTCCTGGTATCCACCAATGCAGCCTGCCCTCTGCAGGGGGGGGTGCACACCCCTGTCCCTTGGCTGCAGAACAGCTTGCTCAGAAGTTTATTGTCTGTGAGGAGGTGCCAGGACTCCAGTCTTGAGTATTAAGGTGGCATCCTATCTTCTGGGAAAGGCTGACAGGCACCTCTGGAACCACATGGTGAACCTCACTGTTGGTATTCTATACTATTGTACATTTGGTAGCATCTTGCTAAAGCTGGACATCTCCATAAACCAACTTCTGTCTACTTATATGACCATGTTAGCATCACTTTTTCTTTTCTTCAGCCTTGTTACTCTTTACTTTCTTTAATTTCTAATGGATATTTTCCTGCACCTTTTCCAACACTATTTAATTTTATTTATTTATTTATTTATTTACTTAGTCTAAACTGATCCTTAGGAATAAAAACTCAAAGAATTAGCACTTTGAGTAACAGCTCTGGTGTTTTACTGTTTATCATTCCTGCAGAGCAGGTGCTTGTCCCAGTGAAAAAAAGACAGTTATATTAGTGATATAACTGTAGTCTGAGATGGATCAGAACCACCAGTAAGATATCCTTATGTTTTTATTCAATACTTTACACCATTACGGCTTCTTTATTTATAACAGTCCTGCTCCAGTGAATTCATTGTTGTATAGCTAGCTAATACCACAAAGCTGCACTGCAAATAAATGTGACACATAATCTTGTGCCTACTAATGTTTATACGACCTTGTAAATAAAATCTGTATTTTTCTCTTGAATTAATCAAATAGAACAAAATTCAGATAATTTTGCTACATAAAGATTCCATGTTCTTTTTTGAATAAGGATTTCCATGAGTGTTATCAAAAAAAGATAAATAGACAGGCCTGATCAAAAATGCAGATTATAATGTCCAAATATTGTTAGTAGTTTCAAATTTTTTTGGTTCTTTCATGTTCTTACTAGTTTTCACTGTTCATGTGCAGAAATGCATACATATATACATAAATTTGCCTTAGTTTATACATGTAGACAAAATTTAGAAAGCTTTTTAGTTCATAAAATTATCTGTGCAATTCTAAGCAGTATTAGGAAAAAAAAAATTACTAAAAATTATGGGCTATGCATATTCATTGAAGATCAAATGTTAATCAATACAGATCTTCTAATATTTTCAAACATAAATTTGTCGTAAGACAGAAATATTGGAAAATGTGAGCCTAAATAAAAATTCAGAGAAAAATATATTTTGAAGTACTGTTTTTTATCAATTTTCCTCTTTGTTTCTGAGTCAAGTTAAGAAATACTATACATTTTTAAAATTATATATGGCCTTTGAAAAATAGTTGTGGATGAAAACTCTGTCTTCCACATGTGAGGAAGTCACTTACCAAATCCTCTGTGCTCAAATGAAGCTGACATTTATGCTGTTGACACAAAGTTCAGTTAATACTGTTCTTTTTAGTTTAGGTGCTTAACAGATTTGTGAGACTGAATAAAGCTTAGAAGTTGCATGTTTTGAATATAGCATTGTCATTTATGATTTTAAGGTCAGCTCCTTCCAGAGGGAGTTATAATGTGGAAGCTAGATTCCAAAACCTTTGGCTCCACTGAGTAATCTTTTATCTATTGTAATGCTACTAATTTAAACAGAAACTTAAGTAAGGTAACACTCAACTTTATAAATTTCCACCCATGCTAAAACTTTTTTAAACGAGCCTCAGTTGTGTGTATTTGAAGAAAGAAAAAGATATCTCAGTGAAACGGTTAGTTAATTGTGGATATTGGTTTTGCACAATGAGTCAAAGACTAAATTTTCTGCTGACTTATGGGAAAGTACTGGTGAGAGTTAGACTGTCAGCTCAAATCTTTTCATAAAATCAGCCACAAGCCTTGATCATCTGGTATCCTGAACTAATCCGGTTGCACCTTCTATTAAAAGCTAGCACTTTTAAAAAGGATCTGCTAATAGTTGGGGTTTTTTTACGGTGGATGTTCAGGTTATGTTTGTATAGTTTTATGTAGGTAAGTTTCCTTATAATCTTTTGTTTTTATCTTATCTATGTTAGCCATCTGCATCACCCTGAATATCTAAGTCTACAGAAACAGTATCCTTTTCCTTATTAGCAGTCTAGCATTGAAGCTATTGATTATTTTCAGTCAGTTGGTACTGGTTTGCATTCTGAGCATGCATCTATATTCCATCCACAAGTGTTAATCTGTATCAATCATCATTAGTATCTGCAGGTATCTGCCCTGGAATGGCTATATCAGGAAACATATCGTGCCTAGCAGAAGTCACACCATTATCCTCAGATCACACAGTGTTGTGGAAAGGTTTCTGATGATCTAAATGGACTCTTTGAAGAAGTAAACATTAGGATGCCTCTTTTCCTTTGTTGCATTAATTGTATTAGAGTTTCTGATTTTACTTTACCTTTACCAATGGCTTTGAATGACTTATGCTGCCCCCTAGATCTCTTCTCATATGATTTTGTGGAATCACAATTGAGTGTTGTGGTCAAGTGGCCATAGACAGCAATAAATAACAGGAGTAAGTACAGGAGTAAGTAAGCCCTTTTATCTTACCTGTGAATCCAGTGAAGTAGTCTCAATACTATTTTAGTAAAGTATATGAATTTTTCTCCCAGTTCAGCCTCTAGTAATGCAGAGTGCAGCACTTCGGATGGAACAGAAATTATGAACTATTTTGACTACAGTGGTTCTAAAAATCTATATAGATTTTACATCAAACATTCAGAAAATAAATCCTAACATTTGTTGTTCTATATGCTTTGGTTTCAGAGTAAGTTGTGTGTTGTCAGAATTTCATAGTCTCACATGACTAGCTTTGAAAACAAAGAAATGTGCAAATTCACTGCTTCTAAGACAATCTACTAATGTGGATAATATCAGTGGTACTTGAATTATTAATATAAAATATCTAAACCAATTTAACTTTATGATATTCGTAACATATCTGAATTTATATGTCACTGTCTTGTTAAATTGTGGTGGATGATCCAAATCCATCCAATCAACACAAAAATATCACAAAGCTTTATTTGGAACATATGTTGTAGATCAGACACATGGATATTAATTGGGTCAAAATGAAGGAAAATCACTTATACTGGCAATATTAATCACAACCAATTGGTTTAGCATAGAATCACATTTCTTTAAGTAAACTTCTCTTTTGACCTTACAACTTCTGACATTTTCAAATATTAAATAGCTCTAAATGGTTTCATCAATGTTATTAGGGCAGAGAACACTAAATTCACAGAATCTAAAGAGGCCATGATGATAGCTGGTAGTGTAGATGTATTAAAAACAGATTACCGGCTCTGCTAGATGGCATCATGTGTCATTGAAGGAATATACTATACAGTCACAAGACTCTGAATAAAGTGTTTGCCATAACTGAAATGCTAACCTTCTTAAAATGGATAGCAATATTCCTAACAGCTTCAAGACAACTGAATTTTATCCTAGCTCTCATATGTCATCTTTCTCTTTAAAAAAAGAAAAACATACACTCAAAATGGAGGTCAGATATGTTCATAGAGTTATTAATATTGCAACCTTCATATATAAACAAAGATGATTCCTTGCCCACTAAGTTTTGCTAGTTCTGGGTTCAGTCACAGATATTTGTGCCCAATTCCATACTTTATAATTCCAAACTTTATATGTATTTAAAAAATGACTTAACAGGCCAGGACAGAAATCAGGTTTGCATAATCTTTTCTGCCATCATTGGATTAGACTGACCAAACGTCAAATACTTTCCAGCTGATTTAAGGGGAATGAATAGCTAATCCAAAACGTGTTCAATCCCACCCACATCAGGTAGAAGCAAATATATTGTATAGAACAAGAAAGGAATATTGATCAAATTTCAAAATACAATAAAGAAATATAATCTGAATATGAAATCTTTCTTGCTTAATAAATAAGAATTTTGGTGAAAGTCAATGATATATATTTTCTGCATATCAGTCCTCACTAACAGAATAAAGAAAAAAACACAATCTTTGGTGAGGCATTTTTTTTTTTTAAATCACTTATCAAATTTCAATGAAAATATTGTGAGTCAAAAAATTACATAACAGTGTTACGTGTCACATAACAAAACTTTCTCATATGCTTTGCAGAAATCCACTGTTATACTTACCAATTCATAAGGGTAAGGACTAAGGCATCTTTGAAAATCTTGATAGCTTCTAAAGAATGCAAAACAGCTTTATCAAAGAGTTCCATCTAATTATCTAAATAATAATAATAGTAATAGATAACAATAAAGCTGATAGAATTAGAAGGTGTGAATAAATTACAAATTTGGAATGGCAACAGGCAAATAGGTACATAAATAAATTTACTAATTATAACATACATTAAGAAATATAATGACCTAAATTAATAGTGTTTTATTATTTATATCAGCTATCCCTCTAAGGCAAATGGCATAAAAATATTCCTGAGTTAATTCAAGTACAATAGGCAAAAATAAATTGAAGCTGTTGGAAATCACACATAAAATCTTAACTCTCTCTCTGCCTAAATCTTTCAGTAGTTTCTTAAATTTAAATTTTGTTCTTTTTTTTTTTTTTTCAAAATGTAATTGTTATTTATTTTATTTTTTATTCCTTTCGAAATCTTTATATAAAATAAATTTCAAAGTGAGAAACTGATTCAATTTGGATAAGAAGGTCTGTAATGCCTTTTCTCACAGCTATATTGAAGTATTTTGAAATATTTGGCAATTTTGTAATAACACTACAACATAGAAATAAAGTTTACCTAAATAAAACAGTTTATAAGCTTTCATTGACATCCCTAAATGATTTTTCATATGTAAATAAAATACTTCATTAAAGTTATCCTCAAAACTGGCTTCAAAGCAATGTGTGAGGCTTTTCATAGAAATAAAAGCTGGCCTGGGTTGCACATGGTATAATGGAATTTGTGTCAAGATACACTCAGAAACATTTTAATCTTTAATACTGTATAGGGATTAAGTATCAAGAATGAAAGGAGTTAATCTTCAGACATCTTACAAATTTTTATTTAAAACTAAGTGATCTCATTAACATTTCTATGGTATCTTTATCTTGTTATTAAGTGTATATGTCTGGTTTTCACCTTTCTAAAACATATATTTACATACGTGATTATATCTGATAAATATATGTCTGTGTACAGGTTTGTTATTTTTCATTTACTTTTGTTGCTCCTAAAACTTTTGTTTTGCTTTTTTTTTTTTTTTTCTGTAAAAGAATACAGTAACTCTATATCAAAGATGAACATTTTTTATGCAAAAGCCCTAGAAGCATTTTGTCTATCATTGTGAAGTTCCAATTCAAAGAGTATTTTATACACAACATGGAAGAAATCATTTATTTGGGGGGGAGGCGGTGGTTGCAAGAAAGAAAAGAAAAAGGGATTGTGACAAATACACATTTTTGGCTTCCTTTTGTGAAAATAAAATAGAACTAAAAGGAATGGTAATTGGAAAGCCACTTTTAAAAATATGAAACATCTATTAGCTGTCTCCACTTTAATATTTCAGAATTTTGGAGATAAGAGGTATTGTTTCTTTGACAGCAATCATTGTTCAGGCGGTTATCTCCCAAGTCAGCAATTTCATCACTTCACAGCAAATGCATCATTAGAAAAAAAAAAAGGAAGAAAAAAAAATCTAGATCAACAACAACAACAACAACAAACCCACAAAAACCCAACAATTAACAAATGAAATTCCACTCTAGTAGCAAAAAACCCTTCCCCCCCCCCCCCCCCCCCAATATCAAAGGTCTATATTTTATAGTTTTTCAGAACTGAGGGTGTTTCCAGTAGGATTATAACTAGAGCAGATCTTTGTTCTCAGTAATAAAAGATGCTGCTTACAGAACAAAGTTTATTGCTTAAAAAAGAGTGTAGTAGCAATTTAAGACCAATAAACATTAACTGGTAAACAAGGGTGTGTGTGGGTGTGTGTTGGTTTGTTTGTTTGAGTCTTTTTGTTTGTTTGTTTTGGTTGGTTGGTTTTTGGGTGGTTTTTTGTGTTTTGTTTTTTTTTTTTTTCCATTTTACAAATAGCACATTACTACCAAAATTACTTTCCTGTAGAAAAGGGAGACAAAGTCATTTGAAGCTCGATTAATTTTTATTTATTCTCAGAAGCTGAGAAGATTAAAATTCTGGATGATGTCACTAATTGACAAGCAGGAAAACAGACAGATTAGAGTGAAAAACAATGAATTGATTCATAATTTCTTAAATGCATTTATACAGTATCATCATTTTCATGCTCTTTTAAAAGAAAAGAAAATGAAGGATAGAAAAGTAATGGAAAATCAATTAATACTGAAAGGTGATTACAATCCTAATTAAGAAAACTAGAAATATACCATTGAAGGAAATGGTGGTTACATGCTGGCTTCAATTCATATTTCAAAAGTCCCCAATAGCAAAGGTAGCTGTTTACAGACATCACTGATAGTATTTGGTACTGGATTTTTAACAGAAAGCTTGTTGAAGCTGATGCACCGATCCAGTTCAATTTCAATTATATATGACTGTTAAAATAGTCTTTTGAAAAGATAAAGACCTATGGGAAAATGTATACTTACACTTTGCAGGTACGCATTCAGTCACAGAGGCATACATACCAGAGATGTACAAACACCGGCCAGTTTACACAAATGTTTATTGATTCTGGAACTCTGTTAATGCTTTTTCAACACGGGAAGATATTGGCAAAACCTTATAAATTGCTGTATTAGAAATACCAAATTTGTAATCTTCTTGTTATTTATAATTACTCATTCTTAATGAGAATGCAATGGTACCTTGAATGCATCAATTCTGGGTTCTTTAATGTGTACAGAAAGGCTCATTACTGTATAACCCATACTGTATCATAAAATTCTTATGCATACATGGCATTGATACATGTACTCAGTCAACTCGACGTCTAAAATAATAATAAAGATCAACCAGTTGTTAAATGTCTTACCACTCTAGCAGCCAGAAGTCGCTTTCTGATAGGATTTCCTTCAGTAATAACAGTGCTGTTCAGTAATACTCTGTGAAAAATAGAGCTCAGGCTGCTTACTTGTTTGTTCTCTCAGTAAACTACTCTTCAACTTGCTCTCCTAGGCTGCTGAGTTCTGGCTTCTTGTATGGGGATGCTAACTCCAACCTACTCATGGCTTCCTGACTAGGAAGTTTCCTATGCACAGCTGTACTGTCAGGCTTTGGGGAGTTCGAACTTCCTGTCGTTCACTTTGCCCCCTCTACGTTTTTCTTGCAGTGTCTACTACAGACTCTGATTGTAACTGGATAACCTTTGATCTTCAATTTGAATAAGGTCCTTTACTTGACTTTGTTGTATCTTTTGTGACTTTGTTTCCTACTTGCAAAGTAAGTTTATGTGCATTCAGCTATGAAGGTGTCAGAAGAGCTATTTCATGAAAAATAATTATATGCATCTCTGTGAGATCAGAGACCACTCCCATAAAAAAGATCCTTCCTCTTTCTTACTTTTAATCCCACAATGTAGGAAGTTACTTGGATTAAGATTTACCTCTTTTCTCCTTTCCATGGACAGCTATAGTTTAACAGAGTAAAAAATTAGTTCTAGTCTTTTTTTTTGCCATCACATTATTTTTTGCCCAACTCAGCTTTGGTAATGCTATTACAAAAGCTGAGTGATTAACTTCAGTAAAAAAAATTAACTTATTAATTCCCTTATTGCTTAAGCAAGTGTCATTGGAGATTAAATGTGATAGTAACCGTTTGCAGAGGAACTGTAAAGGGAAATCTTTTTTTTTAAAAGACTGTAAGACAATAGTTTCACAACACAGTTGTTTGTCAGGCAGGTTGGCTTAAATGTCTTTCAAGGCTTGAGAGACCATTTATATAGCCTGGGCTAGGCAAAGGAGTTGAAAGGTACCTGGTTTTCTGCCCCGCCCCTGGTTTTCTGTCCCCACCCTACCCCCCTTTTTTTAAAAAAAGACCTAGATCCATTAACTGTTAAAGCAGTGTCATGGAATTTTTATTACTGTAAAAGAAGTAGACTAAATGATCAGTGGCATGGGATGCCTTTTTTCGCACATCTGTGGCAGAGGGCTCAGAAAGTCAGTAGTAATTTATGGGTTTGCCACAATCTTTTGCATATTATCTATTCTCCTTAAAAAAATTAAACTTGTAAGAGTTTATGAAGATCTGTATAATGAAAAATATAATTATATGTTATAATGAGGTTATACTTATAATATTACAATGTTTCACAGTCTTAAGGTATGTTGTGAAATGTGAACAGCAGCTAGATGACTTTCAAGTTTCTTCATTCTCCCATACTTTAGATAAAGGTTGATTAATTCACATCTGACTCCTAATTGATTTTTAAAATTGCTTTATTAAATCAGACTCTTAAATTTGTTTATCTACCATATTTCATATGTGATTACATACTATATTTAAACTGGATAAACAATTATATTTTCTAAAGTGGGAAATTATTTAATTATTGAAAATAAGACAGCATCAGATAAGCAAATGAAGTATTCTCTCTTCTCTCTCCCGCCCCCCCCCCCCCCTCAATGGACAAGATGTGTCGGGGCCAGAAATTGCATTAGAAGATTAGCAATTATTAAAATATATTTCTCAAGTTAATGTATTTGAGGTAAAGTGGAATAAAGTAAAACATATGTTATTTTTTTTCTTGCTAGTCTGGTTCTAATATTATGATTATGAATGGTTTATTGTATTTTAAGAAGCATTTTGTGAAAGGAATGCAACATTTGGTTTCTACCTGGTTCTATTCGAAGCAGCATTTAACCAGTCTCAGATGTTCGCAAGCCCTTGCACACTCTTTAGATACATTCAGTTGAAAAGACAAAGATTATTACAAAGCATTAATACCTTGCAACTAAAAGTACTGTTATTAAGGATGAAACTTATAACAAACTTAGTAGTTCAAATATACCATACTCAATTCTCACCTGATTGTGTCATCATGTCAGAATACTTTATGAATGTTAGTCTCCCTGTTAATTGAGCAAATTCCTTGCAAGAATGCCTTCTAATTCTTTGGCTAATTAAATAAAAAGTAAAAGGCTTCCTTTTCAGATTGTTTTCCATTATCTGAAAGCAGAAATATAAATACTTAATAAACCATGATAAATATTTTCCTTTTTGGTACAAATTCAATGGCTTATGCTTTCTCTTTTCTGCAAAAAGAATAAATCAATGCCACACCCTCCCCAAAACTGTCACTATAACACATTACTATTCTACACATCCAAAAAAATAAAATCTATGTTTTACTATAAATACTTATCTATGTGATTAAAAAAATTGCAGATAAATATATTGCATTTTTTAGTGTCCTAATGCACCAAAACAAATGTTTAAGTGTTCCAAACAAGCTACATAGCCATAAATAAAAAGGTTTCCAGGCTTTACTGAGTGTGTCTGACTACACTGTTCCTGGATTAATTATTGAATGACTCTGAGTGTCATTTCCAACCATTCCTCCCAAAACAGCAGAAGGCCCATCTTTAAATACCACCAGCATTATCTGCAGCCAACTTGTGTGAATGCATAGGCAAAGAAATGCCAAACCAAGTGAGCTTCAGGCTGGTTCCAGAAATTTTTCCTGTCTTTTTCCCCTCCACAACCCAGCAGCTTTCTCTCTCTTTTCTCTCTTCCATTGCTGGTTTGCTTTGGAACTTGACTGTAGAAAGGTGCAGGATGCCAGAAAGCCAGTTCACATAGGAACTCATGTATGGCACCATGCCCCAGAGCAGTTTCCTCATACATACCAGGTGGTGGTCTATATCCTCCAGGGCTGTGCTTCAGAGAAGGAAAGCAAAGGATACTCATCAGGCCACTTGTAGAGGTGTCCAGCCTCTTCCCTGAACATCTCAACTCCCTATCATGGAGAGGTGGCAGTCATACACTTGTCATATGCCTCAAAATTTGTTTGGCTATGTAAGCCCAAGGGAGGAGACTCAATCTTGTCTTGACTATTGCTACCATTCTGCAAATACTGTAGCATTCACCACTGCCAACCCATCCCAGAGAACCTCCTCACCCACCCCTTTAAATGAGTCAGATGACCACTCCCACAGTGCTGCTTCAGGGTGGCGAGGCACAGTGTTATGATGGAAAGATTATATCTGGCCATGCCTTTCTACTTCTGCCTCTTACGGGCTAGCTTTAGGGGAATGAAAACAGTGGGTAGATTGACATTGATTATATGCAGCTGTGATCCTAAAGCAACATGATTAAATAGCTCTGAGGAGTGTGGGAGAAAAACCTGGATGAAGCAGAGAGAAGGAGGAGCGTGGTCTGGCCCTAGGAGAAAGAAGAAACAGCATGAACAGTAGAGTTTGACCAATGGTGATACTTTTTGCTGCTTGCCAGTTTGTTTGTGTTGCATTATTCCCTGACTGCTATAACTCAATTGCAACAGGGAGCCATAAAGTCTTCCTGGGGAAAAAAAACAAACAAACAAAAACCACCAAAAAAGCCTCACACCAAAACCCTTTTTTCCCATGTACTTTTGCCTTCATATTCCTTTATAGCTTTCACTGTTCATGGATCTCTCAATTCTTTATCTAAAGACTTTAAACAATGTAAAGAGACTTGAGAGTTTTTACAGCTTTCATTGTTTCTCAGTAGAATTTTAAGAAGAGCAAATAAACTACTTGTTTTCTAGCTCCTTCCCCAAATTAAACGTAGCAAAACACCAGTAGTGGGTATGTGGGCATCTAAGAACTGGACATTGAGGAGCAGTGGTTGAACTATGAGTGATGAGAGTTGCATATGCCATATGCATTTTTCCATTCAAAGTGGAAATGTCTGAATGTAGCTGCTCACCAGACAGAAAAGTCAGGCATGTGCATGTATTCAGGGAGACGGGGGGATGAGAATGGCTGTAAAAAACTCAGGATAAATTGTGGTATGACAAAACCAGCTCCAGCTCTCTACTGTTAATCAGATAAATACCACTAAGCTTGTACAATGACTTGTGGATGAGACAAATGGAAAGGCCATGTTTAAATCTCTTCCAAGGCTTGCTCTGTTAAGTATCATATTGTTAGAGTAGTAGTCTGCAGTATCTTAAAAACTCCATTGATCTGTTTTTCTAGAACAGTTCTGTAACACACAAGACAAATTTACTTCACTTATCCAGTAATATTTCTAGGTTTGGGATATTTTGAATTTTTAAAGGTGTTTCTGAAAAAGGCTTAAGCATACTACTGATTATTTTTTTAAAGTGTAGCTATTAAATCTTATTCATTAATTTATCTATTCTTTTATTAGCTCTCCATGAAGAATACCATGGTTATAGGTTTTCCTAAGGGATGATGTGTCAAACAATATAGATAAGCTGACAGGATCTTGCTCTTCCTGAAGTGTTTTGTACTTGTAAAGCTACTTTAAAATTGATAATGATTACTGCTTGGAAAACTTCTCTAAGGAAATAATAATTTATCATTTGAGATATATCTAAGGTCAATGCTCACCCACAGCAGGCCATGCATAAGATAAAGCATAGATTTTTTTACCAAGATACTCTCCACCAAATAGCAGATAACACTACAGAGATTGTCTGCAAATAAGAGGTATGCACTTTATTCTGTAAAAGTGGAAGTGTTTTGGCCCGTTTTCCTTTGTGTCTATCATTTTGGCAGGAACTCTTTGTTCTTTGAAGTCTATCAGATTTGCAGATCTGCAAGGCAGCACAGAAAGCATTACAGAAAGAGACTTTTTCAGACAAGGAAAATTAAGATAGCTTTTAAGGAGTATTTTCCTCCATATTAATATAGTTAAGGCTGATGCATCTTTTTTTTTATTATTTATTTTTATTTACTTTAGTCTTAAAACTAGGAGACTAGCGAGTCCTTTTTCATTTGGTGTCTGACATCAGAATAAAATATCAGTTTCTCTTGTAATCATTGCTGGGGAATCCAGACCTAGGCTGTAGTGCAAAAAAATACTGATAATGTGGAATCGGTCAAGTGAGGAAATGGAGACAGATTTGGGAAATCTGTACTGTCTTAGCTTCTGGATGCTGCTCTTCCTAGAAATGATGGTTCTTCTTCCATTTTGAATTTGTGCCCCTCTCTGGACTGTTTAACTGCAGAACAACTTTCTCTGTAAAATGAATAACCTAAAGACTTTCTAAAGACAGCCTGCAGGCCTTTAGTTTTTGTAACAGCAGCAACAAGGTCAAAATACCCAGAAGGGATATGTTAATGAAGTGATGCAGGTTGCAGTTGTTGGAGTCACTTTGCTAGTGCATTGCAGCAAACATATTTATGGTGTAAGTTTTTGGTTAGTGAATGTATACATTTCATCTTCTTCTATAGTTGTATAAGGACAGTCAATGTGATAATTAAAAGAAATGATACTACAGTTGGTTGGGTGGAACAAAAACCTCTTAGTAAACACTACATTTTATGACATGTCCCATTTATCCTTTGATTTCCTTTTGATAAATTTAATGACCTTTACCTTTTATGCAAGTTAGACACATGATTCACCAATGCAAGGTTGCATTTCTATGTCACAGAAGGTAAGTATTGTATCTTGGAACTATGTACAACTCATAAGCATATCTTGTTACTCATATTAAAAGTATGAACAGTATGAACTTATGTTTATAGGATGCAGTTTTGGAACTTCTAGGTTTCTTAGATGGATGGAGGAAAGTCAGCAAATATTTTATCTGCAGATACGGGAAGAAATATACACAATTAGTTTCAGATAACTTGATCATTCTTATGAAATGGTGAAGAATCACCAATTCTCAGACTTCAAGTAGAAAGGACATGTGGGTTCACAGGCTTTTATCTTAATTTTACTTGTGTAAAATACTTCTCCAGAGATGGGTGAGGACTTATTTGTCTGTGTGAGAACTGAAGTCAGTAGCATTATAAACTTCTTAACATGTTATCTTACATTTTCATCATATCCTTCAAATACTTCGTTTTTGCTTTAGAAATACAAACAATTTTTACAGATACTTCTGAATTTTACAAAATGTTGACCTTTTCCTTATTTAAAAAATTCTTCAATGTTCCAACTACTATTTAATAAATTAACATTTTCTGGAATTATCACAATATAAAGCATGTTGATATAAAAACTGAACAGGCTTTAAAAGCAAAACAATTTGTCATTTCACAAGCTGCACAGATATCTTTTTGACATCATGAGAATATCTGTTTTTCAGTTGTAGTGTACACATTAATATGCTTTGCTTTAAAAAAGTAAAAAATATTTGGACAAACATTTAAAAAACCTTGCCTTAGAGAGAAGTGAACATTAGCATCAAGCAACTCAGCCCAATTGCAGCTTGCATAGGTCAAAGCTGGAAAACATTCAATCATCTGATATGAGTGGATAAGAAGGATCACATAGAAGATCACAGATCAGAAGCAGGAGCAGAGAAGTTGTTGTGAGTCCCATATAATTAAAACAATGAAGTGAGGCATAATTTAGCAAAGTACATTATTATGCATTGAAACCTTCAGGAATCTTACCTTTACAGAATCACAAAGTCAGAAAGGTATAATTACAAAGAAAGTGCCATGACCAAACAGTGAATAAACAAGAACTTCATTGTTTTTATAAAGCATATTCCAGTGAAATAAATAACTTAAAAATAAAATCTCAGATCTAGAGAACTACAATATTACATAAATACTAAGAAATGAACTTTTAGACTAGAGTGTGTGTCCCCATTTCAGCTGAGACAGTTAATTTTCTTCTTAGTAGTTGGTGCAGTGCTGTGTTCTGGATTTGATGTGAGAACAACACTGATAGCACACTGGTGGTTTTAGTTGTGGCTGGGTGATGTTTATATGAAGTCAAGGACTTTTCGCTTTCACAGGCCCTGCCAGTGAGAGGGCTGGAGAGACACAGGAAACTGGGAGGGGACACAGCCAGGACAGGTAACCCAAACTAGCCAAAAGGATATTCCATACCATACAGTATCATTCTGAGTATATAAATTTGGGGAAGAAGAATGAAGGGGGTGACATTCGACATCATGGCATTTGTCTTCTTGGGTAATTGTCAGGCATTGATGGAGCCCAGCTTTCCTCGTGATGGCCAAACACCTGCCTGCTGGTGGAAAGTAGTGAATTCCTTGTTTGGCTTTGCTTCCATGCACAGATTTTGCTTTACCTCTTCAACTGTCTTTACCCCAACCCACAAGTTTTCTCACTTTTACTCTTGTGGTCCTCTCCTCCATCCCACTGTTTGGGGAGTGAGCAAGTGGCTGCGTGGGGCTTAGTTACCAGCTGGGGTTAAACCATGATAGTGTGTTTTTCCTACTACTTCTGAGTAGCTACTGTCAGAGTACTTATTATCTGTGAGAGTTTCTAAGCATTTTCTTTTCTAGAAATCTGATCTAGAAATACTGAATTTTGGCTGATAATCACATGGACTTTGTTACCTGAGCTTGATGCCATTTAAGAAGTTAAAATATGTAATAAAAGTCTCAGTTATTGCAAAGGAAAAAAAAAAATCTGCATGCTAATTAACAAGTAAAGGACATGAATATCATTTTTATATGGTTTTCTCTATGTCATGCTATTCTGTAATGTGAAACACTTTGAATATACCTGTTGATACAACATGAATAAAGATAGCATGGATACACAAAGAAAAGAAACCATGAATAAAAGTGCCTCCTTCAGCTCAATCAATCTTCAACACTTTTCTAAACTCCAGTCCCACATGTCAAATGTTTTCCTTCACACTGACAAGTTTTTACTATAACATTCAGTTTAGAGTTCTTCTACTAGATGTTTTTAGACATCCAGATCAATTTTAAATGACTTTCTTTTCAGAGATACTGAGCACACCTTACTCCCAGTGGAGTACGAATATCAGTACATTCTCAGCAGTTCTGAGAATCATGTAATTTTGATAGATCTTACTGTAACAGCAGATAATCAGCTTCTTGCATGTATTGACTTCTAATCATACATTTCACTTTTCTCAGTTTCTCACACAAAAGGAATTAACATGCACTTCCATTGAGGGCTGAACATGTGTAATGCTTTATCAGGTCTGTGTTACTTACTTAAAAAAAAAGCAAACCAAATCAAAACAACTAATCAAGGTATTAGCATGCTTATAGATAAAATCTGATTTGTATTCTCATGTAATAGTATGAAGACACAAATTACATCTTTCTTACTACATCTAGTAATATTTAGAAAATCAGTTTTCCACTTCAAACAATATAGTACCCCTTGCTTTATTTTAGCCTATTTTTCTGGTTGTTTTTTTTT
Source organism: Falco peregrinus (assembly GCF_023634155.1). NCBI lineage: Eukaryota > Metazoa > Chordata > Aves > Falconiformes > Falconidae > Falco > Falco peregrinus. The sequence continues at coordinate 65,004,956 of NC_073723.1, forward strand.
TCCCTCATGGGGTATCTATAATCAGCCATCTCTTACATTTCAAAGATATAAATTACATTTTGGAAAATTAGTTTTATAGTAGTGATATCATTGCTGTAATGGGCAGATATAAGCAAGGTGAAATTCAAGAAGTGGTTTTATAGATATGTGTATATGTGCATGCACATGTGTATGTGTTTATATATATGTATATGTATATATCATCTTAGCAATGCTCTGTTGAGGTATATCGCAGTAATTATGGTGATAGATACTACAAAGACTACAAAATTAGGTGCTTAGAATACTAAATTCAATATTGTTTGTGCAAGGCTAATTAGCTGATTTCTGTGTTTAATTACTTTTTCCTCATACTCCCGTTTTTATTCAATGTGTAGAATGGACACCTTCTAGGAATTAGTCCAGCTTAGGAAATAAAAGGTGATGTGATTTAACAGTGTTTCTGATCTGTGGCAGCAAAGGCAGTGTGTTTTAGTAATCATGGGTTTGAAAGAGCATAAAGGATGAACTTTTTGTTTCTTTGTTTTAAAGCTGTGATAATGTTATATTAAGCAAAATATTTAAAACAAACTTGTAAAACTGAAACTACCTGGATGTTTATTATTTTATTGGTACACAGATTTTCCTGTGTGCAATAATGTTTTATTACAAGAAATCTTGGAATTCAGAAAAGCAATGAAAGCCAATGGGATTTATTGGTAAACTTTTGAAAACTGTGTGATGACAAGTAGTCAGAAACATGTTCAACAAAAAGAAATATTGTAAATCAAGAAATAAAACAAAATTAAGGCAGATAATTTGACATTGTTCTGTGCATCAGCTGTCCATCTGTAAAATGGCTATGGTGTCTGATGAGGGACTTTGATGATGTCCTCTGAGTAGCTCATAGGCCAGTTGCCTCAGTGAACATCTCACAAAAAGTTACTGACAAGGAAATAATTACCTCTGCCTTCAGAGCAGGGATGGACTTGATGAAATAAATAACACCTAAGGCTCCATATCAAAGAGCAAAGCTCACAAATATTAGGGATGCACATAGTGAAATTCTTTCACTGTCTAAACTAAACACTGCCAAGTCCACCACTTAACCATGTCAGTAAACCACCAGGTCTGCACATCCTTTATATACCTCCAGGTACGGTGACTCAACCACTTCCCTGGGCAGCCTGTACCAAAGCTTGATAACCCCTTCAGTGAAGAAATATTTCCTAATATCCAATCTAAACTTCCCCTGACGCAACATGAGGTTGTTTCTTCTTGTCTTATTGCTTGTTACTTTGGAAAAAGAGACCAATGCCCACCTCTCTACAACCTCCTTTCAGGTAGTTGTAGAGAGCAAAAAGGTCTCCCCGAGCTTCCTTTTCTCCAGAAGAAACAACACCAAGTTGCAAAGGTTTATAGAAACTGTTGAGAATTTAAAAGCGAATGTCTTTTTTGACTGCTGTTTTGACCTGTACTATATTATTCATTCAGTGGACGGCCTAAGAATACATGTTCCCTAACTAACTAAAACATTGCATGTTTTGTTACATAAATACTTGGCTGGTGCCTTGATTTGGTCACGCTTTTAGGGATAATATGGAATAAAAGTTACTTGGCCCATCAATCAGTGACTGCTTAATGATTAATGTGAATAGGAATTTACAGCATAAATATCAGGGTTTCATTTTCAAGCCTGTGTGCAATAAAAATTTCCTAAAAAGCCACATAATACATTACTGCAAACATTTCTGACTTGGAACAAGAGCATACTAGCTGATCAGTTGCATGTCTCATTGGTGCAAATATTGTCATGCAGGCATTAGGGTTTCACAGCAGAATAAATGGACATGTTTTTGTGTGGAAGTTTGAGAGTGTATTTAAAAACGTAACAATAAAATACATGTTACATTTTAAGTTAAAAAAAAAGGTTGGGTTTTTTGGGTTTTTTTTTGATTGGTTGGTTGTGGGGTTTTTTGTTTGGGGGTTTTTTGATAATTAGTTATACAATTCTGAAACAGATTTCAGTGTTGTGATATTTGAATAACAGGTTTCAGCAACACCTAATATTAAAAAAATGTCATGAAATCAATTAAGAAGACATTTCTCATTTAGTTTCTTATTAGCTTACTGATAGTAAAATGGAATACAAATTAGAACTTCCTTTTTTTCCCCAGCTCTATTAATGGTGAATGCCGCTTTTGGTTCCTGCAAGGATAAATCATTGAAGGCTGTTCCCCTCAATTCACAATTGTTTTGTTGTTACATTTATTTTTTGGCCAGTATCTATTTTGTGAACTTTCCAGAAATGCACACTCTTCAGTTACTTTTGCCAGCTACCTGCGTTTGGTTATATTCCAAGTACACTTAATACTTTGTGTGCCCTTAGGTCCTTTGAACATTGAAAAATTGCAGTCAGGAACCCCCATATTGAGCAGTGCTGGATGTGAAAGTACGATTAGTCTGGCAAATACTAGAAGAAACTTTAAAAACATGGTACTTTAATTTAGACACTGATATGCAAGTCCTTACCTATGTGTTTAAATGCACGCATAAGTTAAAATGTAATTTACAAAACTGGGGGAATATTAGAGCACTTTCTGAGTTATTTTGGGGCATGATTCAATGAGGCAGCTGGGTTTTCTCTTGTCTCTTAAGTGTGATTAAACAAATATCAAGTGTGCATTCTCTTATTTTCTGATAAAAAGTATGGCTATCTATGCACATGCCTCTACTCTTGCAGGGTGATCTTTTCCACCTTGATTCAAGGATGGTTGGATGTCTGTTCTTAAAGTGCTTTGGTGAATGAGAGCATGGCTGGTAGAAAAAGTGTTCAGTAGTTTTAGATCAGGCCTTCAGTGTAATATTTTTATAAGAACAAACACAGCAAATAAGAAAATAAAGAAAGCAAGAAAAAAAAAATATACCAGACAAGTGCTGATTTGTTTTTTTCTTTCTTAGATGTAGCTCAATATATGTGGAAACTGTACATTTACAGAAGCTGTAATCAACTTACATTACACAATTTTCCCTACTTATTTTTAAAGTTATGAGGCTCTATTTCCAATATTATTTAGTGTCTCATAGTCTTAAGCACTTTTTTTTTCCCCCCTTTAACTCACAGTGAGGTCTCTGCAGCACAAGGTTTCTTTAATTATTTTTTTTAAAAAGTTTTATTTTATTTTTTTTTTAAAATCCTTTTTTGGAAATTAAGTGCACAACATGTAACATGTCTGTGGGTTAAGGTCTAAAAACACAGCCTTTCGTTCTGATGTGATAATGTACTGCATAAGTAATGATATACTTAGAGATGAAAATGTGCTAAGGACAGTAAGCTTATAAATATAGTTTCTAGTTCATGGCCAGGAATGTAATTGTAATGCTGATGCTGTTAGGGAGCTAGTTTGACTATCTCTGATTTGAAACAACCTTCCTATGAAAAATAAGAATATTTGTGAATCTAAGATGCTATGTGAACATATTTAATAGACACATTCACATCCACATAACCAGATCTTGATAATAGTTAATTTAAAAAAAAAAACTTTGCTACCTCATAAATCACACCATTACCTTTTTGCCTTTTATTCTTTCTCTTCATAATGGCCTTGACACCCACCAGACACTCCCACAGTCAGTCTTTCACTCCCTCTTCTTAAAAGGATGGACGCTGAATATAAGATGTAAAAGCTTGTGGGTTGAAATATAGCCAGGAAGATCTCTCACCAATTACTGTCACATGCAGAGAGGACTTGACTTGTGGAAGATTAACTTATTTCCAGTTAAAAACAGAGTAAAACAATGAGCAACCAAGTCAAAACTAAAACACCACCTTCTGTCCATCCCTCTGTCTTCCCAGGCTTAGCTTCTTCCTTCTGAAGTCCTGGACTTCCTCCTCCAGTTTCCTCCCCCATCCCATTAGCAGATAAGATCAATCATTAACGGTGTTGTACCTTGCCTATACAGTAAATGAACTTTCCCTTTTTCCCGTTGGCTCATCCTTAGATTGGTTGCATTCCACTCAGGCTTAATTATATTGATTGTCTTAATTATAGTGATTATCAGAACTTTAACTCATTGTATGATGGTTTAGAACTTGTTTAAAATTATAAAAGATTTCTCTGGCATCAGGAACTGTAAATCACCCACAACAGGTTTAGACAGTTGTGATGCTACTTTTAGAGTGCCAGGTCATTGCTCTTTCTACTTGTAGTTATCTTTCCACACCATGGCAGGTAGAACACTGTGACATGTATCAGAGGATATGTGACATGGGAGCTGTCCACCTCAAAGAGAAAGAAGATGTGCTCAGGATTCTGCAGTTACAATAGAGACTGTGAACAGGAACAATGATAGAATCTCATTTCCCAATAAAATTATAAACATGTAAAATGATTTCCTTAATCAAGGAAAGAACTGTAAAATAACGTTCAAGAGAATGTTTTAAAAGTAATTTTGAAAACAAAAAGGATATGATGAATTTCTGTGGAAGGCAGGCGAAAACTCATAGGCAGGTAAGACAAGAAATGTTGGGGTTTTACACATTTTGTATTTGCAGGTTTTTGAAGGGAGGATTTTCAAAAGTTATATTCATCAGGTTTATAATTGCTTTCAGGAGGAAGTTCAAATACAAGATGTATTTATTCTATAAATTGAAGACAGTAGAACTTTACATTCAATACAATAATATTTGTTTTCATTGACTTGGAATAAATTGAAATTAACTTTTCATGCAGTTCTTTTGCACTTCTGTTGAATCTTTTTCTTAGAGAAAGCCATTATTTTGTACATAGATGATGCTGAATAAAAATGAAGTAGCTAGTTCGGAAACATAAAAAAAGAGAACTCAGTCCTGTACAGAGTTGGAAACTGTTTGAAATGTTGCTGTCAAAAATCTGCTCTACATAGAAATTATAATGTACTTGCATTCAATGTCCTTGTAGAAGCAACAAAAGCCACGAAATCCAAGACCGCATGCATAATTTCAAAGAGAGGAACTACATAAAAATAGCCTAAGGACTTCAAAAAATGCAAAAGAAAAAAAGAAAGTTGGCATGATTAAATTGCTGAGTCATAGAAAATACTTAATTCAAGAAGACATCATTCAAAAAGTGAAATTGTGTGCAAATGAAAATGAAAGGAATAACAAAGTCTAGCAGGTTAAATATAAAAGGCACACCAAAAAAAAAAAAAAAAAAAAAAAAAAAAAGAGTTGGAGAACAGCTTTCAAAAGGCATAAAAGCCATTAATAAGTTATTTCCCATAGGCAACAGAGGCAGGAAACTTGCACAGATGTGAAAAAAGGAGCTCCCTGAGAATATAAGGTCATAGCAGAAAAACTAAATTAATATTTTGTGTCTATACTCACTGTTGAAGAAATTGAAAAAGTTATGACTCAACTTCTTACAAGGAGGGTCTCAGAGCACTGATTGCATGTTGGATGGTTGGTAGGAAGTTTTACAAAACTGACAAAGTAAACAACAAATGCCCATTAGATTTTTCACTCGAAACACTGGTAGAGTGCTCCTCAACTGCTGATAACTCAGTGATTAGGACACTTATCTCAGATACAGGAGACCTGCTCAATTTCTCTCCTTTGTGTGAGGCAATTTCAGTTCATGAGGTTGCATGTTAGACCCTTGGCTACAAGGCATCCTGTTATTTAGATATTTAAATTGCATGAACTCTGAGTGTCCACATGAGAACATTTTCTCTTGCAATTGCTGATCATATACTTTTGTCACATTAAGCAGCTCTATGACAAAGAAATGAAACAACACTGCATCAGAAAACCTAATAGTCTAGTGATTTTAATACTCAACAAACAGATGAGACATACATTTTTTATGTTGAGCGCAGTTAGGCAGTGGTAGCCTTGCTTGTATCTTTTCTTCTGTGAGAGCTCTTTGGCACTGTACTTATGTATGATTTTTCTATGGATATGAAGTTGGCATTCAAAAAACCTAGTCCTTATAAATACATAAAAGAAACACATGTTAATATCCTGTGACATTAAAGAATTCTTGATACAGACAAGATTAAAAATTACTGACTACAATTTTATAAAAAGACCCAGTATTTGGACAACATCACTTTAGCTATGAAAAATTTTGTATCATTCTGTACAACTGACTATAATCATAGATCAGTTTTGGTAATGGCATTTTCTATAATAGAGTTAATGTTACTAACAACAGGACCCATTTCCCATCATTTTAATGGCAACAAATTGAGAAAAAATAAGTATTTCCAATCTTTCAGCTAAAGGGCAATGGAACATAAAGATGTCAGTTGACTACCAATTGCTTAGATACACATTGACGTTCAGGTTTGCAGCTAGGTTTTTAAATGAAACTTGCTGAGTCTCCACTGGCCTGTGTAACACCATCATGGTTAAGGCAATATGTCAAAGGAGGTCATTATTGTTTTACCTTTTTGTACTTCAAGAATTACATAAAGCAACAAAAGACATTTTTTTGATACTACTTTTACAACTTTCACATGATAGCATGACCTTTGCCTAACAAGACTAAAAAGTTCTGAAATTATACAAACACAGATAATAACATTAGTGATTTGGGTAATATATCAGAAAAAAAGAGAAAGTTTTGAAACACCCCAGTAACAGAGGGGTGCAAACAGTACTTATTAATGACTGTTGGAAGTATGATAATATGAGGAAACAGCAAAACCTCCATTATCAGACAAATATCCAAGATTAACATAAAATTTGTAACAGTGTAATCCTTACAGTTGATTATTTAAGTAATATTTCAAAATATTCCACAGTAGCATTGCATATACCTTCACAGGAATCTTCCGTATTGCACAGCATTGCAACAATGATTTTTATTTTGCCTTTTGTTTTTTGGGGGGAGTTGTTGTATTTTTTGTGGGTTTTTTTGTTTTGTTTTGTTTGTGTTTTTTGTTTTGTTTTTTTTTTTTTAATAAAAAGAATCAGTAAAATAGTGGAAAAAACCAGACAAAACATAACTGAATTTACAATAGAGGACAAAATTGTATTTTTAGCTACTTATACTCTCAAAAAAATATCTCTTTCTCCAGAGCAGCTTAGCTTTCATTTGCTCTTTATATCACATGCTTTGAGATATTTCTGCAGAGAAGATAGTATAGTTTCAAAAGACTAATTTTTTAATGGACATATGTGATTTTAAAGACTCAGCTATGTTTACATTTAGCCTATTGGAAGTGAAGTGATAGGTGACAGGGACATGGTAATTGCTACACCAGAAAAAAACCCGCTACAGCAGCTATTCTTGATACTGTCTGTGTTCTCTCAGCACAGCCTGTTGCCGTAAGAACTTATTTATATAGGGAGAGTAAAAATTGGTTTCAAATAATAAAGAATCATCTTCTTGCTTGGATCTCCAGCCCAATTACCCAGTGGGTATAGACAAGTTAAATCTCTCCAAAACAGATACAACAATAATTATCAAGAAAAAGAAGTATTTAAATATACTTTCATATATCATATCCTGTAGAAGAATCCAGTGACCAAAAATGTGACTGAAATAGGATATCAAATTGAAGAACACTTGTTACTTATTATAAAGCCAGAATAAGAAATCAAAATATTTGAACTAAAACTGGCTGAATTATTTAAAACAGTAATTGACAGAAAGTGATGTCCTGTTTTTGGTTGGGATAAAATTAGTTTTCTTCTTAGTAGCTAGTACAGAGATGTGTTTTGGATTTAGTAGGAGAGTAATGTTGATAATACACCGATGTTTTAGTTGTTGCTAAGTTCTTACCCTAAGTCAAGGACTTTTCTGTTTCTCGTGCTTTGCCAGTGAGCAGGTGCACAAGAAGCCAGGAGGGAGCAGAGCCAGGACAGCTGGCCTGAACTGGCCAAAGGGATATTCCACAAAAGGTTATTCCATACCATAGAATGTCATGCTCTGTATATAAACTGGCAGGGGGTGTGTGGTGTGTGTGCTGGCTGGGGCCTGCTGATCGCTGCTCGGGGACTGGCTGGGCATTGGTCAGCGGGTGGTGAGCAGCTGTATTGTGCATCACTTGGGTTTTATTCCTCTCTCTGTCCCTCTCCTCTTCGTTACAATATTTATTGTTATTGTTATTGTGATTATTATTGTTCTTATTATTCTTTATTTCAATTATTAAATTGTTCTTGTATCAACCCATAAGTTTTTCCCAATTCTCCTCCACATCCTGGGGCAGGGAGGGAGAAAGAGTGACAAAGCATCTGTAAGGTACTTAGTTGCTGGCTGGGGTTAATCCATGAAAATAGACTACAAAATTAATATGGAAATACAACATTTCATTCCAGGTTTTTTTCACAGGTAAATTACCCATTATTCAGTGAGTGGCCTTTGGTTCATAACATAAGCCTTTGTAAAAGGGACTGATGGTAAACCATCTACAATCAAGCAGCATTATCAAGACAAAAAATAAGTTATTATTCTGCTAAATATTATTCATATAGGTAGACAGAATCAGTTACACTTCCTAGACAAAGGTGAATAATGCAAATAAAATTGCAACATAATTCACAAATGTTATCATGTATGTGAATACAGGTCACTGCAGCTGACCAGGCCTCTTAAACCTCCAAACTGTCCAGTACCAAACCTCAAAACAAAATGTGAAATCATACTTCAAATACTAAACATAAGGTTGAGTGCCTAAAATGCCCTTTTTTGTCCATATGCTTCGACAGTAGGAGGGCCTCAATTAACCTTCCCAAAATTGTTCAGAAGATACATAACTCACTATTATGATGGCACAGATGTAACCATAGGGGACTGAATATATACATGACAGTCTTAAAAATGCATAGGTGAAAAGCTTTTTAGAGCTTTTGCATAGCCAGTGTTACTCCTCATGAGGACCTTTCTGTGTGCCTGCAATTATGGGTCTGTCGGTTCATGGGAGTAAAAGGGAATTAAGTTTGAAATGTGTGAACTGAACCAGACTATAGGGACTCGCCAAAAATATTTTCCTTAACAGGCACACAGTTTTCATCTTCCTTGACAACTGAGAAACAAATATGTTGGATCTACTACCACTTAGGAGAAGTATACAAAATGTAACAATGAAAATGTATAAACAGTTCAAGCAACATTCAGCTTCACAATCACTGCAAGTTGAAGACATTACTCCTCAGAAAGATCTTTTTTTTTTTTTTCATATCTATTACAGAACCTCTGTAGAACTTCCCAGTAATTTTTGAAGCATGAATATGGGTTGATTCCATTGAAATCTCTCTGTCATGTGTTATGTCTAGCTATACAATGATATAGTACACTTCTAATTAAGCAGGAACTGTTGGATTTTCATGGGTCTTTTTAATAAATATCTGCATAGAAAGAAAAAAAGATAAAGAAACTATTGACTATTTTTATTACACACAAAGCAAAAGAGAATCATATTCTCAGGATAACTGTCCTCTGCTTACCAAAGTCACTGTGAGCTAGAATAGCTTTTTTAATAAACTAAATGTCTATGCATTTGATTTGATGATATTAACAATTTATGATAATTTGCACTTGTATATCCATTAAAAATATGGTATATTTATGCAATAAACTCCCATATTCTTATCTTTAAAAAAACACCAAAACCAGCCAACAAAAAAACCCCTCAGAACAACACTGACAAGAAATTTTAGAATTTTATTTAAAAGAGAAGAGTTTAGATTATATAATGGTGCTGCAGATAGCAGATATGAGGAATACATAAACAGGAAAATACATATTTCTAAAGAAGCTGATAAAATATACATTTTTAAATAGGAACCACTAACTGCTTGACACTACCAGCAGAGAAACAGGTGCTATGACTTTTATTAATTCTTTTAAATTAAAATTCTTTAACTCTGTATTCTTTTACTGGGTCTGTCTGAGCCCCCCAGCAGCCCTCCCAGCACTGTGCTTGTACTGGTGGCTGGAAAGGTGGTGATAACACACCAGTGCCCTGACTGCTGCTGGGCAGAGCTCACAGGGCATCAAGGCTGCCTCTCCAAACCCCCACCACCTCTCACCAGTAGGCTGGGGGTGGGCAAGAGCTTGGGAGGAGACACAGCCAGGACAGCTGACCCAAAGTGACTGATGGGATATTCCATACCATATCATGTCTGCTCAGATATAAAAGCTGAGAGAAAGAAGCAGGAAGGAGGGGGCACTTGTTGTTTACAACATTTGTCTTCCAAAGGAACCGCTATACATACTGCATCCCTGCTTCCTGGGAAGTGGCTGAACATTGCCTGCTGATGGGAAGTAGAGAATAACATTCCTCTCCTACCCCTGTTCTGTTGAGAGGGGGAGTGATAAAGTGCCTTGGTGGCCATCTGGCATCCAGCCAAGTTCAACCCACCAAAACTCCTTACTTTGTATAGGAAGAAAAAGCAAGATTAGACACTCCAGTATATTTTATGTGAAAAACTTTTTTCAACCAATGCTATATCTAGCAGTTTCTATTTGGACTGTATGTGACAAAAGGAAAGATATATTCTGCCACCATTAGTTTCACTAATAAGAACTGTTTGGGTGAAGAATATGGAATTACTTACCATGTGAGTTAGTAATTTAAGGGCTGTGGAATAATCCTATAAGCAAGAATGTCAGAATTTGATTGTAAGCTATATGCTTGCAAGGATAGTGTAAAATTCAAAGAAACATAACTAAGGAAAAATATATTCTCAAATGTGTTCATGAATGTGCCTGAGGCATATTTTCATAACACAGACTTATGTTACAAAGTATTAATTTTAATTCAATATCAACATTTAAATCAGTTTTCAAGAAAAGAAAAATACCCATTAAGGAAAGTTTAGGAGTTTAGGAGTATTGTACTTTTGCTGATAGGTGGTTTTCTACTTTGGATAAACCTTTACCTTCATGTTGGAAAGCACAACAAAAATAGCCTGTGACTCATTGAAAAATGTGCTTTAATCACTGAAGTCCTCATAGTAAAACTTAGATGTTCACATTAAGAAGTTCTGTGGATATAATGGACTGAAATAACAAAAGAAATAAAAGCAATATAACTTTAATCCATTCTGAATTCCAGGAAAAAAGCTTATACAAAAGTATAAAAATGTATTTTTAAGTGTTAGTTGGATCAGATTGCATCATAAGATATAAGATTTAAACTGATGGAACTGCAGTTTTACAATGAGACTAATTAACATTTTCTCTATGCATGCTAAGAGCAGAACGCGTGTAAATTCCTCTGCTTTCCCAGAACTGATAATGGATTTAACTTGAGCACTGATGTTCTTCAGATTGACAAGCCTTCCCTATCTCATATGCAAAGTATGTCCATGATACTATTTATTTTCTTATGAGGAAGGATTACAGTTAACGAAATGTGACTACTTAATACCAAATAGCTTCACCTGAAAGCTTATAATGCTGGAAGAAAAAATACTAAATAACTCTTCGTAATGTCATCATCTAAGACTCCCTGCTGCTACAGGCACCAAGAACATTGGTAATAATTTTCATGTCTGCTGTTCTTGTTTTGACACAAATCATAATTTTCAAGGCCTTTGATGTTCAATTCATAGGATATATTAGGAACCCACAGGGAAACACTTGTGAAATACCTCCAAGAAATTAGAGCACGTTCTTCTAAAAAGGTGACACCATTGCTAGCCCAGCTGAAGTGCCTCCGTACTATTGCATGTAGCATAGATAACAAGCAGGAACATTTGGAAACTACTGTGCAGCTAGAAAATCCATTTTTAAAAAGCTTAATAAAGGGGACCGTGGAAGCTATCAACCAGTCAGCCTTACAGTGCCTGGTAGTAACATGCAGCAGATCCCCATTGAAGATACATCGAAACATATGACAGACAGGGAGGTGATGAGAGACAGCTAATATGGCTTCACCAAGGGCAGATCATGCCTGACTAACCTAGTAGACTTCTATGATACAATGACTGCAACAGTTGAGGGTAGAGCTACAGCTACTACCTGGATTTCCATAAAGCCTTTGTTATAGTCCTCACAGCATTCTTGTCACTAAATTGGAGTGAGATAGTTTTGATGGATGGACTGTTAGAGGGATGAGAAATTGGTTGTATGGCTGTATCCAAAGAGTTACAGTCAACATCTCAATGTCCAAGTGGAAACTGGTAACAAGTGGTGTCCCTCAAGAGTCCATACTGGGACCAGTACTATTTAAATATCTTCATCAATGACGTAGACACTGGGATTGCATGTGCCTTCAGCAACAAGCTTTGTGATGAGTGGTGCAGTTGGTGTGCTAGAGGGAGAGTGATGCCAGAAGGACCTTGACATGCTTGAGGCCCATGTGAATCTCATGAAGTTCAACAAAATCAAGCACAAAGTCCTGCACGTGGGTTGACCCAATCTGCAATATCAGTACAGGCAAGGGGATGAACTAACTGAGAGCAGCTCTGTGGAGGACTTGGGGATACCAGTGGATGAAAAATTAGATATGAACCAACAATGTGTGCTGGAATAGAAAGCCAGTTGTAGGCTGGGCTGCATAAAAATAAGAGTGGCCAGCAGGTGTAGGGAGTTGACTGTCTTCCTCTGCTCTGCTCTTGTGCAGTACTGTGTCCAGCTCTGGAGTCCCCAGCACAAGTAAGACATGGATCTGTTAGAGCGGGTCCAGAGGAGGACCAAAAAAATTATCAGATTGCTGGAACAGCTCTTCTATGAAGAAAGGCTGAGTGACTTGGTGTTGTTCAGTCTGGAGGAAAGAAGGCTCCAGGGAGATCTTATAGCAGCTTTCCTGTACCTAAAGGGGGCCTACAGGAAAGCTGGAGAGGGACTTTTTATAAGGGCATGGGCATGTAGTGATAGGAAAATGGGTAATGGCTTTCAGCTGAATGAGGGTAGATTTAGATCAGATAGAAGGAAGAAATTCTTTACTGTGAGGGTGCCAAGACACTGGAATAGGCTGCCCAGAGAAGCTGTGGATGCCCCATCCCTGGAACTGTTCAAGGCTGGGTTAGATGGGACTTTAAGCAACCTGATCTTGGGAAAGATGTCCCTGCCCACGGCAAGGTGTTGGATTAGATTATTTTATAGGTCATTTCCAACCCAAACCGTTCTGTGATTGTATGATGATGTTTTATATTAATAGAGAGACTGAGAACACTCTGTAGCTTACAATTAAAGGGAGCATAGAAAGAATTTTCTCATTTTTCTTTCTAAATGGTTACATAAATCTTATCACACCTGAGAAGCATACAGCATCCTAGGGCAGCACTGATCTGTCATACAGTGAGCTCTGAAGTGCATCACTGGGTAGAACTAGACACAGCTAACATCTCTCTGATTGTCTGCAATGTCAGGTGTAAGATCTATGATGGAAATAATTCTTCATGTTTCTTAAAGAAAACCCTTACCAAGATCCAGTTTCCTGTTAATAAAGCGTATCTCACTCACATGAACAATCTTTACAGGATTTAACTAGACCTGTTAGTGCAAAATGCCTTCAGTTCAGTCCCACTTTTGGTGAAGACATTAATTTCTTATAAAGCAAAGACATGCTCTCCATTGATAAGTAGTAGAATGAGATAACTGGATAGCTGTTCTTGAAGCAGTTTTTGCATGCTTTGCAAGTGCTCTGCAAGTCCTAGGAAGATTAGCATTCAAAGAACTTCCAGAGGAGCCTTCCATTGATTACCTGGGAATCCCCCGAGCTGGAAAATGTCACTTCAGAAAACTGGAGAAGTTTTCAATCAGTTCCTCTCCTATATAACTTTTCTTTTGTATTGTGCATTATTTTATAGTTAATTTTAAAGTTTTTAATAAAAAAAAAAAAATACAGATTTAAACATGGAAGTATGAAAATCACCTGAACTAGTGACTTCCAATTTTTTCAAGCCTATAACCTAAACTTCTAAAACCTTGTTACAATTTAAAGTAATCTTATTTGAAAATAACTTCTTAAACAGTCCAAACAAAATGAGAGGGGGAGACAGAGTGGGAAAGAAAAGGCAGAAGTGCCTCTGTGATAGCTTCATACAGACAACCCAGCCATGTACATATCTCACAGTAAACATGAATCCAAAGGATTACTTTTAAATATAAAACTCAAAGGTTATCTGAGCAAAAATGAGAAGAAAAAAAAAAAAAAAAAGCCACCAAATTTTTTTTTTTTTTTTCACATAAAGCTAGAAAATATTTTAGGTCATCTCTTGTCTTATGAGATCAGTTTATTCCATTGTTGATTACTATGTTATAAAAAATATTCTAGAAAAAGCTGGTTTATTATTATGTTTTGTATACAGTCAAAGGGTTTATTTTCTTCACCGATGAGCTGCTGTACCTTTTCATTTCTCCCTCTGCCTGAATTTTAGCTCTTATATCATGAGACAATCGATTCTGATATTCAGCTGAGTATGGTAATTTTAGAAGGACAAGTTGAACACAGTGTAAAAAAACTAAGCTAATTATTATGTTTGTAATTGATTTTACTGTTTCTCCAATGCAATGGTTTCCTTGTTACAAAGAAAAACACTCTTCCATTCCTTCATTAAATTTCTAAAGACCACCTGACTGTCCTCTGTATTCTGTGCCATATGAAGCTGTCAGGGATTGAAATATACTAATTTATCTGGTGAGCAGGCCACATTTTCTTCTACTTGCTTGTGTTGTGATCAAACCAAGCAAAAGATGATAAATGGAAACAAAGAGAAAAACCAAAAGCAGGATCAGATGGTGTGGCAGTGTGCTCCCCTGCTCTGCCCTGCCCCCCTCTCCCACCCCCCCATCTGACCTGTATTTCCTGTAACCCTGCTCAAGTGATTATCACTGGTGGTGGCTGTAATAGAAACATCTGGTTGTGATGGCTGCATCCGGCTCAGAGTGGATTTGGCAGAGATAGATAACAACACAATAGCCAAGGGCTAATGTGAGCAATGCACCCACTTAGCCACAGTGCTGGTCAATGTCCAACTCAAGCTAAGTTTGGAAGAAACTAACATCCGTAGTCGGTATGCAAATATGACTGTACATCAATCATCTCACTCCATAGATAGTGGACAGTCCAGAGTCTGTTGAGCTCTTCTGCACTGCAGCAGGCTGCACACCAAGATGTCCTCTTGGGCAGGGATGCCTTTCAAGTTTATTTCTTGATGTTAAAAGAATCCTCATCTCATCAGATACTCAGTAAGTGAATTTGGAGTAAGAGCATTGAAACTTTGAAATCTTAGCTAAGTGATATAAGGGATTGATTGTGCATATATAATGCTTTAAACATAACCCATTGACCAAGTCTGAGACTAAGCCTGAATCCAGTCACACCTAAATTCCCCTCTGAGAAGGACTTTAGAACACGAGGGAGTGCTTTCTGAACCTCATGGCTCAAGGGCAGGGTCTCCCTGACAGTGTTGTCTGACCTTGTCCTCTATGCAGTAAATAATTAAATGTACCTTGCCTTCTAATATTGCTAAACTACTGCTGCATTTACCATTGAACTTTGTCAACTCACTGTCTTATATCAATAAATATATTGTTGCTTTGCTCTTGTGAGTGAAGTGCATGACTCCACCTGTGATGTGGTTCAATTTCGATCAGGTCATTCTCTGTCTCGGAAGTGACATTCTATTCATGTTTAAAGATTCAGTCTTTTTCCCATGTCTAAGGGCCCAGTTGGATCTTCCAATGTTAGCCACTTTAGACATCTTAATTTTCTTAGTCTGATTTGAATTCATTGTGCCTTGTATTTTCAGAGTAAAACCAGATTTTGTAGGGATGGATTCTGTAATTTGCAATTCCTTTTTCTTTTTGCATCTTCAGTTCACCTTTCCTGTGAAAATTCATTAGCCCTAACATTTTTTATTATGTTTCCAATTAATTATTATACTTGGAGACTCAATGATGTAGTCCCTGACCACTTCAGGTGGGAATATTGGCAATATTAAGAAACCTATTTTGGGTAAAAGAAAGAAATTCTTTCTCAGAAGGAAACATAGCCTTTGGAGAAGGAAAATGAACTGCTGAGGAGGAATGGCCTGAATTGAAAGGATTCAGAAATACTGTCATAGAATTTCTCAAAGACTGTGCTAGAACAGTAGTGTTGAGGCTGCAAATGAAACACTGGAGTGCAGAAGCAATGAAGCTGAAGCTGCTGTTTAAAATCTCTGCCTGTCATGTGCTATCCTAGTAGGTTCATAGAAGTTGATATTAAGCTTGATGGCACACAGTCTGAAGTACAACAGTTTTAGGTACACAGATGCAGAATATTAAGCATAAAATGCTAAAAAGGCAGATCTGGAGCTCTCTGTGTGTATGTGTATGTTGTACATACACATGTGTATGCACATGTGTGCGCAGACACGCACACATACATATTTTACATATATGTGTCTTTTTCAGTTCTCAGTGAAGTTTAACCAAACTTTTGGGGGACAGAGGATGGATGACAGGTGGGAGAAAAAATGACATAGAGCTTTAATGGACTAGTTTATAAAAATAAGTTTTTTACAATATTTCTGAAAACTGCTGCTCTTTACATATACTCATTTTAGACATACTTACACCCACTTGCTCATTTGCTATGCTATTGTACGCAAGGATGTCTCAAGGTAACAGTTAATGTTTATTAGTCTCCTTCATTCCTGAAGTCTTTCTTAGACCATGCTAGACTAAGCTGATAATTGACACTTAATTGTGGGCACTAGGAGTATACTAAAGCTATAGTAAACTTGATGATACCATTGAGTGTGCCAGCTAATTGTGAAATCTCAAGAGTTCCTGCTACTAAATCAAGGACTTGACTTTACTTGCAAAAAGGGTGAAATTCACACTAGTAGTAGCTTTGTAAATGTTAAATGTATGCTACTACACTTTCAAATGTATTCCTAATTAAAATGATAATAATATAGTTTAACTTGCATTTAATACAGTTTAGTCTTTATTTCAGTAGACTTTTAAATTAAATTAAGCTACTGCATTTTTATTAATATGACTCAAAAGCAATCAGGATGGAACTCCTGCAGCGTAGCACACTCAGTTACTGAAAAATCAGGTTACATATGGCTCTGAAATTGACATTTACTTGCTCATTTGGACAATAGGCTGTAAATGCACCTGTGACCTGTAACAGTTTTGCTGCAATTACTGTTATTTTTTAGAAGTTATCACAATGACTACAAATTTGAAAGAAACCATAAATAAAGGGTTCTGCCTTCACGTATTTGTTGATCAACAAGGAAAGAAGCAAGAGTTTTTATGAACATAATGACACCAACTAAAAAGTGAAGTTGCCCTGGCTTCCGTAAACTGAAAACACTATTATTGTGATTCAGTCTCCTGCAGTTACTTTCTCAGCTTTCAAACACCTTTGCTCAAACACATCTCTCTTAATGTACGTGTTTAATTCTGAAGATAGTTTGAAGACATGAATTATCAAATGATCCTTAGAAAGCACTGAATACACAAATGTTACCTTTTCTGGAATTTTATTTTAAAAAATTAAACTAACAACAACAACCAAACAACCCCCAGAAAAAGATCAAACCACCACGGTATTTGGGGAGTGAAGCAATTCCTAGATCAAAAAAATTCCATCCTGTTTAGGCTTCCAGAGATCAACAGACTTTCAAATAGCTTTCCGTAGCCTATATGAAATGTATTTTAGGTGATGGACTGATCCTAATTAAGTATGGCGGATGTAGTTGATAATAAGAAATTTGGATACATTTTCAAGATTGTTGCAAATGAACTACACCATAAGAAAACCCAGGAGATACGCGAGTAAAGTTTTCCTCATGTTGTAGAACATAAAGGAACTTAAACTGAGAGTCACGCAGTATGTGGTTTCCTGAATGTTAATCTTTGGCTACAAGAGAAAAAGACTGGTACTTGCCACCTGCTCTGCACTACTTAGACTTATTCTGACTAGATAATGCATTTGATATTCAGCATTGCTCGTAGGTCCTTTTCTATTGCATGAACAAATGAAAAACCCCACTGATCTATATAGTTATTAAAGAATGTGGAATTGCAATTAAACACAAAGATGATGTTAATGGCAGTCTTAATTCTTATTTATTAGGGTTTTTTATATATATGTTGCTTTTGCAGGAAGTGGAAAGCTGAGAGTGAGAAGGTTATAGTAAAAACCAGTGAATTAACTATTTTGAGAAGTGAGCTTCACTGGATGGTGCCATTTTAGGGCAGCTGTGACAACATCACTGATGTTTTATTATGCAGTGTTCTAATTTAATCCCAGCTGTGACAGTATTCATTCTTTTCAGGACATATACTGAGAACTGTTTTATTTTTCTGGGTGCATCTGCATAAAATGAAGCATCTGTTTAAATTTAATCCAATTTTTAACTAAAAATATGAACTGCAATTTGAATTCAATCATTAGTGCATTTACACATTGTCCAGTAGGAATGGCATTTGCACTTGAAAGAAATATAAATAATACCTTTGAGTAAAAATTGAAAGACAGCAGCTATAAAGACAGTCACTCAACTTCATGCTTTAGATTACTCCCCACCCACAACATCTAAATATATACTAATTTGTAAGTATGTATAAATTCTTAATTTTCTGTTATACATATTTAAAGATGAAGGAATTAAAGAAAAAGTGAACAGTTACAGCTGTACTAAATTTGCTTCAGAGTATTCAACAATTTATATAAAGCTTAACAACTTTGTATTTATAGAGAATTTGAGTTGTGACCTAGACTTCATTTAATCCACCTATTTACAAGTAAAATCTGCAACGAACACTGATAATGATAGAACTAGTTACAAAACAATATTGAAATAACAGCAGGAGGAACTCTGTGGCATCAACACACTTTATGCAATTTCAGGTTAATTCTGACTGTATTATGGGTTATAAACAATTCAGTGAAGCTGACTATTGGCATTTTTTTGATTGAATGATAGTATTCATGGTTGTGCATACTAATGTATGGATATTCCCAGTTAAATATTTTAATATGATAACACAATATGGGCTGTCAAGATCAAGAATAAATAATGGATAATCCAGACAATAAAAAATGAAATTAGTTCCGTTCTACTTCTCTTGTTTTTAGAGATGTTACCTACCAAAGCAGTATTATTAATGGAGTGAAAATACATCTATTGGATTCACTCCATGTGTGTAAAACTGCTCGATTATAGTTCCTCTGTAGTTTACACATAAACTATACTATAATTGTTGACTTTATTATGGTGGGTCAACATAGGCGAATTCTTATGCAAGGCAATCAAACTATGCCTGCTTACAGTTTTGACAAATAGCATAGTTCTTGTGCACACTTATTTGTTGGTGTTAGGGTTGGAATGGGAAAAAAATCTGCAGAATGACTCTCCAGCTTAATGGCTTCTATTTACAGACATGCTGCCCAGGGACTGAAATGCTTGTATAAATTGTG
This sequence comes from Falco peregrinus, assembly GCF_023634155.1. Classification (NCBI taxonomy): domain Eukaryota; kingdom Metazoa; phylum Chordata; class Aves; order Falconiformes; family Falconidae; genus Falco; species Falco peregrinus. The sequence continues at coordinate 65,024,303 of NC_073723.1, forward strand.
ATTCTTGTGTTATAAATAAAATTGTGAATATAAATTAATTAGACATAATGCTGTAAATATTGGCTATTTTTACTAGCCCACAAAAACACAGCAGTAATAATGCTGCTTATAAATATAAATATGAGGTTATATTACTATTTTATCAGCATTTATATTATTTGGTTAAAAATATTTCTTTGCTATTTTATATCCATAGCATACTTCGTATTATAAAGAAATATTAAAAATCCTAAGCCAAGCTTAGAAAGTTAGCTTGCTGAAATATTTTTGGAATGGTGTTTCCTAACAGGCCTTCCACAATACAGAGACTTTTAATTACTGGTGATAATACAAAGTAAACACTAAAACAAGGAATTTTCTATGTCAGAATAAAATTGACTCGTAAGTGTAATTCCATCTTTTTTCATTCAAGAAAGTGTACGTTAAGAGAGCTATTTGTTGCTAAATATTTCAGTTACTCTTTCTTTTTTTTGCCCCCTGTCTCTGAGTGTTCACCTGAGGATGTTATTCTGTCATAGGGTTTGATAATTCCTTCCCCTTTAAGTCATAGTGCCTGTCTACATTATATAAGTCAGCATGGTAATTGAGGATAATTTTGTGTCACAGAATACTACAGTACCATCAGTTATATATGAATTAGTTCTCTTTACTGAGGGAGGCAGAGCTAGCCTGGATGTGTCAATGTATGCACACTGTTGGACAATGAGGGAACGAGCAATTAATCATTCATTGTTAAATAAATAAATAATTAAGTAGCTATAAAAATCCTGAAAAAATAGAATTTCTATGAAAGGTCTGAGGATCTGAAAAGATCTGTTATCCATATAGAATTGTATTGAATTTGGAACATCCACAGGCTTGATGCCAATATAGAAAACTGATAATAGATGATATGAGTTTCCATCAGCTTGAACTGAATATACTGCATACATAACATCAACATGAAAAGGTCTTGCCTTTTATTTATTACACAGCAGGGAAGGGGGTGGGGGGTGGGGGTGGGCGCGAAGCAAGCCTGAAAATCTGCTTCTCTGCATACCAGGTTCTCTACATCTTCAGCCACAAGAGATTTGATAGTTCATATGATCCCAATATAATGTCAATGGTTTCAGAACTGCAACTCAGGTGGCATTGACCTCCACTGTGACAGATCTGTTGCACGCGAAAGAACAGGAAGCAAAGGATGAGAATAAGTTCAGTATCTGTTGATTGTCCTTGTTATTTGAATACACCTGTTTTTCTTGCAAATGCTCTTTGTAACACAAGACAACCTGTAGAGCAGGGAGAATTTATCACTACAGAAGTTTACAAAAAACAATGATGCAGCTTTTGATTTACAAGTAAAACTGAATTAGTGTTTTATCTTGTTTTGTTAAGTAGTTTTGACTTAAGAAAAAAAAAAAAAAAAAAAGAGGTGCTATACATACATGTCCTTCTGTTTCCCCAGCAACTGATGCATTTTAAATGTTTAGACCATGGCACCATCTTGTTTATACTCTAAATTAACAGTGTTAAAAATTGAAGCATTGATGTAGTGAAATAATTTCCAGCTAGTGGTTTCTCTAGATAAATTTTCACTGGCAACTTAAGACAAGATTATAAAAACTCCTGTGACAAAAAAAAATAATAAAACAAAAACAAAAACAACAAAAAAAACCCAAAACAAAACCAAAAACCAAAACCAGAAAAACCCCAACAAAACAAAATAACAAAACTAAACAGACCGCAAATGCTAACTTCTACTCTTTTTATATTAATTTTTTCCAGATCTTGATACAAAATCTTTAGTACGCTGTAGTTCAGCTTTGTACTCTGAGCTGTTCTGCTTTCCAAAAAGGAAGGGAAGAATTATATTATTTACAGGAACATATTTATAATGATTAATGCATAGGCCTGGCTGAAGTAAGACTTCAGGCTTTCCTTGCAAATTGTAGTCATATTGTGCCAGCATTTTCCTGGAGCACTCTGCTGAAAGTTATACTAGAAGAGCCATTGTTTAACCCTTTTACACCAAGGTTTTTTTAACATGGGGTATTTTATAACCTTTCCTTTCTGTCCTTGTTTGATAAATTATTATACATGTTCTAATTTACCCTTAGCTACACTTCAGCCCCTGCAAAATTTTAGGGTATATTTTTCTTGACTATGTTAAACACATACAGCCTGTCTTTCACCACCTTAACTACTGTCTCCTAATTGCAATCTACACAGCTCTTCAATCAAAATTTATGCACTCTCTTCTCTTTTCCTGTTATCTTCCTGTTTCACCTTTCAAAAGTTGAAAACTTGCTTCTTCATATTATCCTCTTACACCCACTTCTGTGTCTTATTTAATTCTGTCTGCTATCCTCTTTGCTACTTTTGCTACGTCCATATAACCCTGAAGTAATTTACCTGCTTCTGTTATAATTATTCTCCAGAGAACATTTACGCACTTTTCCCTATTTGTAACAATCTCTGTTATTACCAAACCTAGTAATTCTCTGGAATTCCCAAGTCAAAGTGTATAACATAGCCAATAATGAGATGATGTATAAGTGAAAGTCCAGAGATCCTTTTAGCAAGACTGAATTTGGGTATAAGAAGAGAAAAGGAGGGTAGGGTGATAATTTTTTTTTTATTATTTTTCCTTTTTCTCAAAATGTGGAACTACAAATGCTTGATCTAGTTTATCAGCATCTACATCTGTCCATAGAAAGAAAGTTTATAATAAATGTTTTTTGGTGAAACAAAAATGTCAACAAGACATGTTTTCAACTCATGTGTGTATATATATATATGGTCCACCTTCCATGCCGTTTTCCTGTTTTAATTTATTCCTCCTTTGTTCCCACCTATCTCTTTTCTCGCTTCTTTTACCCCCTGCCAAAAATATCTCAACAAACAAACAAAAAAATGGAAGTACTTCAGTCTTCAGGAAATGATCATTCTTGCTATGTTGTTTCAAGAAAGGTCTGCGAGTTTTTTCATCTGTGGGATTCCCTGACAATCAGCTTCCAGGTGTGAGAGGAAAGAAGAGCAAAGCTATTTCCTGTTTAAGAAAAAGATGTTGTCCAGTGATAAAGGAAAAACACCCTTACTCCACTGGGTCACCAGTCACTAAACCACTGTTCATACTCAGCTACCAGCTCTTGGATACTGGTGTGCAGTTGAGTCCATTCCAAGGGGAAGAAGGAGATCACACAGGTCATAACACCCACCCAGGACATTTGCATCCTGGTGAGGAGGTAGATAGTGCAACGCAAGATTGGCCTTACTCCCAGCCTGACCAGAACCCTGGGCCCTATCAGTGGCTTATTCTACACCAGTACAAAAGGCCCATCCTGCTGAGTGTTCAGCTTTCCAATATCTGTACATACTTGGAGATGGCTTAGAAGGCCAGTGCTATGACTTGTCTGGAATTGTGACAGAAACCCAGTTCATAGGTCTCAGCCAGTTAGAACCAGCTTGCTCAATATGAGTGTTGGCTGCTGAACGTGTAGGAGGAATTAAAGTTCCCAAGGGCACCTGTACCAGACTATGTTTCATAGGTATATGTGGGTTCTCCCCCTCTCCAACATGACAGATTACAGTACTCAAAGGCTTTCCTCACTACTCTGGGGATAATTCTTGACTCTCTGTTCTACCAGTGAGGGCTGGTGAGACATTGGCATTTCCACAGGGCATCTCAGTTGTATTTCTTTGGCAACACTCTCCTTTGTATTACGTAACCCCTTGCTGGAATGTCTTTGGCAGCTCAATGTCCCTGAGCTGCTCCTGCAGCTGTGGTCTCTATGCCACAGTAAGAAGGAAAGCATAAGGGATATTCATCAGACTATGAATCATCCTATTCACAGCTCTTATTCAAACAGTCACCCCTGGAGATGGTCAACAAAGGAATGAGTCTATGTCTACACTCCTTAAGAAATCTTTGCCCTTGAGAGTCAGGAGGCTGTGGAGAGGCTGTTGTACAAGCAACAGAGAAATTCATTGTATCTTCACAGATCTTTAAGGCTTTTCATCTCTCCACATATTTTTCTGGTGATAAAGGAACTGCTGCACTGCTCCTCCCATCCAATCTCGTCCCTGCTGCAGGAGAAATTGGAAAGAGAAGATAGTCAGGCCATCTGTCCTGTGTCTGCCCTGGAACAGAGAAGTGAGAAGGTAAAGCCAAAAAAAAAAAAAAAAAAAAAAAAAGGACACTAAGCCACTAAGCTAAGGCAACAACTATCTAAGGATGCTGAGCAGAGTCGAATACAGTATTTCCATTTTCTGGAGGACTATTGAGTTGCCCAGATGGAAAAATGTCAGAGATGTTTCAGACTGCATGATTTGTGGTTTCCTGAAGAGACCCTCTGATTTACATCAAGATTTTATTTAGTTCTTGAGCCACTGTTACTGTGTATATGTGTGTGTGTGAAAGAGCCATTGGAGCCAGATGGTTACTCAGCTCTGCTGGAGAACTCTGCACTGGCCTGTTGTGGAAAAGTATTGCCTCTCCATACTCTCCTGCCACATCTGTCTTGGGAACAGCCAAGGTCTTTACAAAAGGCTGTCCTAGTCCTCCTGCAGAAGTATGGCATATGAGGTCCCTGCAGTTCTGACCCCAATTTAGTTGGCTATGAATTGTTAACACGTGCACTGCCTTGACATATGTGCTTGCTGTGACAGGACTATGAATATATGAGTTCTGGTGGGTATGTCATGAACTGCTTTCTGGCCTCTGTTTATAGTTGTAGGTTTTCACATAGAGAGGTGGAAATGAAGAATTTCCATTGATGGTTTATAATACCTTGGCCATAGAATGGCAATCTTTGAGGTAGGCCCAAGATAGCAGCCTCAATCAGAAATGTCTGCATCATCAGAACAAGTGGTCTGCATGACCACACACCTCAGTAGTCACTTGACAGCAGGGAAGCCTACTGCAAGTGGGGTGGCAAATCTTCAGCAATCAGAAGACCTCTGCTTTCCTCTTTGCTAGTATTTATGCCTGGAACCTTATGTAACAGTGTTGTAGGTGGGTATATATCTTTCTTTGCATGGGATTTCAAATACACTCTTATGTGCATGGATTTCTCTTGTTGCTGGTTACTCTAAACTAACAAGACAATACAGTTTCAATAGTCATTTCTGCACACAACAGTATTTTCAAAATATCTTATAATTGACTGATTTAGAGTTGTGCTAGGAAAGCTGTTTTCTCTTATCAGATCCTCAGACTCCAAATTGTAGTGGCTATTTTAGCTTCTGATCTATTGTACATGTAAATTGGTGCAGTTTGACCATATGCTTAAACCTGACCTGGCAGAATTCCCTGTGTTTAATTTTCCGCTCCCGTGAAAGCTCTTAGATAATTCTTTGCATTCACATTTCTTTCTGATCTTCCCGTACAGCATATGGAAGACATGCTAAATAAGTATGAATACCAAATGGATGATCATAATTAAACTTTTATCAGCTCTTCTGGTGCTAACTATTTATTGCACCAGTTTTATGCCACTGTAACACCATTGGAAGTGAGAATTGATACTCTGTGGGTTGGGCTTTGAAGTGTTTTTACAAGTTCAGACATTGAACTAATGGGGAAATCATTAAGTCTGTTACTTGTTGCTTTGCTTTGTTTTCTTAATCCAGCAGAAAGAGTAGTTTATAAAGAGCACTGCATTTACTCTGAATCTACTAAATTATGAGGAGATCTTATTACAAAACCTGCATCTTCAGGCCTACAATCACTCCTACATCTACTATGATTTCCTGTATCTGCTATGATTTTCAAAGTGGTTGGAACACAGCAGAACTTTCTAGCATTATAAAATCTTTGTGGCCAAGAAAGCAAGCAATGACAATTAAAATCTGCTACGACTCTGCCACTAATGTCTGACCTAGAAATTATAAAGGGGGCTTGAGTATTAGATGGGACTAACAAGGGAGGTTTTAATAAGAGCGTGGGTTCAACCAGTCTTGGTAGCTGAAAGCTTCTAATGTGTTCACACAGTCTGTATGAAAAAAGGCAGGTGGTTACAGAATTCATCTTTCCTGTATGCCACATTTTCTGGGTTGTATTTCCTGTATTTCCCAAGACCAGTTTAGAAACCAGAAGAAACTTGTTTTCCACACTCAAGTATATTCCTTATTACAAGACTAGATTTTTACTAACTGGAAGAATAAACGTGCTTCCACATAAGAACCGTCATGCTTCTAATAATAACTGACACTATTTGGGTTGTATTGCTAAATATTCAGAGTTAAAAACCATAGATATTCTGAAGTTACTATACAATGAAAATATAGTATTTTGGTTCCAACATGTTATAAAGTATTTTTGCATATAGTTGTTCCGCTAAGAACTGCTAGACACTCAGTAATTATACATGCAATTATAGCTGCAGTGAAGAAAAGATGGAAAGACCAGATCAGATTATCATAACATAAAACAGTTAATTTCAAAAGCAATAGTGTTCTATAACAACTTATTTGCACCAACTGTGCAATCTACACACATACGAAGCTACCACTCACAGCCCAGTTGACTTGTAGAATGTTTCAAAAGGCACAATGATTTTTTTTTTAAAGTGAGATCTGCCAAGATGGCTTTTCGGATGCAGATATATAGCAAGCAGAGCAGATTCATAAAGATAAAACCTGGACATACATCAATGTAGCTCATTTGTCAGGTAGGAAATAGAACTTTTTAACTGTAAAACATAGGTATATTTCCTTGAGTAAAAATGTAATCACAAGGATTGAAACCCTGTGTCCCATGTCATTTACCCTAACACATAGTCATCGTTGTGGAGTCATGACATTATAATGTAAGACCCCGGTGCTAAGAGGAATATGTGTGCCCAAGTGTAAATCTCTTTCATAGAGCTTTTCTATGATCATGAAATACAAATCAGTACTTCATGCAAAGTCTTATACCAGCATTCTGGAAGACTGTTTGCTTGTTTTTTAAATTAGTCTTATACTGATTTTTTATATAGGAAAACAAATATTTTAAAACAAATTTTTGGTGCGTATGCAATATGCTGCATGATTTGAAATGACATAAAGTCATTTATACAAAATGGGAAATGGTTTGAGTGCATGAATGACAACCATAAAATTGTTTTTCCTATAAAATGTGAAGCTTTAAAATTTATATTTGATTTAAAAACAGAGAAAGGGGATTTTAAAAACTATGCTTATTATTAAAAGGTAAATCACATAGTGCATATATACTAAATTCATTCTGACTCAGGACATAACATTTTTGGTTCTGACTCTTGGCCTTTTTAAAGACTTTATTTCAGTGTAGTCAGAATCAAAGAAACTCAAGGAAAAAAGATAAGTGTCAGGTGGTCCTAGTGCAAGGATAATTCTTCTGTATGCTGCTGTTGTATCTCTGGAGGCTGCAGACTATTAAACTGCACTGATTATACCTGTTACCCTAATGCATTATTCATGAAATTGGCACCACAGCATCTTCAAACAGTCTGTCATTTTCCATTACTTTCCATCAAAGAAACCATATGCTGTTCTAACGGTATATTGATAGCAGGGCATTTACAAAGCAGACAGTCACACGGAAGCACTATCTGCTTTCAGATGAGCTTTTCAAATAGTTATTATTAAACACCACTTTTAATGGCCTGTTTGATTATTCAGTGCTTAAACTATGAAACTCCAACAAGGAGAGCGATTGATGACTGCTTTCTCTATGGTGAAAATGATTTAATTCTCATAAACAGCTTGCCATTCAATGGAACTGCACTACAAGGTATTTTATCAAGGATGCTGTACAGTGGATTTTGTTTTGAAGTTTTGTTCCTCAGACATCTCTCAATTACAGTTTGAATAGCTAAGAAGTAGTGTTTCATCATGAGAAATCAGCCTTATTCTCCACCCTATCCTGTGTGGAGTAAATCATGGTTTTGAACAACAACCTATTTTTTTCTAGATCACTTTTAAGTCAATCAACAATAATAGGATTCTGTACACTAGCTGATAAACTTCCCTGAAGATTTTGTCAAAATCTTTGTACATAATTCCTGATTGAGGAGAAAGCCCCCAAAATCCTTTGGGTACCTAAGGAGGTGTAACAATTTGACCTATTCTCATATATATTTGATAATTTCACTAACCTATCATTAATAAACAATGTTTTTGTAGGGAATTACTTATTTTATAATGTGTTTCTTGTAAATCATCAAAAACTTGTAATAAGACTGCTATTCCTTGAAATATACTGATTTTTTACTCTTTTTTTTTTTTTGTGATTGGATCAGCATTGCAATCCATTGTCATCTGGGTCACCAGTTGGTTGTGTTAGGTCCAGCATGCACCAATGGGCTTTGCAACCTCTTTCCTGCTCCCAGGGTTGGGGTGTGGGTCACAAGGGCCAGCTCCGTTGCAGGGTGACCTGGGACACCTGTCTGGGAACAGCCTCTGTGGACCTCTCCTCCTGCAAAGGCTGCACTGGAGCTCAGACCCTTTGCCCTGGCTCTTCCCTGGGTTGCACTGTAGGGTTGCCTGTGCCCTGACAACTCCTCACTGGCCTCGATCACCACCTGCTGTCTTGGCTGGGCCTGTCCCTGTCCCCATCCCTGCTCCCATGGCCTTCCCCAGCCACCCCAGGACCTTTTCTGAGCCCAGTTACTGTCACTGATCTTTCTCTGCTCTCCTTATTCAAGCACTGTGGGATTAGAGCTTTTTTTGGTGAGATCCCTACCCTTCCTGCCATGCTGTCACCCATCCTCCCAGGTCACCTGTCTCATGGATCTGCCCACCCTTCTGGCTTCCTGACACCATGCATTATCACACCGATATAACAGAAAGCAAGAATTTGAAATGCAGTTCAGTCCTTTGAGCCCCAGAAAATATGAATACCCATCAAACAGCTGTGACAACTGAGGTCTGCAAACATCTGTGAAAATGATGACAAAGCTGCTATATAAACAAATGGTCTACTTTCTGGCTGTTAGAAACAATCTCTTCATTTCAGTGCCAAACTATACTTAAGGTGTAATTTTCCCTAAAGAGAATTCCTATGCAAAAATATTTGAGATTTGTGGAAAACCTTGTCAGGGTTTCCTGTGTTTCAGTAGATTTAATTTGCAATTAATTACTTGTTTATTTGTTTGTTTTAGCAGTTTACTGTTCCCTGTACAATGTTTATAATGACACTAGCATTTTTGAGGTTTTGATAAGGTATGTATACTGATGGCATATTCTACACCATCAAAAGAAGTCCCCTGTCAACTTAAAGAATGAGCATTTTTACTTGTGTGATTTTTCTTAAATTTTTGCAGCATACACACACACAGCTGGGGATGTGACAGATGAAGCTTCCTGTACACATTACCCTTATTTTATTTTGCTGTATTTTGTACAGTGTAATTTTCCTCTTTTTTTCTCCATATGTTTGATAACATTAGCATATGTTCTCTGCTGTAGCAGATGACCTTTAATTGTATCTCATGTTGTGAGGCTGATGTTATATGACTGAAGATTTACCTTGAGAATGTCTCAGTAATGTTTAATGGGTCAGTCTTAACCATTCATTGTATTTAAACTGTCCACACAAAGTGCTTATGGATGGTTGGTTATTTGATAGATGCACCAGATGCTTGGTGCAGCTCAGCTCACAGGAGCATTGCTTTAGTATCAGCTATAGGCAAAGCTTTGAGACTCACTCTTCAAGACATTTAACCATTTTGTACCAAGGGCATGAAGACAGATGATGGGTGACTGGCTGAATCATTTGATGTGACAGCTTTAAAAAAAGACACAGACATACAGAGAAGTGTTAAGAATAATTGCATGGTACTCACTTTTGTTTGAAGCCAGATTTTTTTTTCCGTTCCAACCATGCTGCTTTTCGCAGTACCTGTATTGGCTTTTGCCGTCCTCTGTGTGACTCCAGTTTCAGGCATGCCTCCCTCAGCACACACTGCTGTGGTGTTAGAATTGTCCTCAAATTTCAATATTTACTGTAGGTTTAAAATGTTTTCTACCAACAATAAGACTTTTCTCAGGTGAAACCATTTGTAATGAGTAACATACTTTCACATATATGTATATGAAGCCCATGCTTAAACGCACCTAATGATAAACTAAACCTGTCCAAGAATACTGCCTTACCTGGTCCCATTTTAGGTAAAACATGGTTCTAACATTTCACCTTTTCTACAAACATTTACCACTTTAAGTCAATGGTTACTCATTTTGCCTGGACAGAAATCTCTAGATGCTTTCATAGAATCCCAGTACTAATGAACTTTTGAAAAGGCAAGGAGCATACATAGACCTTGACTTTATTCTCTGAACTTCCCTTGATTTTGCCTGAGAGCAGAAAATCATGTCAGTATGGTCTTCACTAGTCAGATTACCTTTAAGGATAATTCTTTCCAGCAGTTCTGCTGATTGTTATTCTGTCAAGGACATTTTCCAGAACCTGAGAGAAACAACAAACCACAGTGGCTTTCACGGTCACTATCATGCTTGTAGAGATGGATGACATTTCCATTTTAAACTCTCAATCTATTGTGGCTTTATTCCATATGGTGATTACTAGTTGCTCTGGTGTGAAAAGAAAAATAAAAAGTCTGCATTTAGTCAGAATTACCACAGAGTTCACTGGCAGGCACTGCCTTACCCTGAAGCATCTGGATAATAATTTCAAGGCTTACTGATACAGTACTCCCAGATGATCCTGAGCTGGTTACTGTGAAACTTGATCTAATGCTATTCTAGTTACGGCAGATTGACACTTTAATAAATAATGTGTACTACAGCTGAAATCTCTGATGAGGTGGTACATATTGCTGCTCAGGACTTTTCATTCCAACTCACTATCCTCAGCTTTGTTCAGTCATTGAATTATAGCTATGTCTAGGGATCAAACTACATATCTACTGTTTTAAATATTTCAGTGTTTAATCCTTCTAGGAGTTTGATTTTACTTGTTTTGAAGCCATTAGACAGTTATTGACATGTGACTCCTCTTTAATCAAAGTTTAGATCAGGAGTCTTCAGCACATATACCTTCTTACAGAGCAAATACCAAAGTCACAATATCACTGTGTTACCATCTTATTCCAGTCACCAAGTAACTGAATTTCAATACTTCACTGGTGAGGCCAAGCTGAAGATCTGAGGAACATCACGTGAAAAACAAGATGTTATTTGACTTTTTGATGTCACTAACATAACAACTGAAGTGTTTGTATGTTAAAAATTGTCATGTCACACATTTTTAGCAATACCGTTCTACAGAGATCGGCAGGTTACTTTTGACCCCACCTGTGCAAGTTGTAGTCAATACATAAGTTACAAATAGCACTCAGGGTTCTGTTTCAATTGCCACATGACTTGTATATTTCTAACGTTGGTTGTTTATTTGCAACTTTATATGGTGAATCCTACTGATATGACAGTGATGTTTACTTCAGTAGTGCCCAATCAGGAGTATCAGGACCTGTTTTCTAACATCTGAGACCAGTATGAAACTAAGCTGGAACAGACTCACCAGCAGAGAGAGTGTTATGAAGAGCTGTGAGTTGCAGAGATCAAACACACAACAAAGTTCTATTCACTTTTCAGCTCTTGTGTCAATAGCGTTGTTTGAAAATTTTATTGACGTATTTAAGATCCTCTAAAGATATTTGTTCTTGCTTTTATAAAATTGTTTTGTCAGAAGAAAATGCCACTTTTTTTTTTCTTCGACTGACATATTCCTTTCATATCTCTAGAGTGAGAACAACAGCACTCAGTCTTTATAGGACTACTCCAATTAATATGAACCTTATTGTTACCCCAGATCACTGAAGAAAATGACTCCTTTATGTCCAGCATGTGATTGAATGACTTCCAGCAACGGTCTCTGCTATTTACCATTTTCATTACCTCAAGATTTCATTGATTGAAGATAACAGATAAAGTACAGGAGAGACCACACAATTAGTTGATTACAGTGAGAAAGCACCAACTGTGTCTTGTCTGTGAATGTGATTTCTTCTATCATTACAGTAGAACAAAAGTTGACAACAGTGAATGCAGAGAGCTCACCTGACTGTGTGCTGGGAACAGTAAGCTTTGGTGCCAGCTTTTTGCCTTCTCCCAATTAAAATGTTTGCGTTTGGGTTTTTTTGTTGTTGTTGTTGTTTGTTTTTGGGTTTTTTGTGGGTTTTTTTGTTTGTTTGTTTTTTAAATAATAATAAAAAAAGAGCAACTCAATCAAGAGCAGAGGACACAGATCTCTAATAAAGCTGCATTTCAGAACAGTTGATTATTCTCTGAAATTTCATGGAAGATAGTACTAAGGGCAGCAGTCTACACTATAATTTAGGTAACACTGTAATGGTTTTGCATGTATAGAAACCATTGAGATATAAAGTTAGAAATGGAGGTCAGGTTAAGGGTCTTTCAAATGTAATAAAGATTTAGAGGCAGTGTGTGTATCTGAAGAGATCTGTTACTATAGTAAAAGAAGCTAAACCTGTTATTTAGCAGCAGTATGATCTTTATGACCATCCTCAAACAGGTATATGAGTGGTACATTTTATTCTCTCATGAACTCTATCAAGTTGGAATTCCCTTTATTTTAAATTTATTTTCCTTTGGTATCACCTCTTCCTTTGATTTACGTATCTTGTGGGCATGTCATGAAGATCTCATTTCAAATGGAAGAAGAGTCAATGAAGAACAGAAGTGCTTATCTTACTGTTAGGAAAAACAGAATCTCCATGTCTTACTGATAAACAGGAAAGATACAGCAATAAAGCTTTCATGGAAGAAATTCTACCTGTTATTGAGATTTTCAGATGCTATGGTTTTTATCATTTTTTACTGTACTAATGGTTCTGTATTAGAAAACACTCATGAATAAAGTTCCATATCAGCACTGTTTCTATTTAGGACAAGCACATTCATTTCAAGTGCTTCTCCTCTTGCTTTCAACTCCACTTCGAATTACATTTTCATAAAAAAAGGTCTTTAAGAGAAGGCATTGCAGTATAACAGAAAGACCATTTTGAATTTGCTCCAGGAAATTACTGTGTCAGAAAGAAACCAGGAATTATTTTAAGAACTTGTAGTAAAACTCTCTTATTCTTATTGCTCTTCCAAAATGTCCTTCTTACCATTTTCTTCTTCTATTTTTGTTCTAAATATGAGTAGAAATTATCCACCTATGATCTGTGCAACAGCACAGATGGGCAGAAAGGTTTGTGTTGATCTGTGGAGAAATGACTACTAACTTGAAGATGTAGATTGTTGATATAGATCATAAAAAGCATGTTAAGACACTAAAAGCAACCCCCCACGCTCACTTATTTGTATGGTTTACAAAGAAACATGGTAGCTTCTCCAGCCTTTAAGTTATTATCATCTCAATATAATTTAGCTTATGCAATGGGAGGTATTTCTCACAAAACAGTTACCACTAGAATGTTCAAAACTATCCTGCTCTGATTCCATTCTGTTTCTTTATTTCAGTTATTCACGATGTGACTAGGTTAACATTACATTATTGAAAGAAACATGGAAGGCCAGAAGAAAAATAGGATTGCAGATTTGTCTTGCTTAAACATAAATTAATATATTCTGGTGTATTTACCTATGTATTGATGCTATCTATGATTTTTGCAATAATTCAGAAATATGTACTAGTATGAAGTGCTTTTTTTGAAACATAAATTCCTAATTTCTTATTTTTAAAATGTCACCTATTTACATTATTAAGGATTTAATAAATTTAAATTAAAATTATTACAAAACCTGTAGAAATGTATTTTTTTAATCACTTGTCAAATGTTACTATAACTTGAACAAAAAATGTACATGCAAAGAAAGAGACAGAACTTTCTATTACAATGTCTCAGCAATGTAATAGGCTATCTATCATCTAATCTCTAGAATACTGTGCTGTCTAGACTCTATGAAACATTTGTAACTTAGATTTACTCAGCTGGATTTTAATATAACAAAAAAACCTAAAACATAGATGAGTCTTACATTTTTACCTGTCATTTGGAATTGGTTGCTAACTATTTAGGGAAATGTTTAAAATAATGTCTTTTCATAGAGCATGTCAAGTATAACAAACTACGTTAATACAACTCCTAAAAAGAAAATTGTATCAAGTCTTACAGACAAACAAAAGAACAAAAAAAGACTAACAAAAAAATAATACCCCCCACCTCATTAAAATTCATTTGAGAAATTATTTGATAAAAAAGTGAATGCCCAAAAATGATACCTAGGTGAATATATTTTTTTAAAACTCAGAATGAAAATTGTCTTTCTTTTTTTTTTTTTTTTTTTTATCTTTGTGTGTGTGTGCGTACTATTGATTGGGAAGTATAAGAGTTGGAAATAAGCAACAGAATATACTTTGGTTTATATATCTCAATAAAAAAATATCTTTTTTGAAGATGTTTTGTACTTCACGTATATTTAAAGTATTTGTCTGTAATCATTACCCTTCTATTTTTCATTACCAATGGTGGGAACAGTTTGCTGTTTTCATTTTCCATCCATGTCAGCATTACATGCACTGTGTTTGATGCTCTGTGAAAGTGTCTACTTTAACAAATAGAAGGATGACAGGCTGGAAATTGTCTTTTGCTCCTGGAAAAGTTATGTGTAAAAAAGAAACCAAATTGACTATTACTGATCTTCTTTTCCTCTGTGCTAGTTCACACCTCAATGAATATTCTTTTAAGATTGTTCTACCTTCAGCTTGTAGATAACTATTTGAAGACTTTTTCAGTTTTGGTTTAGGTGCTAAAACATATCTCTGATGATTATGAGTATTCCTTCTGCCTGTCTCTGCCCTCCTTCGTTAAAGTGCTTTGAAGTACAGATGCTATAGTACCACTGACCTAAAAGACAAACCTCCCCCAAATTAATGAAAAGTGCGTTACAGCCTGCATATCATTTCAAATAAAAGTCTAAACAAAGCCAAACGACTTTTAAGGCTCATCTGCACCCCACTGTTATAGAAAGTCTTTTGAGCATTAATACTACTTTTCCAATTTTCAAATATATTTATTATAATGGTTTCTTTTTCAATGTATTAAAAAAAAATGAAAGGAAATTAAATTATTTGAATCACAAGTGAATCATTACGAAACACAATTTTTGCTAAGTAATACACTAAGGATTTTTTTGGACATACTTGAAAAGGTGCCGCATTCACATTTTTGTAAGTAAAATACAGCCAATGAGTTAAAATTTTGATTATAGTCACTTCTATCAATTCTATTCCTTAACAAATTACTGACAACAGCAGTCCACCTTGCTATTATTTTGTGAAGCTTTTTTGAAATTACGCAAAAGTTATTTGTGAAGTCAGTCAGCTGTGAAGAATTTTCAACTTTGGCACATGTTGAAGTAGGATGGAAGTGGATACCATAGGGGAAGATAAATACTTCCAAAAATCAACCCTCTCCATCCCAAACATTGCTTCGATCTTTTTCTATTTGTATTTTATCCATTTATTTATTCAATATTTAATAACTAACATTAGACAGACTAAAAAAATAAAGTAAATACAAATCTTAAAGAGAGGGACCTTAACACTTTCAATGGTGTAATATAGCACCAGCTGAGAATATGTTTTTAGTTGTATTTTTCTCGAATGGTTCTGTATCAGTGTTTTTCTGCTAAGGTTTTCTCAATTCAACACAGGTAACATTCACATCTCACCTAGACAATTTCTTTATATACATGCCTTTTTTGCCTGCTTTTCTTCACCTTATAGTGAAAATAGAAACATAACTACTAAACATTATGTCTTGCTTTGGAACTACAGAAAAGGAAAAACACAATGAAAGCCAAACAAACACAATAATTCATGGCTTTAGAACACTACATTGAATACTGGTGTAATGATCATGGTCATGAGCTACAAGGATTACCTGACTTGCAGGTGTGTAAGTTCGTGACTGTGGGGTGCTCAGGATTCCATAATACACAAGGACACAGAGGTCTGGGTTTCTGTGAATTTCTTTATTGCAGATTACTGCTAATAAAACAAGTACAATTTATAGGTTACTACAAAATGACCACTGATTAAGCCAGTATATACACACACACACACACACAGTTTAGATAGATAGATAGATAGATATAGGTAGATAGTTACAACAAGTATTACCTCCAGAAAATTACCTCTAGAAAACAGAATTACCTCTAGAAAAGATAGCATATGCTTACGATAATTTAATCTATGTTCATGGCTAAATGAATTATGTGAGGTGTTACCAGTACAGCACTCATCAAACTGTTGCCAGGAGTGGGCAGAAAAGTTTATTTTTATAGGTGCTCTGCATCACAGAGTTTGGAGTTAGCCAGGAATCCCCAGCAAGGGTCTGATCTTTCCAGATCTCATGCAGAGAAGCTTTTGCAGAGAAGTTTGTGCAGAGAAGCTCCCACAGAGAAGCTTGTCTGGAGCAGACAGAAAGCTACATTTTATATCTTTTTGGTGTAGATATGTAAGTGGGTACAGGACAGCATTTCCTGGCTTTGTTCATGATCACAGTTTCTTTGTTCTGCCAGCTGTATCTTACTAAGCACATCACAGCTCCCAGTTAGCTGATCAGGGATGTCCTGGTCTCTTGCTGAGCTCATCAGGGACATCTCAGACCCCTGTTGAGTTCACCGGAGTGCTGAGCTCATCAAGAAAGCCTCGGGAGCTCCTTGCTAAGTAGATATCCATCTTTGTCAGTATGTTTACTGGATCACATATATGGCTGTTCACATCAGCTGAGAACTGGAGCACTGCAGCACACCTGGAAGGCAATGTAAAAAGGTAATAAAGCAGACAATGCTCTGTTGACTGCTTAGAACTATCCTTTTCTCAGGACTCTTATATATATATATATAAAAATCCTGTGTTGTATAACCTAGGCATGGAAGAGCAAGAAAATTGCAGGCTCTTGTTCAAGAGAAGTTGTGCTAATAAATGGTGGAATTTCTTTCTTCTTAGCACTCAAACAGAAATAAAAGATTCTCTTCAATAATTATCAGTGTAATGTAATGTAATGCTTTCTGCTTTCTTTTTGAGTTTCTCAGGGCATGTAGCCTTTTATTTGGCATCCACTCAGAATAATATCGCTGAAGAATTATCAGTTTATTATCAAAATGGTTTTTCACTTGTATCATAAAACTTTTAAAGAAAATACTTTCCCTCCCTGCATTACCAAAGATGCTAAACTTCACTTTTTTAAGTCTTTGTGGTAAAGGGCTTATACCAAATTTAGATGAATACCTTTAAATTAATATTAATTACTTTGAAATAACAGAATATTGATACTGTGTTGGAATTATCTCTAATCCAGTACTGATAAAGTGTTTAAGTTATTAACCCAATAATAATGTTTCTACTAAAGTTTATTTTTTAAAAAAATCAACAAAAAAACCCTACATAAAAAAATCCAAACAAACCCAACAAAAACCAGCTACATGTACTGGCTGAAAATTAAAAGCTTCTGTTTAGGAATAAAACAGTAACATCATTTATTTGACTGAAACCATTTTATTTAAGTCAAAATAGATGTAAGAACATAGTTAAGTATACAGATTAATTTCTCCCATTTAAGAGGGAAGTACTGCAATGATACATTGGGTGTTTTGTTATGCAAATATGAATTCAAACAAAATTAATATGTGGTTTTTTAATATTTTATTTAAAAATATACATAAAACCAAAAATAAAAATATAAAGGTCACATTAACTAACTGAACTACAGTTACTTTTTGCAGGATTTTTAACTGCTATATATGATAGAAGTATTAATGATTTAATAACAAGTAAACTCTATGACAAAGGTTCAAATGCTAACACAATCAAAATCATAAGTTTTCTGATACTTGCTTGTTGGAGAATTTCCCCTAGGTTTCCTTGCTTATAGAGGTTAAGGCAGTTAACACTAAATGACTGTAAAATTTTATTCACATAAATGCATCCCAGCTACTACATGGTGAGTTACAGTCTTAAGTTAAGGCATGAGCCTATTAGTAACTATTTGTTCCATGCACCCATGTTTCACTTAGTAGATGTACTGGGTTGGAGAGTTTAAAAGAATGAATTGTGGAATGTACATAATCTCCACTGACATTTCCTTCTGCAGCTGTAGTGCAGTAATGGAATAGATTTTTGTGCTCTCATACTCACATAGCCCTAAATAACTTGCAAACCACCATTATCCTTCCATCTTCATATTAAATTATAAAGAAAAAAGATATAAGATAAATGTAATGCTTTTTCTTTTCATTCCATTGGTATCTTTTTTCTTGCACAGTTGATCCTTCCTACCAAATAAATGAATTTCTTAACAGAAATAACACAAACTAAACTTTTACAGTAGTCACTGTTGACTACTCATGAGGCTGGTTTCCAAACAATTTTTAAGATCTTCTTCAGGACTCACTTTTACAGTCTTATAAAATCTTAACATGTTCTACAAGTCCACTTTTAAGCAGTTATGAACAGATACAAAGAATAAGTGGAGATTTACTTAATGTACTTGATAGCAAACAGTAGTATTTTATTATCATAGTTATTTCAGCCATGTTTCTTTTGAAAGTTTCTTGAATTTTTTCGATAATTATTTCCTATGGTACTTATAACTTTAGGCTAAAAATTGCTACATTAAAAAAAAAAAAAAACAAACCAAAAAACCACAACCAAAATGAAACCCAAACCAAACCCAAAACTCCCACATTAGTACTATTAAAAAAAAAAAAAAAAAAAAAAAAGGAAGGTTACCTGAAAACATAGTATCTCCCCTACCATTTAATAAACTTTTCTCCTTCCTTAAAGAGCAGCATTACACACAAAAAAGTCACAACCAGCTATCAGGCCTGATGGGGCAGCTGGGCTCTGTAAAACACCCTTTTGGTATAATTGAAGGCAGAGTAACTAAAAAGCCTCAGTTAACTCGTGAAGTGAGGATATGGAAAAACTTGCATCCAAATGAAATCTGTTTTAGGAGTAATGCTACAGGAGGACTGCTATTTAAATATTTTTTTTAAACTTCAGTTACGTGTTTCTGCTAGAAAAATTCTGTTTAGAAGATTTTAATCCTTAATTACTTGACTGAGTTAAAGAAAATCAAGATTCTGTGAAGGTTTTTGACTTGGTTACTGGCAAAGGAAAATCTTCAATGAAAACTATAGGAGAGGCTGAAAAGAGTTGTAGAAGATATTAACTGTTAGAAGTATGGTAAACAATCCCCCAAGCCTTATTTTTTCATGAATAATACGTCTGTTTATGCTATTCATATACTATACCAGTCATATGGTGTAATGAAAACTATACTGATCGTGATCATAGTATTGTAACAATATAAAGAATTCATTACTAACAGCATTATTGGGAACTCACTATCACAGAACTGTTTACATTTCTTCAACAACTAATTTATATGTGATTAAAAGTATTTTGAAAATTCTGTGACTTCTGGAATGATGATATACTTTGGTGTACCAACACTGCACACTAATGCAGGGGTTTTGTTGTCTTAAAATATAAATTGTTCAACAAGTAATGCTGTAAAACAATCAGGTTTTCTCCCTGCTTCAAGCAATTACACCTTAATTTTATGGCTTTGCATTTTTAGTGTGTGAAAAAGTAAGGAAGTTTCAGGACAAGAAACACTTTTTTATAGTCTGAAAAACACCATGATCTGATATACAGATCCTAGGAATACTGAATGCAGGAACAACGTTTTCATTATCTAACTACGGACTCCCTAAATGTTGTGATGTAGCAGATGCTGTAAGTTAGCTCCACATTCACCTATTCTTTCACTTGAAAATGATGAAATTTTTTCTTGGAATCAGAAGCTGTGCTTCAAGCAGACTGGCTTTTCTAGTAGTCCTGGGAACTCATTTCCAGGGAAGGCAAGGACTCTCAAACATCCTTGAAATTCACTGCAGGATGGGAGAACAAAAGAGATTCAGATATTTACAGCAACCAGCACATCCCTCTTTCATCTCCTATATCTTGTTCTTTCTTTTTTTTTTTTTTTTAGTCTTTATTTTTATTTCCTCACCTCTCCAATGTTTTTTGATAATTTTATCATCATCTTAAATTATAAATTCCACAGGTCAAGAAGGATTCAGGAAGCTGGCTGTTTCCTTATGCTTTCTTGGTACTGTTAGACACAGCATTCTGTCCTGGTTTCAGCTGGGAGAGTTTTGGTTTTTTCCTGGTAGCTGGTGCAGAGCTGTTTTGTATTTGGTATGAGAACAATGCTGACAGCACACTGATATTTTTGGTTGATGCTGGGTAATATTTATACAGCAAGAGGGCTGGGGGGACATGGGAAACTGGGAGAGGACACAGCCAGGACAGCTGACCTGAACTAGCCAAAGGGATATTCCATACCATATGACATCATGCTGAGTGTATAAACTGGGGGAAGAAGAAGGAAGGTGGGGACATTTGGCATTATGGCGTTTGTCTTCCTGAGTAACCATTACGTGTGATGGAACCCTGCTGTCCTGGGTATGGCTGAGCACGTGTCTGCCCATGGGAAGTGGTGAATGAATTTTTTGCTTTGCTTTTCTTGCATGTGCAGCTTTTGCTTTAATTATTAAGTTGTTCTTATCTCAACTCTCAAGTTTTATATTCCTTTTCAATTCTCCCTCCTCATCCCTCTGGGTGAGGGGATGTGAGAGAGTAGCTGAACAGTACTTAGGTAACTTAGGGGTTAAACCATGACACTTTCAAAGAGGGAACTTAATCTTTTAGAAATAAAGAAGTGTGCAAGAGTTTCAAAAAACCTGTAGATATAACAATTTTAGTATTAGTAGTATTTACTCTGAAATGTTTTCAGAACACAGATCTTAATAATCCAGTTACTATGATAGCCAGTTACTATGATAGCAACAGCTTAACTTCCAATTGCTTTTGAAGGAAAATATATTCAGTGATCAAATCTTTAATTAAATGTGCTCTTGAGGGGAGAAATAAAAAAAAAAAAAGGGGGGGGGGAAGGAAAAAAAACCCAGAAGCCTGTCATTTGTCTAAGACCTTTATAATAACAAAACACACTATTACATTTGAAAAAGAGTGTAGAGTGTATCTGTGGCAGTATGACAGAAGAAATATTTTTGATGTTGTACAGCAGCAGTCTATTAGTCTATTGTCTGCCCTCAACACAATTGCTTTTACTGTTCTCATGTCCCTTTTTGGGACCTAAGTCCTGTCTCACTTATTTAAAATTTCATTATTGAACTTAATATCTATTGAATTAACTTCAATAAGTCCATGGTTTCTTTCCAGGACAAAAAATACAAAATGTATTCAGAAAACAAACTTGTTTAAATGGGCACTATATTGTTTAGTATCAAGATTCATTTATGTCATAACCCAAACCCAAACGCTTATGCATTTCACCCTTTAAGATATTTATTTCCTCCTGTACAGCATGATTTGTTGTAGAGAACATGCTTAACAATGCTGTTCACTTCTAATCATTCAGATGGGTTTACTTCTAATTTCAGATTTCTAATTTCAAAGGGAATCCTCTCTGTAGTCTTTGAATATTATTTCTCTGCCCTGATTCATGAAGTTTTCTAGATGACAACATTACTTTTGAATTTCAGCAAAAGAAGGGGAAAAGCAAAACCGTAGTACAATACTGCACAATGTCACATTGTAAAAGCATGGAAAAAAGTCCATAAATCCCTGTCTTCACAGAGGCATATAATCTATGTATTTACTACTTTTTGGAGATGTCAAACATCGTGCGTTACAAGCACTAGTTCAATGTCCTATTGAACATAATGAGTTTTAAAATGCCACATTAGTGGAGTAGTATGATAGCGAAGTCTGAAAAGATGTTACAGTCTCTGAGAAGAAGGCCTGCTTATGTCCTGGATACTTTTATAACAGTCCCAGGAAATCCAAGGTAGAACTAATCTATTTGTCAATAGGAGAATAAATGTATGTAATTTATCTGTACAGCTACGCTGCTTATGTTTGTCTATGGGCTATTAGCAATATAAGATATAAGCATGACGAACAATGATTTCTAAAATGGATACAATGTTGAGATAAGAATGTTAATATCCTTCCTTGTAGCTTCCCATCTACAGCTTTCTCCCTCTTCTCACCTCCTCCTCTGACCTGATACAGTCTGAATTACTTGTTTTTCTTTCAAGGAATAGCACAGGTTGCTGCAACAGGTAAGGTAGCATGACTACATCTCTAATTTTCCATTAATTCCAGCTATTAAAAGATTCAGGTATCACTCAGGTGATGTGACATGAGTGCCATGATGTGAGAAACTAGGGAAAATTGGTAGGAGTTATAAAGGGAGAAATACTTAAAACTGCAGACACTGACTCTTTTCCTTCTTTTGGGCAAACAGTCCAGACATATCTTCTGGTATACTGTTACCTCTGGAAACTAATAGTTTTATGCTTTTCCCCCAAATTGGAGTGCCATAGAAAAGTGAGAGAATAATTTCAAAAAGGATACAGAATTATTATTTTTCTCCTGTTCTTTCTTATGTAAATGATAACCTCACAGAGCATTAGAAGGTTAAATTCCATCTGGTCTACATTCAGTTCTGCCTATAAGGAAGGAAAAGAAAAGGAAAAGCATATTCCCAAAGCCAAAATATCTTAGAAATAAAGTTGAATATTCTCTTTTTTGAAGAATACGGTAGGAGTAACAAATAATATCCACTATTTGATAAGGCTTTAAACTGTAAGGGCTAGTTGTCAGCCTCTTCACTAGCTGGTAAAGAATAGGCAGGAAAAACCCTTCCCCAAGACTCTGGATGAATGGGGTCAGAAAGGGGTAACCAAAGGGGCAGAACATTTGTCTCTTGAATTTTACAGTGAGGGTCTATTTAGAACTCAGTCCTTCACAGTATTGTTAATGTCATTGTCAGGTAAGTATGTGCTCTGCTCTTAGGCAGAAATGTAGCTAGGGAATTATGGGTTTTGACTGACATACTGCAGTAAAGACAAAAAAAATGTTTGTGCTTAAATGACGTTTAATACTTTTAATAATGCAATTTTTTTTAGTTTAAGGAGTAAACACAAGTATATGAAAAAAGTAAGTTATGAGATAAGCTGAAAATATCTTTATGCATGCACTTTAAATGTATGTCTACATGAATAATGACTGGTATCCTTCTGCCCCAAATTAGTTCTTTCTGAAGTAATAAGAAAAGGGATTGTTTTGGACTTCAGCCTAATAAGTGGTTAACTTTGTAATTTGGAAAAAAACAAAAAAAATAAAACAATGAACAAACTGTTGATTTCAACTTTCTGCAGCATTTATTTCTAAGAAACAGAAAAGATGGTTTTTGGAAGTGCTCAAACACAAATTTTGCAAACAATGATATGATAAATTGTAGAAAATAAATTAATTCCTTGCTTACTCCTGCCACTCAGATAGAGGTTTTAGTTATTCTGTATTAAAATGTATGAGACACATAAAAGTAATTTCTGTGCAGAAATATAATGCAGGTAATGTGGACTCTTTCACAGTGCTGAATACTTCACCTTGTATTCACCTAAAAACTTACCATAATATATCTATCTAGACAGACTGAACGGGTGAACCCATAGCTATATATTGTGGATGGAGTAATGCACTTCACTCATATGAGAGAAGCAACAATATACTTCATTGATATGAAGTAGCAACTTAACAAAGTTCAATGGTGAATGTGATAATGGTTTCACAAGATTCAATGGCAAGCTACACTTGATTATTTACTGCTTAATTTAAATTAGAGGACAGGGTCAGACAAAACTGTCAGGGAGAGCATCCCATTAAGTCATGAGGCTCAGAAACCACCTCTGCATTCTAAGCACCTTCTCAGAGAGGAGTCTGGCTGTGGCTGAATCCAAATGCATTCCTCATCATACACATGGCCAGCAGTTTATGTCTAAAGGATTATATATGCATAATCAATCCTTTATATCACTTAGCTAAGATTTCAAAGTTTAGCATGCTATCAATCACTTAACGAGATTCTGTTGCAGCAAGGAATCTCTCAGTCTCAAGCAGTAACCTTGAGAGGTGTCCCTGCTCATGGGGAGATCCTGGCATGCAGCCTGCTGCGGTGCAGGAGACCTCGAACCAGCTTTTTGGGCTGTCCACTACTTATGGAGTTAAGGTGACTGACTTATAGTCACATTTGCATACCAGCCGTAATTTGGTTGGCTCATGCTCAGCTAGCCCTCAACTATGAGTAAGATTTATGGCCCTTAGCTGTTGTGTTCTCATCTGTCCCCTCAAAATCCAACTTAAGCTAACCCATAGCAGCCATCACAACCACCACTGGTGGCTATTGCTTAAGCAGAAAAAGTGGTGGTGGGAGCACATGGCCACACTATGTTCAAAGATTTTTGCCCTTCCTTTCTTGTATGGCATCAAATAGTTGAAATTATTTTTGTGTTACATGAACTCTAACACAGAATGGTTTTTGTTTTGAAATAAGCAACACCAGAACAGCTTCATATGGAAAGGTTGATGAATGTCAGCGCAGCTGGTCCTTTAGACATTGTATAGAAATAGGAATTTAAGGTAATGCAAATCTATGTTCTTTTTTCCTTGGATATTCTTCTGTCTGTGTTTGCATGAAGAGATATGAGGAGCTGAAAACTTGAAAGTTGCTTTTGAAAAATTACTACTGTATCATAATCCTCAGGACCTTTTCTAACACTACCATTACTAGCTATGGCATGCTATCTCTTCAAGACATACAATTCGACCTTGAATGCTAGGCTGGTAGCCACAGGATTTTGTGACTCTCTCTAGCTTAATATCATCTGATAGTCCAAAAATGTTCAGGAACAGAAACAGAGGAGTTTTGTTGATTAAGTTGGACAGAAGCATCTTGTCAGAGTTTGAAGAAGGGAATGATAATTTCCTGACCATATACGCAGATGGGATTAGGTATCTAAATTGTGTGATACCACCAAGAAAAAAAAAAAAATAGTTCCATGTTTAGAAAGCACCACTGAAAGTTTATTGGAACAGGTGCAGAGGTTTCTGTGGTATCAAGTAGTCTGTCTTACTTCTTTGGGAAATATGAATATGGTTATCTTGTAAGATTCAAAAGCCCTTTCCATTCATATGTCGTTCAGTCTTTTTTCCCTAATGGATAGTATGTCTTATTAAAGTCCTAAATAATTTTGCTTAAAGCTAGTAGTGAAAAGACCTATGAGGTGTGTGCAGTTTCTAGGCGTATTGATTGGTAAATTCAGTTTTATGTGATACCATAGCTCTGTCAAAATCATTTTCCTCTGAGACCTTAAGCTTGTAAAACAAATAAAGGAAACCCATTTACATGGTTACACACTGAGAAACCCATGCAGAAATAATCCAATCTGGGGGCTCACATCTGCACATCATATTGCCTACTTTCCGTTGAAGGTGGATGCATATCCTGTGTTTCCATTTTTTTTTTTTTTTGTGAGGCTGGTAACATGCAGACTGTAGAAAGTATGGTGATTCTCGTGTTTGCCCAACAACTTAGGGAATTAATGGTGATGAAAAGTAATTGTTACGAGAATACAACACTGTTTGTGAAACCTGCCTCTTAAATGAACTTAACTGGTAGGAGAGGACCGTACTAATAAAGCACACAGCAACTACACAGGAAATTAACAACTTTGCTTATACAAAACTTTATTTTCCCCGGCCTTTGTTTTTGTATCTGGTATATTCCTTAGGTTGCAGTAACAGAAATTCCACATGATTAGAGCAATAAAACACTTGTGGAAAAGTTGAAATATTCTGTCCTACTTTTTCTGAGCAGAATTTCCTATCTTCCATTTTCCAGAAGGAAATTGTGTGTAAGATAATTTATCCAACAGTTAACCATAAGTCATTTGTAAACCAAATTCTTATCAGGGTGTATAATTCATGAATGTTAGTCTACAAATACTTGTGGTCAGCAGATGAAGCTGTAGGCTTCCTATTCCAGAAATAAGAAGAACTGTGATACATGCAAACTCCTGGAGGTCTGGAAATGGACCAGCAATGAGGAAAACATGCATTTGACACCCTTACATCACAAACATATTGGAAAAATATGACCAATAATATTTGAAAGCTGCTTAGTCTTTTAACAAAAAAATTGAAAAGAAGAAGACATTAGAAATAGATAAATGTTTTTAAGCGCTTATGGAGTTCATTTTCCCAGAAGTTATTGAAGGAAATTCTTCTGTAATTCCAGTATTACAGTAAGCCATTTATTCTAAACACAACAGGAAAAGGAGTATCTATCACTTGGTTATTTTTAAACTGTATCCTGTAATACATTCCTGATAAATGAAGCATTGCAGGGCCAAGATATAATGGGGAAAAAGCACTACCAGTGAAAGCACTATTGTCCTTGTATTACCTTTAATCTCAAACAGCAAATGCATAGATAGCCTTTGTTCCTTGGGAAGAAAAGTTTCTTTTTCATTACGTTCAGTTCATTCGCTTTGAATAGCACAAATACATCCATGCATATTTTTTTCTCTGTGTTATTCATCAAAGCACTTATCAAAGTGAAGAGGCACTGACCTTCTGTTCCTTTAGCATTTCACTCATATTGAGTCACCACCTAAGTAATTCTGTTTTGTCTTAATTCTGTTATAACCATATTTGGCAAAGGACCATTCTCTCAAAATACAGCGTTATAGAGCCACATTTCTATTACCAGAGAAAAGCTAATGGGTGGTTAAGTCAATAAATGATATATTAAAAGTAAAACTTAAAAAAAACATAAATTATGAGCAATCATGGTTAGTGGAAAACATAACATTTATCATTGGTTTGGAATCTGTTACAGAATTTAGTAACTAGGTCTGAAGTTTGAGGGGTCAAAGTGCGAACAGGAAATATGCCACGTAAGCCCCTGTTTAACCACCAAAGGCACTTTAGCCAGTGCAACAAAAAGCACTGCAGCATGAAGAACTATCATATTTAATTTATAATGAGCCTGGGATTAGTGCAGAAACCATTATTTCATCAAAGTAACTTGCAGCTCTTTAGATGCGCAAATTTGAAAGAGGACAGAAGTGTCTTTCTTGACATTACACCCAACCTGCACCTACTTTTCCCAAATGACACATTTCAAAATAGCATTAGTTCATTAAGAAACACATACAAATTCCAAAGAATTTTAGAAGATGAAAGACATACTTTGAACAAGTTAAGGAACTCATGAATGTTACTCTATTTATATATCAATTTACTACTCTATTAACATAATAGCTGGTTGTGACATGGAAGCTAGTCATGCATATGTTGAAGTTAAAATATTCCGAGAATGCAGCTCAGTCTTTGAACACAAAAGTAACGTATTTTTTCGAACAGAAATGGCATATATGTCACTCACCAATGAAGTATTTCTTCATCTGATAAAAATAATTTATATTATAAAAGAAAATCTTTGGACATTTTCATTGTCCTGACTTTATGGTAAGATAAAATAAAAACAACGGGTGGTGGGGAAATAAAAAGACCATAGTATATGGGTATGAACTAATAATATACACAGCATATGTTTCTGATATAACTGAAGTGTCCCCAATAACATTTTAAAACAAAGTAATCAGTGCAGATGTTTGAGGCAACTAATTTCAGTGGTATAAATGTCCAAAATGTGCAGTGCTGCAAATATGACTGCTGCACATGCTTATGCATAGAGTTTTCTGATTACATATGCAAACATTTGCTTAAAAAGTACTTCAGTCAATAGGGAAGAGTGAAAATTATTCCAAATGTTTTAAAAAGACACATTTGTTTCCTGAAAACTACAGTGAACTGTTTAAATACAAACACTGGGGGTTTTTTTATTAAAAAGTTAATTTTAAATTATAATAAATTTTAAAATAATTTATTTCAGTGTTGTTAGGCTTTAAGATGAATAAGGTTTTCTTCATGTTCTCAAAAGTTTCTAATGCTGTCTTGTCAAAAATACAAATGTTAAGTTTTTGTCATGCTCCAGTTACTCACTTTTGTGTTCACGTCCTCTTCAGATCAAATGGTAACTGCCCTCCTCCTCAGGGTTGGGGCTTGCAGAACTGCTGCTTACCGCAGGCTCTGTACCTCCTGTAGAACTTGGAGCACTGTATTGGGGTGGTTGGTTTCTCTGAACAGGCCATCATGATCACTACAACAGAGGACAACCATGATCATCACCCAGGCTGGAATTGCTCTCCTCTTCTCCAGTGCAGAAAAGAGCTTCCATAACTGCAAAACCAGTTCCTAACTGGTAGGAATAGTATAGTGTTATGTATGTGGGATGATCAGCAGTGGATACAGGCAACTACACATGGAGGGTCATTTTAAGGGCCCTCTTCAAAAACATGACACTGTTATTCAAATGTCAGAGCATCAGCTTCGGGAAGAACACCATGAAGAGAGCTCCTGCTAACCTGAACTATAATTTCCTAATACAACCCAATAACTAATTCAAGTCAACACATCCAGCCAACTGTGCAGTGAATAAGAACTTTATCATTTGCTAGAATGACAATCCCTACAAAGTCTTTCCAAGTATGTCTAAGCTATAAGTACAGCCAGGCAAATACTTAAATGGTACAATCAAACCATTCTTTCCAGTTCCCTTGGTTATTTTGAAAACAGTAAGGTTTTGTTGGGGTTGTTTTTTTGGGGTTTTGGGGGTTTTTTTTGATACTCTACACATTTTTTTCAACTACAGAAGTAATTATTTCAGGGGCTCTATTTTTGTTTTAAACTGTTTCCAGCATTTTAACATTCTTCTCAAGATATGGATCTTTGTAACAGGCACCTCTTTATTCCTGTTTCATATTCCCACTGCTTACCTATTGGTAGTGACATTGGAAGTTTCTGTTTATTTTATTATGTATTTAGTCTTTTGGAATCTTTGCATTCTAATATAGTCTGTAAACACAGGTTACACGATCTAGTTAGGAAAATAATATTTTTCATGTCCTAGCTGACCATTTTGTCCATATCTTCTTGTGACAATAAACTGCACTCTTCATTATTTAACTGGTTGCACAATCTTTGTCATCTTTAAAAATACTAAGGGGTTAGGAGTCTATTCCTGTTCATGTTCCATCATACTGCATTCAGCCATGTTATCTTCAGGATTTAATCACTTTTATTTAAAAATTATTTGTGCTGATATTTTATGTGTATTTATATTATGTTGCATTTAAAATCACATAAATATAAGTCTCTATATAACATGAAATTTCATGGGGTTTAAGGTATGACTGTAAGACTGAAGTAGATATAGAAAGTTCTGGAAAACATTTTGATTAAATGTGTACCTGCATACAGTCATATTTTAGTTCCACAGGGCAGATGGTAGGGCATATTTATATGATGCAAAACATATTAGACAGGTAGGCTTTTATCCCGCCTATGTGCACTCATGACTGAAATGAATTTGTAATGAAACCATTCTCAGTTTGTCAAGTCTCCCTCAGCAATATTACTAAGCACATAAAAAATGTTTTGTAACTTGTATTTTGGTATTGGTGTGTGGGAGCTAGGGGTTGGTACATGGAGAGTGAGGTTCTTTTTTATTGCTGACTCTAGACTTGTTTCTTACAGTAAGGAGAGACATTATCACAAGAGAAGGCACTGCACAGTGTTGTTCGTAAGACTTCTCTATAAGGCAATGAAGAATTAAAGAAATATTGGATTGCAACTTACATTAACATATTCCTGTCACAAACTTCCTTAGACTGAGTTTTGTTATTATTTCCAGGTAGAAAGACTTCACAGACTGTAAGAGTGACATTCATTATAAAATCTGTGTTGATGAGTCTGCCTGCATTTCCTGAAGTAGCTATCATTGTTCAGAAGATGCTTCCTCTCAAGTGTTGAGTAACTTGTCTACTCTTATATTCACTAGAGTCTGTGTGGATACACACTTTTCTGAAAATAACATTTCAAATCAATGATATTTTCAACAAGATGATGTCACAAGTCACATTCCAAGAAACCTACACTTACTTTTTTGTGCACTGTCAAAATATCTCCTTACATTATGTCTGTACTCCCCTGAAAAGCAAATCCTTCCTCCAAACTTGAGGATACATTAGACTCCTATAATAGGCCCAGGCTGTATAGGTAGAAATAAGTTGCTTATATAAGGCACAAGTGAATGGCTTTCCATCTCATGGAAGAGGCTGTCAGAGCTGTCCTGCCTGCTATGTTCAGCAATAAAAGTCTCTGCTTCACCAAAGGCACAGGAGAAATAAAACAATATTGCACATTCCCTAGCACTGGACTCCAAGGTCTGAAAAGTGTGTACTACATGATAAGATGTATTCCTGCTGTCCCTGAACCAAATAATATGCAGAGCTGAAAGAATGGCCTTCTAGACCCATTTTCTGCACTCTGGAAGGGATCAAAACAGGAAAAAGTTAAAACTGATTCAGCAAAAATTAAGATCGACAGTACTGAGGTGTTTAGGACACATCACATCCCACTGCCTTGGGCACAGCTTGTGGGATTTACTCAAACGGCACTAGGCATACACTTCAGCAGATCAGTTCACACTTCTTAAATAAAGACCTGTCAGCAGCATACCTGGATTACAGCATCAAAGTGAAGAGAGGAGACATGTATCCTGGTACAATAGCACATAGGATGACAGTGCTTTTTATTCCAGAAGATGATTGAATTTAACAAATGCAAGAAGCAGAGAGGTACATATCTGGGCTCTGCTCCCAGACATATATATGTTGATATTACTTATACAAACACTTGGTGTGGGTCCATATGGCCTTAATGTTAAATTGTGAGTGGAGTGGGAAAGATTAAGCCAGATTGCTAAATAGATGACCTCCTGCCAGCCTGCAGTGCTAAACTCTTCATATACAGAGGCAAAGGACACATTAGAATAGCCACCTCTTGTGTACCTTAATACTTGTAAGGTCATAGTTTAGTTCCATCTCACCACACCCTTCAGATATCACGAGCTATGTTCCCCAGGATGATCAGTTGCCAGCCAATCTCTCTGCTATTTTCATAGTTCAGAGGACTTTTGAGAGGAATTCCCCTTTAGATTTTTACAGGTGAGTATGTCTGTCAGAGATGTCTTCAAGCAGTGCTTTTAACATGGGAGCACCAAGGGCTAGCCAGCTATTTCAGTATCTTGGACACTTTCTGTTAATTTTAAAATATTGTTTAAAATATTTGCTTTAGAGAGAGAATACAAAGTGGTCTTGGAAGCTCTAGCTGAGGGCATAGCTGTATGGATGGAAGCGGTTGTCAGAAGTTTCACAAATGAGATTAATTTACCTCAAGCACTAACACATATTAAACTGCACTAGATCACCACTGACAGAAAAATGATTCTCTTAAATATCTACTTTTAGCCAAATTATTTTCATTCTTAGAAAGGGATTCACTTGCATAACACTGGTGTGTAGTTCTGTATTAGTTTGATGGTGATCTGCTAAACATGCTAAACTGTTAGCTCTGGGCTTTTTAAGGCATAGCAGTGGCACAAATATGCCCTAGTGTAGTCATCCGTCATTGTCCCTTTCTCCCAAAGTACTCCCCAGAGATGTAGACTCAAAGTTGAACCTAAGCCCTAATGTTTTTTTCTCTTTTTACCTCCTAGTCTTCCCCAATCCCCATGGCCCTTTTTTAACAGGCTCCAAAAGCACCATGTTCTTCAGTCAAGCTTCAGTGGCCAGGGCCCAAGAACTTCAGCAAGGTCACTTTCCCCATGAAGAGCATTGTGGAGCACACTAAGCATCCATACTGACAGGAAAAAAAAGATCTGGACACACTTAGAGGTGTTTGATAATGTGTATCAGGGGCGTGCTAAAAATATCTAAAAATTTTAATGTTAAATTTTATTATATATTCACATCACTCACCTACGTAGGTTCTGGGTTGGCTGAATCTCATCTACCCCTGCTCATCAGCCCCAGGTCTCCACACATGTGGTATGGTCATGCCTAGACAGAGGGCTAGCCTGCTTCGAGTGTCCAGCTGACACTGTTTGCAGTGCTGTCAGATGGATTATACATCACTTTCTGGGTCTTCACTTATTGCAGTGGCTCTGCCTTGTAATTCGTCACACTTTTCAGTTAACTCCGTATTTTACCACACCATGTCAGTCCTCCATGGGGGCTAGCAGCTCCCAGGGGCTGGGGATGGCAGGGGTAGGGCCCAGCAGCCAGTGTCTCTCCACTTCAGCCAGGAGCAGGGCAGCCGGGGGGAACAGGGGCAGCCCCAGCCCTGGGCAGCGCGCACATCCATGGGGACTGGAACGAGCTGAGGCCTTACTGGGATAAGAAGGGCTGACAAGGCCATGACACACTGTTGTTGCTTTGGAGAGGAAGATGCAGCTGTCTCATGTGGTCCTTTGACACTTGTAAGTTACATCTGGAGGTGACCACATATACCCTGAAGACAGTTTTTGCCCTTACCAGGCCATGAAGCCTCACCAGCCAACCCTCCCTCCATCCTTCAAGGGGACTGGCAGTATCACACATCATGGGCAACCCAAAGACATGCTTGGTAGGGACTGGGCCTGTCCATACCCCTTCTGTCTCTTTTTTTCTACCAAATCCACTTGCCCTCAGGCTTCTCTCGCTGCTTTAGAACATAAGAGAACTCCCTTCTTAGGCTCCTATGGCTGTAAAAAGAGCAGCAGCCATTTGGGGTTTATAGGTGTTATCTCTTTATGATGCCTGGTGTGAGAGCACCTCCTAAAGAGACTTTTTCTAGCTTCAGTACCAGGTGATTTCATACCACAGCTGTAGGAAGAGTTTTAAAGCTGATGGTGTTGATGGCAGTGTGCACCTGTGCCTGTTTTCCTTCATGACCACCATCGCTACTGAAAGTGCAAACATTCCACCATATCTTGCCGTATTCCCATCCCAATTACCTAGCTCATGCAGCTGTTTTGAACTGGCTTGAAACTGGCTGATGCCAAGCTGCACCTTAAGCCAGACACCATGTGACTCTTGCTAATGGTGTAAATGCAAAGTTCTAGGTTTACCTGAATGGCTGTTGGCTGAAAAGTCTAGGATTTTGCTTTAGTTTGGTTTTGTTTTTTTCTCTTTTTTTTCTAGGTGTGGCAGCTAGACCTGCTACTGGAAGTTGCCATATGTTACGTTACCTGGTTAAAGGGTAAGTACTGTAAACACAAAGGGAGAAGAGCCCAGGGGAATATCAGAAGACAAATTATAGCTTTATGAACCTAGAAACCTTCTCAGTGAGAATACAGCACACTGGGAAGACCACCCAGGGAGAGCAGTCACTGTCCCTTGTGTGAAACTCCCAGAGTCACCTTTTGATGACCTTAGAGAAACTGTCCCTGCAGTATGTGCTGCAGACTATAGGGAATAACAGTTTAAATGGGTCTAGAGCTCATTAAGGCATGCAGAGGGAAGAGCATTTGGGACTGTATAAAACTTATGGAATGCTTTAAGGTGATTGTGGGAGTGTAAGAAACTTATTAGAAGATATTTAGGGGAATGACCAAAGGCAGGGAAAGGGAGGAATAGGGGAGGAACAAGCGTGGGAAAATACATGAAGAAAGGGATAAAACAAGGGGCTTGTGTGGCACAGTTTTTTACTTACCATGGCAGTCTATACTCTTGTTAAATTCCATTTCTAAATATTTTCTGTGTGGGAGTGCACTCTCAATTCTGTGTGAATGCTGTTGATCCTGTGTGAATGCTTGTGACCTTCAAGGTGGACTAGCCTGCAAATATGAGGTCTGATTTCCAGCAGCTAGAGTGAGACCACAAACCCCAGGGACCTGTAGGTCCAAGCGCCAGCAACTAGGGGAAATCAGGGCTCTAATGGTCAGATACTGGATAAGCCAAGTGTCTAAGTACAGGAGAGGCCTGTATCTTGTGAGTGTAGACATTCCACTAGCAAATTTCAGACCTCATCGGTAGAAGAATAAGAATGGGCGATCTTTGCTGTTTATATTTATGAGGGCTGTTTGTGTTTATAAGGATGTGAATAAAAACATTCCCTTCTGCCTGTGTTGAGCTGTGTGGCTAGCTATGTGTTTATTGTGTGTGACTGTCGGGAATACTTGCGCCTCCTAATTGTTGTCAGGACCTGGGGGCACTGCAGCATCCTTGCATGAGTTGAATAAGGACAGGAGTAGCACCCACAGATCTCTAAACCCACTACATTTAGCAATCTCTTGCACTGTATCTCTGCTAGGTGATGGCTGAGATACTGGCCAGGCTACCAAAGCCTGAGAAGGTGTCTGCAAGTCCCTGAACCTGTGTCCACAGGAAGCAGAACTCTGGATTCCTTTGTGGCTCAGGGAATGTTGCAAAGTCTGTCAATGGCCTTTTAATTTTGATCATTGATGCTTGCGTTATTTGTACAAATGGAGGGTATGTAGAAATGGAGATATGTGTACAAATGGAGGTATGTTTGAGTTGGTCCTTTCTTCCCTTCAGATTTTTCAGTGGTTGCCCACCAAGGGCCCACTAGGAATGTACTGGAGGGGAGAATAATGCCTGAGTGTCATCAGACCTATCCAGTCCTGGGTGGTAGGTTTGGTGTGGATCTCTCCAAGCATGGAGTGTCATAATGTGTGAGAGTGTGAAGTTACTGTGGTTACACAACAGGGACTGTTGAGTTTGCAGCATGGATGTGTAGAAATCTGTGACTCGTAGTTCCAGTGTGTGCAAGTGAACTTTAGTATGGTTGTGTCTTTCATCTCGTAAGAAGACTGACAGCCATCCATCCACCAGGATAAGAAGCTCTTACTGCTACTTGTGTAAAATCTAGGCTGGTAAGAAATGCAGCAAGTGCAAATGCATAGCAAATAAATGGCTGAGCAATGCTGGCCATTCCTCGTGTTCTTGGGTACACAGATACCAGATTTCTGGCAGTGTTCCCAGCCACCCCAGTGCCCTCCTCCCTTCATGTGCCTGTGTGATTGTGAGTTCCCAGGCTCTGCTCCCTGGGCGTATGGAGCACAGAGCTGAGAGGAGATGGCAGTGATTGTGTTATTTGATGCCCTGGGATAGATGACAGGTTTGCTGATTCCCTTCATCCCTTCTCACCTGCCACCTCCTTCCTCGCTGTGTTTCAATGGCTAGATTACACTCCAAATCTCCTTCCTCTGTGCTGTAAAAGGTGAGTGTGGGAATCGTCATGTGGGATGCAGATGTGTGCTTAGCTCCAGGAAATGTGCTTGACATTATGTGCCTTGCCTGACCCAGTTCCTGCTGTACAGTTGGCCTTCTTGTGAGAGAAGTGATATTGTATAAGGACCAGTG
Organism: Falco peregrinus; assembly: GCF_023634155.1. Lineage (NCBI taxonomy): Eukaryota > Metazoa > Chordata > Aves > Falconiformes > Falconidae > Falco > Falco peregrinus. The sequence goes on from NC_073723.1 coordinate 65,059,520, forward strand.
TCCTTAATGACACTTTGCTCAGGTGTTGAGGGGCGTTTTCCCATAGATACCACTGTATAGAAAAATAAATTACCTTTTGGGGACTCTAAATGGAGCTGGCTGATGCAAATTACAGAGGTGATAAGGTATGCTTCAATGGGAACCCCTGAAGGTTTGACATTTGCTTATGTGGCTAGAAGACAAGTTCAGAATCTCTATCATGGTGCAAGCTGGTTAGGCCAGGTCAGACCTCTAACTGTTTGTTAGTCTTCCTTGAACAGTAAATCTGCTTTAAGAGGTCTATGATTTTTTTATTATTTTATTTTCCAGGTTTCCTTGTCAATGATGCAGTTTACCATGTAACCATACAAAGACTGTTTTTAATGCCATAGAAAATACTTTAAAGTATAGATAGAAAATAACTATATGAGAGCAGAGGAGGGTAGTAAACTCCTTAGGTTAGATGGATATGAAATTAGTCTGAAAATGAAAATACCATGACAAATTCTCAACCTGTTCATATCAAGATAATACCAAACACGATTTGTCCATACTATTTCCACTACAGAGTAAGCTAACCTCAGATAGTCATATGAGGTTAAAGTAATTAAAGCATTTCATAAATAGGAAAATGAAAATTGAGACAAGCAGTTGTGGTGGCTTGACCTTGGCTGGCTGTCAGATATTTACCCAGCTGCTCTCTCTTTCCCCCTTCTCAACAGAACAGGGTAGAAAATAAAACGGAAAATCTTATAGGTCAAGAAAAAAACAGGAATGTCACTTACCAATTAGCATCACAGGCAAAACAGACTTGGCTTGGGGAAGATTAATTTAATTTGTTTCTAATTAAAAACGCAATAGGATGGTGAGAAACAAAAACAAAACTAAAATCACCTCGTTCCAACTCCTTCACCCGCCACCTCCTGCTTCCTCCCAGGCTCAACTTCACTCCTTCATTCTCAGCTCCTCCACTTCCTCCATTCCCCGGGCAGTGCAGAGGGATGGTGAATGGGGTCTGCAATCAGTTCATAACAGCTCCTCTTTGATGCCCCTTCCTAACACTGTTTCCCTGCTCCAGCATGGAGTCCCTTCACTGATTGCTCCAGCATGAGTCCTCTTCACGGGGTACAGTCCTTCATGAACATACTGATCCAGTGTTGGTCTCTAGCAGGGCATAAGTCCTGCTAGAAAAATTGTTCATACATGGGATTTTTTCCATTGGCCACAGCTCATCCCAGGAGCCTGCTTCTGCATGGGCTTTCACAGGGTGAAGCTCCTTTCAGGGCATATCCACCTGCTATAACATGGGGTCCCTCACAGGTTGCAGTGTGGATAGCTGCTCCAGTGAGATCCTCCATGGCTGCTGAGGGAGAACCTTCTCCAGGGGCTTCAGGCGGATCTTAGCTCAGAGGCCTGGAACACCTTTTTCCCACTCTTCTTCTCTGGCCTTTGTGTCTGTCAGAAAGGCCAGTCCTGCAGCCCCTGGCTACCATTACCTTGCCATGCAAACCCAGTAGAGCAATGAACTTATCGTTTCAAAAGGCAGGTGTGTGAGTGTGGGTGGGAGGGAAAACCCAACATTGTTACTATCTATAAACATAAGAAAACGTATCCATAAAATTAAAATGAAGTTAGTTACCAAAATTCTTCCAAGTAAATTTTCCTAATACTTATACAGAAGCAAATAGTTCTTCACTAATTAATCAAAATAATATGAAGACAATATGAAGCAGTAGAGCACTAGGTACCATATTGTTGTCCCACAAGCAGGCTCATTACCCGGTGCACAGTGCCAATTGACACACCGAGTCAAGGCATTTCTATTCTTTTGTTCTATTTTGCGCAAAGTAGGGAGCTGGGTGGTAACCCAGAAATGCGTTGCTCCCTGATTGTCAAACCTTTACACTACTTATATAGTTTAGTGTACAAAGGCATCATCCTTCATTGCTTACAAGTTATCTAATTTCTTCATTACTTAGTATTCAGTTTCTTATTTGTCAAATAATTCTTTTGCTTCTCAGCGCTCAGTATCAACTTCTTGGGGTCTGGGGGGTTTCTTGAGTTGGTGGTCACGATCTCCCCCTGCCGGAATTACCTTTTCCCTGGTTTTTGCTGAGCTCATTCCTCATGGTGAACTGCCAGTCAGCTCATCTATCTTGTGGGCGTGCTTTCTTCTGAAGTTACTCTTTTCAGCAAAGGGTTTATCTGTGCTTAATGAAGCACTTAGCAAGGTATACAAATACACTTATATCTTGAATTAACCATTAGCAACTCATTTGTTTCAATTGTCTTAAAGTCAAACTTCTAACAATACAGTTGATTTTATCAACCATTACCTTAATCATTTGATGTCAATATTGCTGATCTAGTGATGACTCTAAACAGAGAATTTGAGTCAGGTTCCCCTTAATTCTGTGTTTAAAAGTAAAATTTTGGTTGTATGTCATTCCTAATAATTTCTCGAGTTTTGAATGACTTCTGAAAATGTCAATTACAATAATTTAAAAATGGCAAATTGTACTACTTGAAAGATAAAATAGTGATTTTGTGTGTTCTTGATATATAGATGCATAAGAATTTCTGTGTATAGTTACTCTATGTCTTTGCAGCTCAGTTAATGTCATTTCCCAAGGCACAAAATGTAATTTTTATTCCAGCATCCTGCAGTGAACACATAATAAAATAAAATAAAATATAAATTTAAAAAAAAGAAAAAGGACAGAAGTTATTCTTGATGGTAAGAGCCTTTGGACTAGTATTGAAAGAGGAAATCAATACAAACACTGTCACTCAAACTGCTCTATCCTTTTGAGGAAAATGACGGTAAGACTTGGTAGGAATGATGCATCTTGATTTAGCAGAGAAAAATAAATATATGCACTTAATTATAGGTTGTGTTTATTGTAGGAGGCCAGAAGTGGCACATATGATAAACACTTCTGTTAAAACTAGTGAGGCATATTGTGATTTTTTTTTTTTTTTTTCTATCCCATATGGCTTGCCTGGAGAGATTGCTTTAAATAAAGGGGTTTCATATTTTCCTGCAGAATTTCCAATTTTCCTAAAGAAAAAAAGTGAGAAAATGGTCTAGATCAGATAGGTATTACCCAAGTTGAATCAGAATACAGAGTGCTTTGCACAAACACTAAAAAAGGCATTAGACAAAAATGAGGGTAGACCCTTGCAATAACATAATGCAAACTTTATTTAGTTGTGAAGCTCAGCATCAAGTAGCCACATGAACTCCCACAGACTTATTTCTTATAATGCAATAAAATAAACTTTACTTGCCTAGGCAAGGTATAAGCAATGAAAAATCAACCATCCCCACACCCATTTATAAAAGAAACTTGAAAAAAAAAATGTATAAGAATTCCATAATAGATCCTCTAGCCTATTAATATGCAAAGTGGAATCTCTTGAGCAAAACTCTGCCTAAGAATAAAGAGCTCTTGGCCTGTACATTCATCGACATTCTTGCCATACTTTTGCACAATGGAACTATCTGGCAAATTATTTTTTTTCCATTTAGTGGGTGCAGTTATCTTCTGGGTTAGTAAAATTTTATGAAAGTCCGGTAGAAGGAAAAGGAAAAGAAAAGAAAAGAAACACAGGACAATAAGGGATACTGCAAAATCACCATTAGGTGGATTGCCAGATGTCACACCTGCTGCAGCAATAGATATGGATATAAGTATTCTTGCTCTGCCGCCTGTTTAGAAAGCATCTGAAATGGCATGGATCACTTCTGTTTCTAGTCTTAGCAGTGAGAATGTTGTCTACCTGGCAGTGATATATGCTGTTTCAGTTGTATTCTTTTTTAATTTCATTTTTCATTGGTCTGAGGCTTTGCAGCAATTAGTGTAGCTCTTCTTGGACCCTTGAATGCTTACTTCTGTCACAAGGCTGTACTTGGTCAGAAGGTATTGTGTTTTGATTTTGGTACTCAACAATTCTGCTGATAGCCATTCCACATAGATTCATACGTACTTGCTCAGCAGTTGCTAGAATACATGACAATTTATACGGGAGGATTCCACTTCAGAAGGGGGAGAAAATGTTAAAGGAGATCTCCATTGGTCTCATCCTGAATCTGCTGCACCAGGAGACAAATGTGTCTACCTTGATTTTTGAGAAGCTTTATGGGAAAACAGCCAGATGGTCTTGGAAACAAAGGAATAAGAAGGCTGCAAAACCCCTGTTCAGTGGAATAGCATGGATTGCCTAGCAGTGTGGGACATGTAGTGCAGGGAAGCACAACTGAGGGAAGCTCCTGCCCAGCATCACTTCTAGTGATGCAACCACAAGTACAGGTTTTGCTTACATGCTCATTGTGACATTGGCACATGCTCTCTGGGGCTTCTGGCTTGGTTTTCTCTTAAAGAGTAAGTCAAGTCAAGGTAACTCATGATGGTTTGGGATCACTCATTCTTTCTTTAGGAACAACAGTTCAGGATGCTTATAGTTCAATTTATTAAAACTAGAGTAAAACCATTATTTGGTCAGTGTTATGCCAATTAGGTATTCTGACCATTTTGCTCTCTATTTCTGTGGGAGGATAAAAAAAAAAAAAAAAAAAAAAAAAAAGTTGAGCAACTGAACAGCAGTTCAGATGTAGCTTAGTTTATGCTAATGTTAAAGACTCTAAATAAAGTTCCAGGTGTATGTACATATGTGCTTCTTCCTCTTACTTTTGTTCTTCTGAAGTATCCTCAAAAAATTATTCAGTTTTGAGCTGCATGAAACTACACATAAAAACTCTTAAAAGCTATTAAATATCAAAGCCAGAAGTGTCATCTTAACTGCATAACTGTGCATATGATGCAAATTCTCTGCGAAAATAGTACCGATGGTCTGTCCATCTGTAAATACAAATGCCCAGGATTTATAAGATGGAACAGACCTGCCTCAAAATAATTTTCAAGGTTTAGGGTTTTAAACATCTCCATTAGACTCATCTCCATTTCTGCTTCCCTTCTACAAGCCTTTCAAGACCTTATATGTATCAGCTAATTATATGTACCTGGAAAATGTACCAGGAAGTCACCTAGATCATCTTTTTCTGTGTCACTCATTCAGATTACTCCTTCTGGGATGCAGTCACTATTTAACTTATTCCTGAGATCAGGGAACTGTGGTCTGTTAGGTCTCATTATGGTAGACAACATGCTTGAAGTGGGCCTAGTCTCTGATTTGCTGGACTTCTGGGCTAGAAGTTTTTCAGGTACATGCTGAAGACACTTTCTTCCTTTTTGGGCCTTCTAAGTGCTGTTTTTTCACAGGGACAGAGTCCTTCCAGGAAAGCAACCACTGCCTCGGGTCTCTTTGCTCCTAGGTTTCCTTTAAGATTTGTTGTTTGGGTTTTGGGTTTATTTGTTTTTTTTTTTGTTGTTGTTGTTTGTTGCTTTTTTTGGTTTGGTTTTTTTGGGGTTTTTTTTGTTGTTGGTTTTTTTTGTTTGTTTGTTTGTTTTTTTTTAGTTTCTGTTAAGATATCTTATCAGACTTCCTAACTTCAGTTCCTATCAGTGGCTGGAGACACAAAGTACATGTTTACCCTTTAAGCTGCCAACATCCCAAAACTGTTGTGTAGCGGCAGTGCTTGCCAAGACTGGGTGGGGTTGGTGGTGTAGACAAGACTACATGCTTTTGCAGACCAAATCTGAAGAGAACTGCCCTGAAAGGAGTTAAGCACAAGAAGGTTTTCCAAATTCTGCTGACTAGACTATGAACCTGGGGGACTTTGAGAGGGTGCTCATGCTTGCAACCTGCTAGCCGCAAGAAAGCAGCTGAGGAACAGGCATAAGAAAGTGGAAATACGTGAAAGGGTAGTCTGTGTTTGCTGTGAGGGGTCAATGGTGTCATGATATTTCACCCTCGTGTGTTTCAGATTGATCTGTATGGGGAGCAATATTGTAATGCAGTTTTGGTAACACATCTGTGATATTTCTATAACTAGTAGATAATAATAACAAGAAATAAACAAAATAGTGTATCTATCTAATCTGAATATTTATCTATCTTCTAACTAGCCTGCTGGGTTTATTTTCTAGACTGACCTGTTCAATGACTCTACTACAAGGACACAGGCATGAGTAAGTTTTGCAAATAAAGCATTAGTTATTAGTAACCCACATCTTAAAGGCTGTTTAAAAAAAAAAAAAAAAAAAAAAAAGACTGTTGTAGGGAACCTCAAAAGTGCAGATGCAAGATGATACAAGTTTCCTAAGGGAAGGAGGGTAAATCACAAATAATTATTGTGTGTCATTACAAATGTGACCTTAATAGCCAGATAGGAGAGGTACTAGGGCATATATAATCATGCTGCCAATTGCAGCTTGCTATAACTGAAATCACTAAAGCTTTCCTTTATCCTGGTATTTTTCCACTAGGCTGAAGGGACATATGAAAATATTGTGGGGAAATATATTTCTGAGGTAGTCCTTACCTGTACATCTTATCATACATCTCAAGTGTGTTCAGTCTCATTAAATTTTCTGATATAATATCTCATAAGTTCTACTGTGTTGCGTTCAGAAGTGCCAGAAGACAAAGGGATTTAGAGAATAAAAAGAGTTGGAGAGCACATAGCTGGAGATTTAGAACCTCAAACTCAGGCCATGAAACTGAATAGGATCACTGGATGTCTTCCACCTAAACTTTTCATTCTACTTAGCATAAAAAGAGACACTACTAAGCATTCAGGCCATCTTTTGTCATTCTCTTTTGCAGACGACTAATTTCTGCAAGACTGTGAGATTCTGAGAATTGTCTACCTGGAAATGATTTGTCTGGCCCAAACTAGATGATGAGGCAGGCCTGGCAATGGTCCTAGATCATGTTAATGTCTTTTAAGCAGGACCAGTATTAAAAGCAGAAACAGCTTTTATGTGTGTCTTGCTTTTGAAATTGCCAGCATGATGATGTGGTGTGAGTATAGCAGTTAAATCTTAGGCGTTAGGTGCTCGACAGTCACATGGCAAAGTAGGAAAGATTCAAAATGCTCTGAGCCACCTGTACTGGAGAACTTGAATGACTCTTTGGAACAAATATAAAGGCATTGCAAAGTAGACACTATGATTAACAGGCTAGTGTGCTGCAAGTTTTATAAAAAATTCTTCATATTGATGCAAGCCTATTTAAGCCTTGGCATACTATCATAGTCCCAGGGACTACAGAGACATCTGAGGTAGACCATGACAATTATTCAGCTAAATCTGTCAATGATTGAGGACATATATTAATAATGGACCATTAGTGATGACAGAGATATGCCTTGTTCATGCTGAAGCAGCACATGATGAGAACAATAACCATAATGGTAAAAAGCTTTTACAATCAGACATCAAATGACTAGGGAGCATTTCACTTGCTACCAATATTAATAATGTCAATAACAATACTCTTAGACCTGAGTTTCAGAAGGTTGGAAGGATTACATCCCAGGGCTATTACTAGCCACTAACACTATGTAGCTGTAACGGTTTCCTCTCTCTTTCCCCACCTCCCTCCCTTCCTCTCTCTCTCTCTCTTTTTTTTTTTTTCTTTCCTTTTCTTTCTTTTTCTTTCCTTTTCTTTCTTTTTCTTTCCTTCTTTCCTTTTCTTTCTTTTTCTTTCCTTCTTTCCTCCTTTCCTCCGTTCCTCCTTTCCTCCTCCTTTCCTCCTCCTTTCCTCCTTCTTTCTTCTTATGTGTGCCATTGGGCTAATAAAAGCAAAATTTGTTCTCAAAGGAACTAATTTTAAAATTAAAAATAATTCTATTTGGTTTATTACCTCTGTAAAAAAAATAATAACCAATAAGTTGTGCATGGAAAAGACAGAATGTGAAGTCCAGCTAGTATTCTTTACATCACAAATAATGTTGAAAATATATCTATACAATTATTAAAGGAAAAAAAAAAAAAAAGAAAAAGGAGTAAAAATGGTCCAATTAAATTTATATTTTGGCTTTAGATCCATCCATGTATTGGACCAAAGTAATGCTAGCAGTTACATTTACTGTAGGGTGGTTAATGACACATTTATAGTATTGATCACATAATACACTGTAATAAGCAGAATTTAACAGATAGAAATTAGTGTTCTTTTAAATGTCAGAATATTAGTTATTAGAATTTATAATTACATAAATGCTATATTCAGCCACAAGCTTTGAATTTATCGCAGATGAAGTTATCCCTTCTTATGTTTAACTTCTTTCCCAATGTAATTTAATTAAATCATCTTCTTTCCCTCTCCTCTTTAAGGCCAGAAGACTGCTTAAATCAGAATTATTTAAATGATAAGACTGTCATTTAAGATAGCTAATTACAATGCAAAATTGTGCAGATAAATAAGTAGAGAGTTATCTCTCCAGAATCCTCAGCTGATTCTTAAGTTCTAGCTACATTATGAGCATTTACAAGAAAGAAGCAGTACTTTGTCTTTCTGACAGCAAAGGTTAGACTGACCATTAAAACAGCAGCCAGGATGCATACCAGGAACAACATTGTTTAGCATGTGTTTAAAAACCTCAAGAAGATAAAAACTACCACCTACTGTCTCAATGATGGCAGTCCAGCAAGGAAGGTGATTTGTATTTTGAGAACTAATCCTTTGGGAAATGAGAAGTTTCTAGTCTTCTTTGCACTTCTGTACTGCAGCAGTTCTTTATTCTGTTTTTTCATAGTTGTGCAGTCATGGAGACACCTGCTGTCCACGAAATACCCTTTTACCTTTTCATTATATGAAAGTATGGACTAGAATTTAGAAAAAGAAAATAGGCTTAGTAGAATTCTCCTGTTTTGATTTTGTTTGTGGGTTGGATTTTTATTATTATTTATTCTTGGTGGGTTTTTTGTTTTTTTTTGTTTTTGGTTTTTTTTTTTTTTAAATTGATGATATTGTTCCATTTTAATTTGAATGAAGAAGAGGGTGGATGTGTTGGATGGTGATTATTTAAGTGTCTTAGGTCATCACAATTTCTTTTTTTCCATATGGTTTATATGAAACACAATGCAAAACACAAAACTGAAAGCAACAGAAATTGCTAAAAATCCATTCGCAGTAGAACAGTGAGAAAGTTGATTTGTGTTATGGATTATTTTTCTGTGTGAAATTAAAAAGAAACTTTGGAGATAAGCAACTGACAAAAAAATGAAAGTGGTTTTTATTTAGGTTAAAATACATAATAAAAAATCCTGCCATACAAGATGAGACAATTAGGACAACCTGACCCTTGGAAATGGATAATGATAGCCTTTTAAAAAGAAAAGTTTGGGGTTTTTTTTAACATGTTACTTGCTTCCTTCCCCAAATATTTAACAAATGTGTCAAGAAATAACTTAACTGACTCCACCACAGAAATTTATTTTTCCTGTCAGAAAGAGAAAATACTCATTGTAATAATATTAAGAAAAAAACCTTCAGTTTGTTTCATAAAAAAAAAAAATAAATACCACAAAAAAAACCCACCCCAACCTAGTACTGAAGTAATACGTTACTGATTTGAAATTCAGGTTCTTAATATAATCACAGAGCTAAAAAGAGGAAAATTCTCCAGGGAAGCAGTTCCACAGTTTCTTCTTTTAAAGTAATTGATGAAGAATATTTCAAAGAACCTAAATGTAGCTGTTGTTTCTGCTTATTCATAGGATGGGAATGACATGAATGTTAGGAATGACAGCTGCCTTCTCTATGCCTAAACATATTCTTCAAGTTATATAGAAATCACTGAGAAGATCTGCCAAGGTGGCCACAGGAGTTTTCAATTTATCTTTTGGAGAAGATTTTTCTGGCTGTTTGGGGTTGTCTAATGCTTCTCACTGCATTTGTTACATGTGGTTTTATATGTCCCAGCTAGTCATTTTAAACCAAATTAAAATCTCTTTTTCAGTGAGCACAAAACCTTTCACCAACAGTAGGTCCTTCTAACTGTGTATATTATGAAGAAAAATTAAACATTTAACTACAAATATAAATGCAGAAAAGACATATACAGATAACATTTTGCAGATTCAGTACTCCTTTTGGGTTTTATGTGTTGTTATGCAAAACCAGAACTTGAAATTCTAAATGTAAAATGTGTTTCACCCACAGGTTACCTTCATCATCTAGAATTATAATTCCATTCTGGGTGTTATTTGAAGCTATTATTTTATAATTATGAGTATAAGGGACATATTTGATCTGATTTGATTGTACCCCAAAATTAAATACTGGTCTCCAAAAATACAGTAAAAGATGAATAATCAGTATGTTAAATACCAATTCTATATAAGCTTTAAAAGTCTGTGTATTATGAAATATTTTTTGAAAACAGCTGTGATTATCACTTATACTGAGATTTTTGTCTTCCTACTTTTCACTTTAATTAGCTTTAAAGAGAAAATAATATCCAAAATTTAAATTCTTGTAGTATTCTTAAAATGCATTAGTGCATACATGCAAAGAGTATTGTTGTGATCACTACAGTATAATCAAGTTAGCTTACTCTAATTCTCATGCAATGTTTAGGGTAAAGTTTTCAAAAAGGTTTTCAAGCTTGCAGCTAACACTATCATCTAACATATAAGTCATAGAGGAGAGGAGTACTGGATTTCTCTTTGATTTTCACATCAACACATGTAGAATACCAACTTCAACAGCACAAGCATTATATTTATTAAAAACTCCTCAGGATTCACCAGAAGGAATTGTATTTAAATAATTTAAGGTATTAGGACTTTAGAATTACTATTCCACTTCTTAAAAAAAAAAAATACCTAATTCTAGCTAGCTGCCATTTTTCTAAGATAAAATTGAAATTTCTGAAATTTAATTTATGTATTTCATTTTTATTTGTATTTTTTTCTGTACCTGAATTTCAACTTTTTATTATTCCAGTTCAGAAGACAAAGCTATAAAGAAGATAGACAATTAATTATTTGTGCCTATTTTTTAAAAGTGAAGTAAAAAGATAAAAATCTCTAAATATGGGCACACAATTAAATAGTGTGTGCATATAATACAATTTTAAATTGTATTTATAATTAAGGTTGATAATTTGGTAAGAGCCTTGATCTAAGATTTGCTAAATCCAACTATTTTAATACCGTACACAACAAGACTATGTATGCAGCTGGTAGAGTTAGTGGGTACCTACCTCACCTTTTGTAACTGTGGTAGAATTTACAGTAATTCCTAAAATCTACTTCATAATTAAAAAAAAAAAAAAACTTTAAAGGAAAAAAAATAAAAACTACAGTTGTAGACAACATGAATTATAGCTGTTGAGCAAGATCCTTAAGCCTGTAGCAATGCCTTAATACCTGTAAGGACTGCTCATATATACTCAACTATACTGCAACACTCAATGAAAATCTCCTTTATAAAGATCAGTTTTGTCTGTTTAATGTCTGTGTACCTTCACTGTGCCATGGTTCTCTTCCAAAATCTGCCACTAGGTCTTTGGGTGAACAGAGAAGAGCTGCTCCATATGCACTTCTATGTTTGTACGAGCAGCGCTACTACACAGAGGATTTAATCAAATTCCACCAAATGAGTATAAGATCTCACTACATATAGCAACACCAGGGCTTCATGTTTCAAAGACTGAAAGAAAATGGTATGTCAGAAATTACAAATAAGATCATTAAGACCTGTAGAAATTTTTCTCCAGCATAAACTATGCTATTTAGAGTAGACTTCTTGCTGAGTCTCTGAAATTATATAGGACAAGCTTTCATTGGAAAAAATAAATATCTTGACTTTGTAATGAGCAAAACAAAAACTCATTTGGATTCAGATTTCATTTCTGATTCACTGCTCATGTTTCTGTCCTGCAGTAGCTCTATTGATGCTAATGAACCTATATGACTAATAAATATGAGTCACTGAACCAGGGCGATACTAATGGCTCTTCACTGACAGCCTGGACTTGAAGATCCAAGTTTGCTTGTGACAAAAACCTGTGTACTTTGCTTATGATCAGTCAACATGAATGTCAACATATTATGAAAATAAGCTCCCTTTGTTCCTTTCTAAAGTGTTTGGTTTTGGGTTTGCTTTTTTTTTTTTTCCTGTTTTGCGGGTTTTAGGTTTTTTTTTGGTAGGGTTTTTTTTTTTCACCTACAGCCCTGAATATCTCTGAGGATAATATTCTAAGAATGATAACAGGAACAAAAGACACACCACAGTGATAGTTATTAACACTTTGCTTTTAACAAGAAAGCTAGTTTATGTTAGAAAATGAACAGTAAAATTTACAAGTTAAGAATGAATGTTGCCGAGCGTAGTTCTCCATCACTTCTTGAAGTCTTGTAGCAGTCAGTATTTTTCTACCATTTTATTTACTTCCTGAGACAAACAGCTGAGCCCAAAAGCTGTCTTTTTGCAACCTTGCATTAAGGCCTGACAAAGAGATAGCAGCAATTCACACAAAGTGCTTGGTGTTCCTGCAGATGCCCTAGGAAACTTCCCTACCTCTGCCTGGGATGTTCTCATTCTCTTTGCCTTTACATAGACATATTATTCACAATACACATAACGATTGTGTCAGTAGCATGCTGCTTCAGCCCAGTTTACCTAAACTGCTTAGTTAGCTCAAGTGTCATAGCTCTTTGCTTGAGTTGAAAATCTGTTAGAGGCTTATTATTATTAGCCATCTGGCCTTCACCTCTAACAGGTGTGTGGCAGCTATGGATATCTGGATATAGTTACCTTTGCTGTTGTCATTCTTGTCGGGCTTTTATTTTGGGTTGTGTTTTGGTTTTGTTTTTTTGTTTTTTTGTTTTTTTGTTTTTTTCTTGCTCCTGTTCTTCACATTCCTATCATAGAGATGTGCAGAATCAGTTTTCTGTCTGATTCTCAATACTTTGCCTGGGAAGTAAAGGTTAGGAGGGAATGAACTGGCCTGCAATATGTCCCATACTTTGGGGTTCTTCAGAAAAAGAGACTGACATGATTGGAAGACAAGGATTATTGAAAGCTATGGGTAGAGTTGTGCAGTGACATAGAAACTTCCTCCTAACCCAGTGTCTACCATACAAATGTGAATAAAGATCTTAAACTGGAAAAAAGACCATCTTCCTCCCTCCCTTTCTCACTACTAAATGTGGATTATTGCTTAGTCAAGATGATCGATTAAGATTTGTACTGTGTTTTGTACAAGGTACAACAGAAATACTTGCTAATTGGTAATCCTTGTCCATGTTTTTTCTGTTAAGCACATTGAGACTTGTGGCATGCCAACTGCTCACAGCACAAGCAAAATATGAGAAAAAACAAGAAAAAGAAGTCCAAACTAGGAACAAGTATGAACTCCTACCCGAATAAGTTCTGCTTCAGCATAGAATTCTGTCAGTATTGATGAACAATTTTTTTTCTTCAGGACATAGTGTAGATATGAGTGCTAAAGTTCATGCTGATAAATGCCTAGTTAGTGGCCAGCCCTGTGGCTGGCTTTCCTCTACAGCATAAATCAAGGTACCTTTCCCTTATAAAAAGGAAAGGTCACCTTTTCTTCTTACTTTCCTTAAAATAATAATCCTTTGTGATTACTTTAATTAATGAAGTATTGAAATGAAACCAGGGCATGCATTCATTGCTATCTTGTAAAGAATTCTCTTGATACTGAATTTATTGAGGAAGTGTCATGACCCAAAAGGAGAATTTCAGAGCAATCTCCCTCCCATTGGGCTAATAACTAAGCTCATGATCCCCTTGGACTGAATTAAGGTGAAATGACACCAGCCAAACAATTTTATTATTTATTAATACACAATATAAGACATGTGGGTAGAAGAAATAACCCAAGGGCAATTACTTAACTGGATAACTTAAATGCATAAGGAAGTCCCAAGCCACACATTTTTAAGAAGAAGGAGCAAAGAGAGAGAGAGAGCAATTGAGACATATAAAGGAAAGCAATATCACTACTCATGGATCCAGCAGTGTTCCATTGGTCCTCTTCACTCTTGTTGTCTTGGTGGTGGGGGTTGCACCTGAGCTTCTGATGGTACCATTTTTATACAGTCCAAGTCCCAAAATCTCTGCCCAGTTCCAAGAAACTTCATGCATATGCATGGTGGGTGTGGTCCTAGGCAAGGGTAGGTGCCGTCTGGTTCTACACAGGCTCGATGTATCTCAGGCGGTCTCAGGGAGACTACTTTGGAAATGCATCAGACAAGACCCTCCCCAAGGTCGATGACCTAGTGCCCTGCACATGCACAGTTAGCCGTTTACAGGCACCAAAACCACAGGATGTGAGGGCAGAAAAAAATACTATCTCAGTCCTGTCTCTGCAGAGCTGGAAACCTGTGTCTCATCATTTCTTGTGGTTATAACACCTGCTATGTACCTGAGTCAGCAAAGCTCCTGTGTTTTTTTTACCGAGAAATATTTAAGGCAAGTATCCACTCATCCATCTGCCACAGAAAGGCTTTTAGGGAGGGCACTTGCAGTCCATCCTTTTCCTAGAGAGTGTTTCTAATGAAGGAAGCAGTAAGAGTGGGGACCTGCCTGTAGCTTCTCATCCTTCAGCCACCACCCCTGTGTTATACGTAGCTTGTAACACTGAATGCAGTTTCATGACTGTTTCTTATACCACCAACACCATCAAAGGTTAGTGAATGTCATTCGTGAGACGCTGCCCTGCTGATAGTGATGGACAACACCAAGCAAAAATTCCCCTTTGACCAACATTGCCATTCCAGATTCAGTAACAGAACAGATAGGCACTATATCCTATGATATATTATGGCCTCGATACGGCACATGAGGTGGTGAGCTGTTTTAACTGTGAGATTGGTACTGACTCTTAGAAATTTCACTACCTTCTTTGACATGCCTTTTATCAGGGTTGTCAGAAGTAGGGAAAGTACCTGTGTGCCCAGGAAAAGGGTACCAAAAGTTTAGAGTAGTACTGAGCAGGAGGGAAAATGCAGAGGATACTGTGAGAAGAATGCCATGAAAATGTCCTGCAAATCTGATGCAACTAAGTATCCAGCTAAGTCTAAAAGGAGGATCCATTATTTGAGATGAAGACCTAGGTGTTTGAAGTGTGACATGAAGCTATGCAGCCTGGGAGAGACACTGTAGTCTAAAATCCCAAATATCCATTACTTAGCTACTTAACTTAGGTGAGATGACATAATCCAATCTGCAGTCACCATTAGTTGGATCGTTTGAGTGTTTTACTCAAGTACTCTGTTTCACACATAGAATGAAACACACTCAGCACGAAGTTCCAGGACTCCATGAAGTGTCTCAGATACATGACCTCCAATGTTAACACATGCTGTGGTACTGAAGTGTAAGTCCACTACCTATTTAAGCCCATGCTATCCATCTTGTATTATCAAAACAAAAAGATTTAAAAATTAATTAATGTTGAATATATGTGTATTATCAAAACAAAAAGATTTAAAAATTAATTAAAGTTGAATATGTGTGAGACAGTTGAATATATGTGAGACATGAAATCATAAATTCATGAAAGACTGTAAGTAACTACAGATGTACTATGACAGGGAATAGATCTGCCTTTATTTCTTTTAGGGCAATTGATATGGTACAGTATGAAAACTACCACAGAAACAGTTGCATTGTTAAGTAATGAAGAAAGAATGCCCAATAAACAAGTCTGTATCTATTCTGCAAGATTTCTCTGAAAAGCTGTTTGGTTGCCTTTTTGGGGTTTTTTGGTTTTGTTTTTTTTTTTTGTTAAGGTCTTGTTATATTTAAACATCTGTCAAATGTAATCTTTATTTACAGTTACCAGATGTTCATTTCCATTTTAATAGATATGATACCATTTTGGATGCTAGGGGTGCTGCTATAGACAAGTTCAAGGATACTAATCAAAAAACTTTTTGGTGAGTCATGTTAAAATCAGGCTTCAAATAAGTGTGTATACAATGAAAACAAAGCTGATTTTATTGTAAAATGATAATTATGAGAAAATATTTGTACCAAAATGCATAAGAAAGCCCATGATATTGTTTTAAATTGTTTGCCTGTATAACTTAGTATTTTTTTTCCTTACATGACTAATATTTATCTTTTGACTTCATACAGATTTTTTTCCTGCCTGTGTAAGAATATTTTATTCAAGAGCATAAACTGTTTGCTTTATAAAATCCTATAAACCTAGGCAGATAAAAATCTCTCCTTCAGTTATTCAATTACGCTTGATTTGATTGCACTAGCAGTATTAACCCCTTAACATTGCAAAATACATGGGACTGAAGTACCTCTGTTTTCAAAGGAATATATGAATAGATGTAGAGTTGTGCATAGTTGTTTTAATCCCCAGAAGGAAATAGTATTATAGTTTAACAGTGACTGCACTGAAATAGATTATTACTAAAATAAAGAAGAGATTTTGACCTCGGGTATAACCTTTAATGATATGTTTTGTGGTATAAATGCACATAAGGAAATAAAAAAATAAAAAACACAACAGCTTAATACTGAAAAATTAAAGGTAATCAGCTTTGCTCATTTTGTCAACTAAGCAAAATACTAGAAACAATTCATATTAGCTTTTTACTAAAGCATTGCTTCCAAGTTTTGTTTTTGTGAACATGAGGCAGAGATGTACTATTATTGAATTCCAATTGCAGTGAAGATGTTTGAAAAGCTTAGGCTTCCTTACACTAAGCTTCTCATAATTTAATAACAAAAGACAGTCCGAAGTTAAATCTGAACTAAGCAGATATCACAAAGCAGGAGAAAAAGAGAAACGAGTGTACATACAGAGGAAATGAAATTTCTCCATAGCATCTGTAAGCAGCAGAGCTAAAGGTGAAATTTCCTCAGTTAAGACAATTGGGGGAGACAAGGAGGGGCTGTCACCCTCTATGTCAATGACCAGCTGGAGTGCATGGAGCTCCACTTGGAAATGGATGAGGCCCTGAAACAGAACATATAAGTCTGGGTTAAAGGCAGGGGAGGCACAGGTGATGTAATGGGGGTCTGCTGCAGGCTGCCTGACCAGGAGGACTGAGTGGGTGAATAGGACAAATAGGAGCAGCCTCATGTTCACAAGCTCAGGTCCTCATGGGGAACTTCAACCACCCTGGTATCTGTCAGGGAGACAACACATCAAGAAATAAGCAATTCAGGAGGTTCCTGGAATGCGTTGATGATAACTTCCTTCAGCAAGTAGTAAAGAAGCCAACAAGGAGAGGTGTTATGCTGGACCTTGTTGTCACCAACAAGAAGGTGTTGGTGGAGAATGTGAAGCTCAAGGGCTATCTTGGCTGCAGTGACCATGAAATGATGGAGTTCAAGATGCTTAAGGCAGCAAAGAGGGTGCACAGCAAGCTTGCTGCCCTGGATTTCAGGAAGCAGGCATCAGCCTCTTCAGGGACCTGCTTAGCAGAGGATAGGATAAAGCCCTGGAGGGAACAGGAGCCCCGTTAATCTGGTTAATATTCAAGGATCACCTCCTCCAAGCTCAGGAGCAATGCTTCCCAACAAAGAGGAAGCCAGGCAAAAACACCAGGAGGCCTGCATGGATGAACAAGGAACTCCTGGACAAACACAGACACAAAAAGGAACCCTAAAAAGGCTGGAAATATGGACAGGTAGCCTGGAAGAAATATAGAGAAGTTGTTTGAGCATCCGGGGATCAGGACAGCTGATAGAATTAAATCTGGATAGGGATGTCAAAGGCAACAAGAAAAGCTTCAATAGGTACATTGGTGATAGAAAGAAGACTGTGGAAAATGTGGTCCCTCTCTGGAAGGAAATGGGAGACCTAGATGCCTGGGATATGGAGAAGGATGAGGTACTCAACAACTTCTTTGTCTTGGTCTTCACCAGCAAGTGCTCCAACCACACCACCCAAGACGCAGAAGGCAAAGGCAGGGACTGGGAGGGTAACAAACTGTCCATTGTAGGAGAAGATCAGGTTTGAGACCATCTAAGGAACCTGAAGTTGCACAAGTCTATGAGATCTGACGAGATGAATCCATGGGTCCTGAGGGAACTGGCAAATTAAGTTGTTAAGCCACTATCCAACATATATGAGAAGTCGTGGCAGTTTGGTGAAGTACCCACTGACTGGAAAAGGGGAAACATAACCCCTATTTTTATAAAGGAAAAAAAAGGAAAATCCAGTAACTACAGGCCAGTCAGTCTCACTTTGTGTCCAGCAAGATCATGGAACAGATATTCCTGGAAACTACACTAAGGCACATAGAAAATAAGGAGGTGATAATTACAGGCAACCAGGTTACACTAAGGGCAAACCATGACTGAAAAAGCTGGTGGCCTTCTACAATAGTGTTACAACATTAGTGGATGAGGAAAGAGCAACTGATATCCTCTGCCTTGGACTTCTGCAAAGCATTCCACACTGTCCTGCACAACATCCCTATCTCTAAACCCCACCTGGAGTACTGTGTTCAGCTCTGGCGCCCCCCTTCACATGAGAAGGACATGGACCTGTTGGAGCGAGCCCAGAGGAGAGCCACAAAGATGATCAGAGGCTGGAGCACCTCTCCTATGAAGACAGGCTGAAGCAGTTGGGGTTGTTCAGCCTGGAGAAGAAAAGGCTCCAGGGAGACCTTATAGCGGCATCCCAGTACCTAAAGGGGGCCTACAAAAGATCTGGAGAGGGACTTTTTACAAGGGCATGTAGTGATAAGACAAAAGGGAACTGCTTTCAGCTGAAAGAGGGTAAATTTAGATTAGATAGAAAGAAGAAATTCTTTACTATGAGGGTGGTGAGACACACAAACAGGTTGCCCAGAGTAGATGTGGATGCCCCATCCCTGGAAGTGTTTCAAGGCCAGGCTGGATGGGGTTTTGAGCAGCCTGGTCTAGTGGAAGGTGTCCCTACCCATGGCAAGGGGATTTGAACTAGATGACCTTTAAGGTCCCTTCCAACCCAAACCATTCTATGCTTCTATGATCATGGCCATCACTTGTCTGTAACCAGTACAAAAAGAGCCCTCAAAGAAACTAGAAATATTTTTATTTTTTATTAATTTTTGTATATTTAATAGGGTAATCTGAATTAGGTGCTGTTAGATTAATTTCATTATGATTTCTTATTCAAATGCTATTCAGCATCAGATAGGAAGATAGTCATCTTTTGGAAAGCTTTTGTTCTCCTGTTAAAGTTAATTCTGAATTCTTTAGGACCTTGTAAGCATTATTAAAACTTCTAACACTATTGTGGCCTAAAGAATTGTACAGCTGGGGTGGGAAAACACTTTGCAAAATTAAAAGAACTGTTTTTAAATGGAATTGTTTGCATACCAACACTGTAAAGATAAAAATATGGCTAATTTTGTGTGATGCATGAAATGAATAACTCTTGAGGAACTTCACAAAATGAAGTAATGTAGAAAATCTCTAAAATACGGTATTCAGTAGTTTTCAAAGAGTATAAAAAAAGCACAATAAAATTTTTTAATCAAGATAGATACAAATGCAAATTGACTACTGGAAGCTTCCTATAACTTATCTACATAGCTACTTCAAACTAAAGATATATAAAATTCTTCATGTGCATATTTATGCCACATAGGCTGCAGAAATTCCACAGTCCTGACAAGGCTGAGTCTACCTTTGGTCAGTGTCCAGTTAGGATCCTGAAGCTGTATTTCACTATGAAAGTGCTGGGGTTTAGGCATTGCAGAAAGAAATGAAAAACATTTCCCTTTGGGAGTTTAATACTGGGGATCTTAGAGCTAGGTTCTGTAGTTATTGTATCTCAGCAACCATGCACTTACTCCTTTTTTGTCAGTGACAACAATAATGAAGGCAGAGACTTCACAGCTTCAGCATTACCCCAAACCAATATACAGGAGAAGAATGGTGCAACTTATTCAGCTAGAGTAAGTAAAATAAAATGTGAAGAACAGAGTTAAAATAAAGCCATATGACACCTCCTTATATTTCAGGTTATGAAAAAAAGTAGTAAATAGCTGAAAACTTTTACTTACTTCTATAAACTACACTCTTATTTTACTTATGGGTGGAGGGCAGTAAGAAAGGAGAGCTACTGACTTTCTGCACACACTAGCACACTGCAAGGTTTTGTGTACATAATTGGCTGAATAGGAACCTCCAGTATTATTCTAAATGTCACAGGCCTTATAATCTGAATTAAGTACCTTGAGGCTGAATTGTTCATCACTGAAATACAAAATAAGCCCTTGGGAGTTGCAAGCATGTGATTCTGTTGCTAAAAATGTAAAACAGAAGGCATATTAGAAGGGCTCATACATAATAATGCATAAAGGACGACATAGTAAATTTAAACTAAATTTCTGCATTAAATAGATTAATGAAGTTATTCTTATTATGACAAATAAAATGATTGCATATAAATAATGCTATATGTTCAATATTTATTATTCATGTTTGACATATGCATGCTGAAAGACTAATTGTACATTCTATTCCCCTGTGGCAACATCTAAAAGTGCTATAAATTAATAACTCACAAATTGTCGTACAAATTAAAGGGAATCATACACATTAGTCTCTTGACTTACAGGTGGACTTTGCAGGCTCTAGACATTGTCAGTTATGATACTCCTCAGTAAGTCTTTCTCTTTAATTACAAACCCTTTTATGCATACGATTTAATAATTCATGCAAACTACCATGCTGTTTGTTGTGATAAAATTTTTATCTATGCACCCTGGGAACACATGAGGACTAGTATTAGTGCTCAGTTTATTCTTTCCCAATAGTTCATGACATTTACATTGGTCTCCTGTGATCATTAATATGCCAATCTGACAGTTATTTTCAACCATTCTTTTGGATGATTGGCACACTGTCTGTGAAAGTCCTTTTTCATAAACTGAAGCCAGCAATACTCCAGTGCTTCACTGGATGGTATTGAATTTGTGATGAAGTCAAATTTATTGGTCAGCTTCTCAAAGATACTCTTTGTTTATTCCTTCCTAGATGACAGTCTTAGGATCCAAGATCAAAACTGGTATAATTGGGGCACTGATGTTCAATAAATGGTCTTTATCATACAAGTACAGGAGGAATACATTAAATGCTAAGCAAAAAGATGATGACCAACTGATTTATTCAGTCTGGCTTCTATTTTTATTTTTATTGGAAAGTTTCTATTCCAAAAACTTTGAAAAGAATCAGGCACTCCTCCTTCACGCACACACGTACACACAAAATAAAATTGCCTATTACATTTCTTTATGATGGAATCTATTTCTTAAAAGTCTAATCATATACAAATGTATTTGTTTCTTAATATCCTGAATCTAAGAAAGCCAATAGGTACTAGGAATATGAATAGCTGCAGGCTAGGAAAACTAATCAAATAAATCAAGAGTACATGTGCATGTGCATGTGTGTGTGTGTGTTCTATTTGCAGAACCGGCATCTGCATAAGCAAAAACCCCACAAAGGAAAATATATGTACAAAATAATGTGTTCATGAACTCTACCTACTCACTTGATAGTGGTATATTACAGGTAATATGTTAAATAATAGAACAATAACTGTGAGGGGAGAGACAGAAATTATAGCCATTAAAATAACCTTCAATTTAATAGAAGTCTAAGATACATTTTTCTGAATCAATATAGACTCTTTTTAAAATCTTGTAGATTTCATGACATAAAAGTGAAGAAAAATTATGAATTTGTGGAAAAAAGTATTATAGCAAAATAATTTACAGTAATGATAAGACTGAAGATATGTGTTGTAACATGCTAATATTTCTCTTACATTAGCAGTTAATATTTGGGTCCAAAATGTACAACATTATGGAAATTACAAAGATTGCATTGGAGTCTGCTAGCCCTTAGTGAATCTCATTCAAGAAAGGCTAGAAGGTCATTATCATAAATTATCTTTAAAACAGAAGAGTCTCATTGAATGGTAGAAGTCTGCAAGTGAACTGGATTGGTGTTTTTTTATCTTATTAATGTTCTTTTTTTACTTTCAGTTTGCAGAGTATAATGTAGTGTTGTAGTGTCGTAATGAAGTAACTCATAAACTGTTCTCTAGCCAAAATGGAAATAAATAGACACCAAACTTGACGCCAGATGAACTATTACAAGAATGGCTCATTTGTGTAAACTAAAGCAACACCTTATTTCCAAAAGTGAAATCTAATTTTGATTTGAAAATATTATCACTAACAGATTTGTCTTGACTGTTGTTACTCAACTGAAAGAGTAGATAATAATTTACACACAAAATTAAAGGAAATATCACTCTTTCCTTTCCTTTGGAAAACTCCAGTCATCTATATCATACTTTGCCCAATATATCTCAGGTGGATGGGTTGTAGAGGGCCTGATTAACAGAAGAATTATTTTTTATCTGCCTGAAACACAAAACCACGGATGAAGGTCAGAGAGAAGGTCACCTCTTTCATTCCTTCTTCCTTCTTTCTTTCTTTTTCTTTCTTCTTTCTTTTTCTCTTTCTTTTTCTCTTTCTTTTTCTTTCTTTCTTTCTTTCTTTCTTTCTTTCTTTCTTTCTTTCTTTCTTTCTTTCTTTCTTTCTTTCTGTCTGTCTGTCTGTCTGTCTGTCTGTCTGTCTGTCTGTCTGTCTGTGTCTCTCTTCTACCTTTCCATATTTTCTGTCTGTCTTTTCTGTCTTTTAGCATTCTGGTGGATAAAGGATTAGGATTGAAGAAGAAAAGTAGCTAGTGATGGCTAGACAAATAGGACTTACAACCTGAAAGAAGCATGTCCTTAGTTAGTGGAGGCGATGAAATTGCAAAAATTCTTTGACAATAAGAAGCAGTGATTGTAAAAGAAGAGAAAGTACTTCCATCATTTAGAAATATGCTAGCAGCAAGCATTAACATTTACTGAGGGAAATTAAATAAAAAATGGATTGCATACATAAAAAACATAAAACTAAGGAAAAAAGCTTAGCAGCTTCTGATGTCAGAATTATAGTAGTTTCTTATTAAAATTCATTCCCTTATAGAAAATATGAGAATTATTTTAATGTTCAAGTGTACAGGAAAACTCACGTTCTAATGGCATTTAAGCATGTGATGTTATTTAACCTAAGAGAAAATTAAGGGGTTGTGCCCAGGCCAGTCAAGAGTGCTAGATGGATCTAGCAGCTACTTTTCAGTGTACTGGATTTAGATTCAACATTAGGGGAGTTTTAGATGAGCTCTGTTTACACAGGCCGGGGAAGCAGAGAAAATATCACAGAAAACAGAAGCTGAAATAAAGTGTAAAGCTTTCTGGATTGTAATGTACATTCCAAGTCAATAAATTATTTTAGACATTAATTTTTATTTGTTTGGTACATCTAAGGTATGTTTTTGCCAACAGATGGTACTATTGCACATAATTCATAAATTTCCAAAGAGCAAAGAAAATGTCATTAAAGAACCAGTAGAAATTAGCAAGTTGATATTCTATGGTGAGTTAGAGGTCTAAGGTTACAACTGAGAATTAGAAACAACATAAAACTATCATCTAATCTATTCCTTCTATCCATAACATACTTCTTTCTATATCTGCTGCTGCTGGAAGATGTTTGGTTTGCTGTAGATATCTAATGTTGGCAACACAAGTATTACCACAAGCAACATAGTCTGGTTTTGGTTTGGGGTCGGACATGGATGGGAAGTGAGATGCTTCTGATTGTCATCAGCACCTGACTGGTGGGCCCCTCTCCAGGTAAAAGTTTGGGATAGAAAAAGCCAAGTGTCCGTTGTCTACCTGGGTGGTTGCAATGTGAATAAAGACAGTTTAGGTGAATGGATCCAGAAGTAATTATAATGTTTGTCGTGTAAGCATCTTTCCGACTGTGTTAACATTTTTTTCCAGGACAGAACTGGGGCAGGAAAAAAGTATTCCTAAGTATAACTCTTTTTTGCTTTTTAATCTTTTCCGGAAACTTTAATAGAAGCTCATTTTGGACTGACATAGGTGGGTTACTTTTCCATCTTCTTCAACAGAAATAAATTTTTACTTAATTTTTGCCCAGACCTAGTTCTGATATTCCAGCACACCCTGAGATTGGTAGAAAAAGTGCTTTTCGAACTCCATTTGGTCTTGAAAGAGGCTATTAATGTTCTGCTTGCTAACAGTTCAAGCCTCTGTTATTTTATTATTTAATGGCAAACCACCTATAGAAAAATGGAAGTCCAATGGAAAGAGACTACTTCTAGACTACATTCTGATTTCCCTAGCAATGACCAAAAATTTAATTCCAACTTCTTGATTGTAATTCTGTTTACCTTCACAAAGCACCTGGCAAGCATGCTTGTATTCTAAGACAAAGGTGAAGCTTGCTCTGCCAGGCCTGAGGCAAACTCCACTGTATTGCTTCCACTGGAGGCTACAAAAGAATGAAGAAAATTTTAAGGCTGCTGCAAACAACAACAAATACAAATGGGTCAAAGACCTGCAATAGTTACATAGCTACTGGTACAGGTTTTGCTCTTTTGGTCTCTTCTCTGTCTACACAGGATATGAAAGCCGATTTCTCCTTAATGGGGAGCACAACTCATCTGAGCCCCTTGGTTACAAGGAGGACAGTAATGATCTGATCTTTATATTTTCAGAAAGAATGTTACAGCAAGTATTGCACCATAACAAGCATTTCCGAGTCTAATAGCTTTCACACATATATATATATCTATCTCCATTATTATTTGCCTTTTTCTTTTAAATTTTTTTCACTAGGGGAGGTAGAGTTCAAGATCCTGCAGGAGCAGATATACCACAAGACAGGTAACAGAGGCAGCATCTAGTAATTCCTGGGGGAGCTTCATAGACATTTTTTGCCAAGAGTGGGAGTGGGACTGATTGTTCCTACAGAGTTCAGAGTACGCTTCTTTTTATGGTCTCTTTTTTTCCTGCCCTCAGGACAAGCTACCAGACCTTTCTCTCTCAGTAGCAGGGCACAGCAGAGATGCCCAGTCTGACAGTAAATCAGTCTGATCCACGTGACTGAAACTGGGACCATGATCAGGTCCACTGGGGACACTTTATGGAACATTTGCTTTTAGTATGTGTATTTACTCAGAAAATCTCACTTGAATGGCATGGGATGCAAAAGCATTTCAAGAGCTATAGTTTGGCTTTCCTATTTTATTCTGTTACCATTTATCCCAAGTTATGTCATCATTATGATCTCTTTCAGATGTAAATTCAGAAACAAAATGACCATACAAATGATGGAGGAATAGTACTCTGCTTATTCAGTTACAGGATTTCTAAATCAAGGTCCTTAAGTTCAATATGGTGACATGGGATT
Source organism: Falco peregrinus (assembly GCF_023634155.1). NCBI lineage: Eukaryota > Metazoa > Chordata > Aves > Falconiformes > Falconidae > Falco > Falco peregrinus. The sequence continues at coordinate 65,084,695 of NC_073723.1, forward strand.
TATCTCAAATGGATAGATTTTGACCTTGTAGTCTGTTGTCTTGATCTGAAATTACACCTCACTCATCACTTTCAGTGTCAAAATATGTATCAGTATTCACAGCAGCAGCCGATACCTCAGAGGAAAGGAATGTATCTGTTTACGTTAAACATTGTCAATTATTCTTTATCCTCTGAATTTAAGCTTTATCATCAGGTGCTAACAGTAATTCCAAATGGACTATATGAAAAATTAAATTCCAAAATATAAACGCTAAGTGAAATGTTGATCATATTTGGTTTGCTTTTCAAATTAGAAATCAAAGAAACCCATAAAGCATGTATGTGGTTCTTGGGTCTGTCCTTTTGTTTTTGTTTGTTTGCTTTAGATTTTTGTTTTGGTTTTGGTTGGTGATTAGGGTTTTTTTGGTGGCAGTGGGTTTTTTGTCTTTTTTATTAAGAAATGACTCCATCAGCAGGTCTTTAGTTCCTTTGGGTTTTAGTGATACCAAAATTGCCTTCTTAATGTAAGCAGTGAGACTTCAGAATTTAGTGTTCTGCATTAAAAAAAATGGTTATTCTTGAAGTAGCTTTTCATCAGAATGATTTCAAAATCAAAATTTCATTAAAGAATGTAAGAAAAACTCTCTTATGGTTCTATATTGAAGTCCAAGATTAAGAGCAAAGCCATCGTACTGGCCTATAAGGAACTGTGTCCCTCCATATCATGAACACTTGCTACTACTAATTTACCAGGGATTATTGTAGTGACACTGCAAAAATGTGATAAAAGCCAGACACAGATATTTCTCCCAGATTATATACCTCCAAAGTACTAAACTGTTGCATTGACATGATAATATTTTTCTCACCCTTGAGAGGTACATCTGGAGGCTGAAAGCTTCAGCTCATTAGTCTCCTAAGATGAAACCACATAAATTTATCCCAAAATTTAAGTCTTATTGTCTCCAAATAGTGCTCAAAATTAACAATTATTTTACTTTCAGCCTAAGTTTTGAGTTGAGAAACCTTAATGTTTTCAAGACACTTAATATTCAGAACGTCTTTTAGTCAGCCTTGATTTGATCTAGATTGTACAGTTTTGTTTTCTCTTTGCACTTCTAAGACTTCTTAAAGTAGGTGAAGATGATTTTTTAAGACAGTTTGGTAACAAAGGTAATGATAAAATGTCATTCATTTGTGAATGTCAGGTTCTTATGCTCTTTAATGTTCTTGGATTGCTAATATCACAATATAATATAGCTTAGAGAGATATACCACATATTTATTCCACCCTAAAATTTTAACCATCTATATTAGATGCTGTAAGAAAGTGTATGAGGAAGCTTGCTTTGCAAAGTTTAGTTGACCTTAGGAGAAATAGAAGATTCAGGGAACAAGAAGTTAATTGGGAAACGGTCACACCCAGGATTTTATGTGCTCCCCGCATGGACTGTATGAATGTTTATATTTATGCTCTGCCTTCACAGTCTGTTTAATTGAATGGGGATAGTGTTAGACAGCTTGTGCTTGCATAGATCTTAATATTTTTAATCCTTCTTATTAACAGTAAAAGAGTATTCTTCTTTAAATTGTTCCTCATACTTTTGTTAAACACAAATCAATTACATGTGAAATCTGTAATCCAAACCCCTTCATTTTCCCTGAATATTAACATCACACGTAAAGCAAAGCAAAACACTTGTTAATTACCTTCAAAATTCATTATTTTAATTCTTATAAATTATGTACTGTATCTACTGGCATAATTTTATCTAAAAAAAATCTAAATCATAATCATCAGTTTTAGTGGAAGAAAAGTTTCAGTCTTGCTGGTAATTTTCTGCACATCTCTTTACAGTTATTATAGGCTGAAGGAAAACACCACAACATGGAGATGACTTCTGGAACTGTTTCATACCACAAAAATGATCATAATTACTAACACTGTTTTTGTTCTGTAGTAGGATATTAAAGTAATGTTTTCTTCATTAAAATTAATGACTAGAATTTTTAAAACTAGGAATTTTTTAGAATGTTTGGCATTGTCCTAACATAGTTCCCTTTGAAGAACCTGTTTGTAAACAAACCCAAACACCCGAAGTGAAGAGAAGAAAATACCACTTGATGTTAGCTGTTTTTTTGAATACATCTAATTTATTTATAATATTCTGCAAATTATTACTGTAAGTCATTCATTAAAGTGATCACGGATCTCCAATTGCATAACCTTTTACAAGGATTCTGTCTAGTTGTGATTTAAATAGATTGTCTACAGATTGTAAAGGAAAACTTTTCAGACTCATATCAAGATTATTATCATAATTCTCTTTCAACTATTCTGCAGGTTAATGCAATAAGTAGGTCTAACATGAAGGTTAAAACACTTTTTGCATGTTGAGTATACTCATTAAGCTGTCATTGGTTCAAAGCCATGAAAAGATATACAGACTTTTTTAAAGGGAAAAATTGCCATAGACATAAGATTAAGAACTACTTTTTACATCTTAAAGGATACAAAATTAGGAGAGTATTCTATGGTCTAAGATGGAGGAGATAATTATATGACATCTCCTATTTGTAGATCCCAAAATATTTGTGTGAAACTGAACCTTCTGATTCAGATTTCTGTTCCTTTTCAAAAGACCTACTTTCAAAATATCTATTTATTCCAATTAAGATAAAATTAAAACACGTTTATAAATTTGACCCAAAAATAAGTATTGTGAACTCAGTGTAAGTTTACTTTATTTTTCTAAAGTCACATTTAATACAATACAAAACATTTTGTATTACATACCCATACAACCTTTTGTATGGCTGTTAGGAATTTTATGTTTTTACAAACAAAGATTTTTTGAAAACTTTATTGTTACGTCACTTTCATGATGCCTTGTAGCATATCTGGACACACAGGTTTTGTAGTTAAATGCTTTGAGAGTTTGGTACTGAAGGAAAAACATATACAGATTTTAATATCTTAATAATGTGGAAGTCTATAATAAACAATCAGGGAAGGACAGAACTTGAAAAAAAAAAGTGTATGATCATTTACAACTGTCCATTCATATGTGTGTACTATGTTCTTATTTCTTTTACACATTATAACTCTGCTCAGCTTTGCCTTAGTTAAATACCACTACACCTCTTTATCACATTATTTCTTACAATATATCATGTTTCTCCATCTCTTTTTTGGTGGGTTTTTTTTTTTTTTGTGTACTTAAATCTTGCTCTATCGTACTAAAAACCTTTTAAACCACTGTGATTTTAACTTTTCTATCAGATTGGAAATGTCAGGTTCATACCCATCCTACTGTCCTCCATCATGCTACTCTCTTCATCCAATTCTAAGTGCAATCTGTCCAACCTAACTCTGATTGTAAATGCCATTTCACATATAATTGCATGTTACATGCATACAAATAACCCTGTTCACAAGAAGATTAAAAAAACCCCAAACACATAACTTGAAAACAGCTTTGTGTTTAATCAGATGTAGATACATAAATAGTAGGAGGGAATGCAGCATAGATTATTTTTATGTACAGCCTGTGTGGAAAGCAGCTACAAAAAATAATAGATAACTGGATTGGACTTTGAACCATAATACTGACACTGACACCAAGGCATTTTGATGCTTATTATGTGCTTCCTACTTCTTGTCCGTCATTTTATTTAGATTGCAAGGTCTGTGAGGCAGGCTTTGTCCCAATCCTTATACAACATGGGTCAAATCAAGCTCATTATTTCTTCTGGCTTCTCTAAATATGGATCCTAGAAGCAGTTACCATTTCACCCACATCTGGTCTACTAGATTAGTTTCAACTCTTTTCAAAAGCTAAATTAAATAGGAAAAACAAGTGTACAGTGTGACAGAAGCAGTCCACTGACATCTGACTGAGTTTATGTTATATTAAATAACTATTTATAGTTTGTATTATATTAAATTTTGCATAATTTTAAAAAAAGATAAATCAGATTTTTTGCAAACTATTTAAAAACATCTCTGCAGGCTATCTTGTACCCATTTTCCTAATATCATCACATAACAGGTATTCTGTGTACTTTTATAAAATTCTTGTATAGCTTCAGACATCAAAGAAATGGGAAGAAGTATCGGATGGAATGATATTTCAAAATCCAGTTTGAATCAACAGTCAATTAAAACCAGTATTTAGAACTAAAACTCTTTCTAGGTCAATATTTCTGAAATATCTATTTGGGTAAATATGTAGGTTTAGTAATGATATTCCAGGTTGGACTATCCTGTCTATATATATCTATATCTTAGCATGCTCCCAGACAAGTCCAGATGCACCTCTACATCTAGCAGTGTGCCCCTGTGTCAAAGAAGGCGAATGGTATCCTGGGTTTCATTAGGCAAAGTATTGCCAGCAGGTCAAGGGAGGTGGTCCTTCCTGCCTACTCAGCACTGGTGAGGCCATAACTGGAACAGTGTCCAGGTCTGGGCTCTCCAGTACAAGAGAAACATAGACATACTGGAAAGAGTCCAGTAAAGGGCTGCAAAGATGATAAAGGGACTGGAGCATCTCTCCTATGAGGAAAGACTGAGAGAGCTGGGACCATTCAGGCTGGAGAAGAGAAGGCTCATGGATTCTTATCAATGTATTTAAATACCTGAAGAGAGGGTGTAAAGAGGACAGAGACAGGCTCCTTCTGGTGGTGCCCAGTGACATGACAAGAGGCAATGGGCATAAACAGGAGGTTCCTGCTGAACAGCAGAAGACACTTTTTCTCTGTGCACAAGTTGACCAGAGAGGTTGTGGAGTCTATACCCTTGGAGATATTCAAAAGCTGTCTGGACATGGTCCAGGGCAATCAGTCTAGATGTCCTTGCTTGAACACGGGGGTTGGACATGATGGTATCCCAATGTAAATCTTTCTGTTATTCTGTGAATCTGTGATTCTGTGACACCTGACATGTGCTTTTCATCTATTGCTGCGATAAATAGACAAGCTGCTTGAGAGATGAAAAAAAGGTGTTTTGCTAGCATCCTCTTAGGTAATTGGGGGATTAAAAGCCTAGCTTTAAAGAAAAATGAGATGTTTTCTCCAACAGGTCAGCAAGAATTTGTTCTGAAAAGTTAAATCACAACAGTAATCCAATGCTTTCAGAAACATTTGTAAGACAGCTAAATCTTGCTAACCTATATAAAGTTATACATTTCCTTATAATCAAGATTTTATAGCTAGTTATGATTAATGAAACATTCATGTTAATGAAAAAAAAAAAAAAAGTTTTAAGCACAGACAACCTTTATTTGTAGAACCTGAACGCTCAAGTGAGATCTTCAGCAATTCAAGTGTGTGCTAGACACTACCTATTCCCCTTTCTAGGTTCATTCCAGCCCTAGGAATAGTAACTTCAAGTGCAAGAGCTTGCCATTCCCCCCCCCACAATTCTTCCTGGCTTTCTTCTGACTTCAGTAGCTGCCAAGGATTTAGCTGCATAGAAAAAATAGTATCCAGAATTATTTAGACATGCTTACCCCAGCCTGGTCCTCTGCAAGGACTGACATAGCTTATTTTTCTCTTGCAGTGCTTCTGACTCTGAATATGTGTACTCATAATATTTAACAGGGAATGTGGAGCAAATGGTAAGTACGGGCTTATTACATGTAACACAAATCTTTTTGTAATCTTTGATTCAGAGATGCACTGGAATCATTGCTGTCATCATAACTACTGTTTAAAACAAAAATATCCCCCTAGAAGAGCAGAATTCCTGCTGCAGATGAACTTTGATGGTGTTTCTGGCATTGAGTTGTTCATCAAAATGCTTCATTTTTATCTTTGCACAAAGAAAGAGGAATGAGATTGAGCTTAATGGTTAGCAATATAACAATTTAGTAGTTTGGAGGTATATGACATAGGAAAAGTATCTGTGATTGGCTTTGATAGCTTTTTTGCAGTGTCATTAAAATAATCGCTTAGTATCACTATTAAACACTTGACAAGCTTTTCATTATACGTCTGCGTTATTAGGAATTTTCAGCTTAAATGAATTATCCCCTAACAACGATGGTCGTTATGTAAGAGGAGGAAAACATATACTTTGTAACATTTTCACATTTTGTTTCATTTTCTTTTGTTTTGTTTTAAGATAGAATACATAAAGCAGCAGAGAAAAGGTGAAAACTGCTTGATCTGGTTTTAATACGGATTTAAGCTTTTTCACACGAGTAATCTTAATCAGCTATAAACTAAAAAAGAATTAGACATACATGAGTAAAAGAAGCTGATTCTCACCCTGTGCTAATGACTGAAAGATGAGGGTGAGGACAAACTTTCTTGCTGGAATGTGCTGCTTCAAGAAATATACCTTAGTCAAACCGGTATTTACATAAAGCTAAGCACATGCTTAATTTTCAGCAACCTGTTGTTTTGTCTTATGAAAGAGGATGAAATTAAAATTTATTAACAAACTCATTAAAGAAACAGACAGTATTTGTATTTTAGAATCTTATAGACTTATGTTTAAGATCCATTTCTCTATAACTGGAGAAACTTCATTATTTACTATCCCAGTTAACGGAAGATCTAATTCAGACTGTGTAACAGTAAGAAAAAGGAATTTCACAGTGTTAGTTTGTGTCCTTCCAGAGGAATGTGAACTGTAATATAGAGACCCAATGTGCAGTCTTTTCTGCTTTATGAAGATTACATTTCAAAAGTTCATCCACATTATAAGGGAAAGATATAAATTAAGATAGTGGAGTTGTATTTGAGGTATTTACCTAATGCTATTAATTTCTCAGTACCTAATCTCAAACTGCTAAGATGGTTCTTCTCATGAAATGTCTGATATATTATAAATGAAATAGAAAACCCAGTTATTTTTAATCGTTTGAACAGACAAGACAGGAAAAAATTGATCTAAGGCTGACAGCAGTTCTAAGCTGAATCACAAGGATGAATTTCATAGCTTTGATCATATAAAAAGCCATTGGAATTTGATTAAGAAAAAAAAGTGTAAAGACCAGAAGAGGTAAATTCATAATCAATCTAGAATTTCAGAAGGAGATGGGGAAACAGACTCACTAAGAAGTAGATAATTTTGTTTTGGTGTGTGGCAGTAGAGGAAAAGGAAGAAAAAGATCCATTACATTTTGAATTATGACAATAATCTTGATTCTGGAAATAGCAAACATGATGTAATAACTATAAACCCATCTAGCTCCTAAAAGCTACAAGAGGACAGGATGTGGGAAGGAAGAAACATTCTCTATACTCAAAACATGAAGTTAGCCCTTGAGTACAGGGAGAAGGAAATGAATCAAAATGACATGTCAGTACTGAAGTTATTAATAATTACCAGATTTTCACACACAAATCCCACAGGTTTTCTGTCAAAAGAAATAAATTTAAACTCAAAGCAGGTTATTATTTATATGTTGGTAATATAAGAGGAAGTTTATCAAGGACAGGCCATTCTCTTGGCACAGAACAAAGTGTTCTTCACTGGCAAGAAGAGTTCTTTTCTCTGGAGAATACCTCTTTTCCAAGAATGTGATTTTCAAGGGATGTGGGTTTTCTGTAATGTCCTTCTGGGACCTTCCCTGGTCTAGCCATGTTCCAGTTCTACATATTGTATAAAATCAGAACAGGGATGAAATATTACAGATTTGCTAGCTTTAGTTCTTTTGCTGTATATTGACTATGCAAAAAAAAAAAAAAAAAACCAAAAAAAAAAAAAACCAAACCCCAAACTGCATTGACTCAGTCAGTGCAATATTCTCAGTCTTTAAGGCAGGACCAAATTGAAAAACAAGTGCTCAAAGCAACAAAGAAATAATGATGCATTGCATAGGTAGAATAAATGAGGTATACATACACCATTTAAAACACTGTAACAAAGACAGAATCCTCAGCATTGTCAGCAGAGGTATGGTGGTTGACAAGGCTGCCTAAAGTCGTTATTTTTTACACATCAAAAGTGAAGTGTAAAACATATACTGGATGACTATAAGACTTCTGGTCCGGAGTCAGAATAATAGACATTCAGATTTTGCAGACATATTTTTATGTTTCTTACAATCAACAAACTCCAAATGAGAACAAGAAGGTAGATGGAATTCAGTGGTTGAAAGACTACCAAAGAGGACATCACTTGCAATTTTTAGGCTGACTGTGGGAGAAAAATGCACATCATTCACGTTGCAAAGGGAAACTTATTATGTACCCAGACCATGTATTGTCATATAAACTTGTCACGTATTTTCTAGAGTTGAAGAGGAAATTGAAAGCCATGTAACATACATCCAAGCAGGTTTGAGCAGGAAAACTTTTCAAATTACATACACAATGAAGTGCATCTTGTGAAAGAAGCACAACCATCTCAGCCGTCTTTTCACCGAGGTTCAATAAATGTAGTGGTTTCAGACATGTTTTCTTTAAATAAATTTCCCAACATAGAGCAGCCGTATTTCTCATAAGCAGGAAAAAGATTGTCCACTAAAGCACACTTTGTGAAGTTGTTAACAAGCAATGTCAAATGTTATGTGGATTCCAAACAGACTGGAGGCTTAGTTTGGCACAGGAACTATGTTTGTATGGCTTTAAACATGGGTCCCACAGATTGATTCCTGCTTCTTAAACCAAATTATATTGGGCATTTCAAATACGCATTGATATAGTTTACTCCTCCATCATGGAACAGTGGTTACATTTACAACTCTCAACTCTTACAGCAGTCTGCGTTTAGATATATACCCCATATGCCTCTGTTCATCTTCATCCAAACCCTTCAAAACCAGAAACACCATGTTCAACTGTAATAGCACCTTTCGTTAAAAAACAAAATGTACATGGGCTCAGCACTGAGGTAACAACTGTTACTTGTCACAATAACATTCCAGCCACTGCTCCTAATATCTGACATCAAAACTGTATACTCTGGTTATTTTTTTGACTGGCAGTCTTTGCTATCTTGGACTGTTTTTAGATCTCAGTCTCTTTCATGATGTTACCCAGCTGCCACTGGTTAGAAACATCAAATTGGGTGAGTCGGACAGTACTAAGAAATTAGTATATTGTATCCATATATATATGGAGTGGCTACCTTTGCAGTTTTCTTCAGGAAGCTGCTGGGAAGTAACAGCACATCCCTTGTCGACATTTCTTACCAATTGAGACAACAATAACTATTACTTCTTTGGAGTCATGCTGTCCTTAGCCTCTGACAGCCAGTTCAGGATTGGCAAGACAGTTTGGGAATGACTGCATCACTTGTCCGTGCAGTCATTCTCCAAGATTTCCTATGGGTAATTTCCTGTGTCAACCTATCTGAGATCACGGAGCTCTGGACCAACATAGGCTGGCCAACTGGCAGAGGGCAGCAGACAAGGCCAGGTAAGATGTGTCCCATGAGGCTTTTATAGGTATGTAACTTGCAATTGCTGGTGTTCATTTGCTCCTGAAGCACTACCAAGGATCAGCAATATACCAAATTGTTAGCCAGCCACAAGTGACATGCTAGAGACTTTAGGGATCCATCTTTGCATGAAAGGGGATAGGATGACCAATTCTTTTTATTCATGGCTATAGATGGCACACGGGACATGACCAGGACTCTACAGGGAACAAAATATCCTGTTGTCATTTTTACTGAGTGTTCACTTTGGGACAGTCACGGGCCACACAGTTTCTCTGTGAAAGGTACGTTCACCCAGACAACAAAATGTGCATTCTGGGGGATAAGATGTATGATACCATTCCCAACAATGTGCAGATTACCACTGACTGTTGCACTTAGTGCAATCTATGTGAAGGTGTTTTCAAATTCAAGGCAAATGAGTATCTTTCATGCTATTTGGAATCTTGTATCTACTATTGGTAAATGTTTTGAAATGCAGATTTCCAAATAATCATACTGTAATAAGACTAAGTACAGCAATATAGCACTTGCTTTGAGTCACATACAGATTTAAGATGAGGGAATTTGGAGAATGCTATTCATTTAATAACTCATAAGAGCCAGCCTCACCAGGTGTTAAGTGATTTTAGTAACATGTTGAATACTCAAGGCTTAAAAAAATTGTTCCTTCTCATTCACTGACTGTGATCAGCATTTTCCATGTTTTCTATATTGGTGACCTAAAAATCCAAACTCCTGCACTGCTCTGCTGACATACATTCATTGTTCCTGGAAGTAACTTTAAAGGAGGGTAGAAATCTCTCTAATTTTTGTATCCTGTCTAACAAACTCCTTATCTCTCTTACAACTGATTTACATCAAAGATACATCATCCATATAAGATATTATTTCACAGAAATCATGTTTGGGACATCATGATGTATCTATACTTTAAACATCAGGGTGTATCTATACTTTAAACAGGCTAGGTAGATCAGATAACAGAAATATGGAGGGTCAGCTCAAGCTAACTTATACTTATAGCCAAGAGTGGGTATGTAGAAGTAATTGGAGTAAGACAAAGATAGTAGAAATTGTTTTGCACTTGGAATGCTTTTTCTGCATAGATATGAAATAGACAAACGGCTGTGTTTGGTATTCATGTCATTAAGTTTATTCCATCCTACAGAAATAACATTGTTACTGTAATCATATGGAAAAAAATATCCTGAGAATTAAACTGATAATTGCTAGTTTAATTTGTGATGATCTAAACTAAAATATAAGTGATTTTTGACATGCATGGGGAAAATATATTTTTATATATACAAAAACTATCATTGACTGCAAGAGAATTTAGAATGTCTAATATATCTTGTCACAATGGATGGCAGATTTTACTGAAACACTTTACTAATGAGACCATCAGTTTTGGATTCCCTACCCAACATTATAATTGCAGCTGAAAAAAAAGCATCTTAAAATTCTTTCAGCAAAGGTGTCAAAATAATTTTCAGTTTGCCTTCAGCAGACTTCACTCCCAATGGCAAAAGACAAAATATCTGCGCTGCAAAGAACTAGCTAAAAACGTACAAAGTTTTTGGAAAAGTTAAGTTTATTATTTTTCAGTTAATAAGCTGAAAACACTTAAGTATGAGGATGAGGTTCACTTAGCAAATGCATTTTTCAAGTATTAACAAATGCATCATAGGTAAAAATTATTTTCAGCCCACTTTGAAGCATGCCTGGAGATAAATTGCACGTATGAAAAGTACACCAACCAGATCATGAAATGGAATTCAGGTAAACAACAAAAGCATAATTGCATGTTGAATTTAAAAGACTATTAACCTTCCTCACTAAAGATATATACCTATATTATCATGAACTCATAGAATCGTTTGGGTTGGAAGGGACCTTAAAGATCATCTATTCCAGCCCCCCTGCCATGGGCAGGGACACCTTCCACTAAACCCACTTTGCTCAAAGTCCCATCCAGCCTGGCCTTGAACACTTCCAGGGATAGGGCATCCACAGCTTCTCTGGGCAACCTCTTCCAGTGTCTCACCTCCCCCTCATAGTAAAGAATGTCTTCCTGATATCTCATCTAAATCTACCCTCTTTTAGTTTAAAGCCATTCCCCCTTTTCCTGTCACTACAGGCTTTTGTAAAAAGTCCCACTCTAGCTCTTTTGTAGGCCCCCTTTAGGTACTACAGGAACGCTATAAGGTCTCCCTGGAGCCTTCTCTTTTCCAGGCTGAACAATGATGGCAAAACGGCACAGAGTAACTACTCGGAGACAAATTCTGTCTTTAAGCAGCAAAGGTATTTATTTCAGGCAACGTTGGGGAGCCAGCCAATTTGCATCAAACTAGCTCCAAAGTTTTCAGTGAAAAGTTAAGTATTTTATACAGTTTTCATGAGAGGTTACAACATCTTTACATACATATTCATTTGATTTTGAAACCCAATCATTCCATTTCATAATAGGTGGGATCTAGGTGGAATAAACCTTTCAATTTTCTTTGTTCAAGGATTTCCTGACTTAATTGTCTCCTTATCTCGTTCAGGTGCCCACCTTATCTTTTCTAATTATTCAGAGTACATTCCTTTCTCAACACAAACAGAGGATCACCCAGAGCATTGTACCAAACTCATCCTAACTATTTTTTTTATTTTTTTTTTAAGACCTTGTTCTATTTCAACAACCCAAATGCTTTCAGCCTGTCTTTATAGGAAAGGTGCTCCAGCTCTCTGATCATCTTTGTGGCCCTCCTCTGGATTCACTCCAAAAAGTCCACATCCTTCTTGTGTGAGGCCACACAGCTGAACACAATACTACAGGTGGGGTCTCACAAGGCTGGAGTAGATGGAAGAATCACCTCCCTTGACCTGCTGGCCATGCTTCTTTTGATACAGTCCAGGGTACTGTTGACTTTCTGGGCTGCGAATGCACATTGCTGGAGTCATGTTGAGCTTCTCGTCCACCAACACCCAAGTCCTTCTTCTCAGGGCTGCTCTCAACGATTCCCCACCCATCCTGTATTTATTCTTGGGATTGCCCTGACCCACGTGCAGACATATCGATATTTTCAATGTCTTATATATTGTGAGGAGATTTTTTGAGTGCTCGGACTGGGTGCCACCATAGCAGTAGTCCTGATGAAAAAACAGCTAAAGAGAGGTAACCACCAAGCAACATTTCTGGATGATGTAAAAAATGTCTGTTTTCAAAATACATAAAGTTTGGGTAATTTTTTTGGAGCCACAGCTACTCAAAATGGAATTTGTGTTTGTTTCCCACGTATTGGCCAAAATGTCCCTGCCCACAGGGGAATTGTAATGGATGACCTTTAAAGATCCCTTCAAACTAAAGTGTTCTTTGATTCTATGATTTATTCTTCATGTTTCATGTATTGGATTATAAGCCTGTTTGCCTGTATGAGAGTTGCTGATTTTGACAGGAAGTAAATCACCTCCATCCTTTGGGGATACAGCAAAGTATTTATGTACAAACTGCAGGTCAGCTTGTAAATGAAATGAGACAGTATAGTTTAATAAGGGGTGCAAAACTCATACCCTAATAGCTGATATTTTGAGATAGAACAGAAAGTTGGGGGATATTTTTGTTTTGTTTTGTTTTGTTTTTTTCCAAAAAACCAAAACTTCGTGGTACATCCGATAAATTAATTAGTCAAACAGTGTTGTATTTATTCCATATGATTTCATAGCAAAGTCAAATAAAATTGTCTCTTTTAAACATAAATACACATACAGTCTTGGAAAGGATACCACTCTAAATAAGAATGGTTCTTATGTGGAGCAATACCAATTTATTGTAGTGAAATATATATGATATGTATATCTATATCTCTCTATATATATCATATAACACATATGTATATATCTGTCGAAAAGAAACCTCAGTGGAATTTGTACCAAGCTTTTAATTCTCTCTCATGCATTGGAATCTCTTGAAATTTCAAGGGCTTCAGAGAGTTTATATAGGAACTTTAAATGTTCAGAGACATTGCTGGTTTGATTTATATTTATTTCTGAAATATTTTGGTACAGGAAAATGTAATTTACTATATAGAACAATAATTAATTAATGAAAACCAAAGTATATTAGAAAAAATATTTTAGGAAACTCTCTAAATGTGTGCATGCAATGAAATTATCAAGAGTTGAAGCACAGCACATTCCTGAAAAGAATATAAAGCCAGTGGATTTATAGAAGAATAAAAGTAGCTGTATTCAAGGTATATAACTCATTGCAAGAAAAATCTAGTAAAGATGTCGATATTACTTATCCTTTAGGCCCCACATTGAAATAAATCTGGTTTCCCAAATTTTTGTAACAGCAAAGAAATAAAATCCTGAATATATGCTTAACTGTACAGACTTATTAATTTTAATATTAAGGGTATGTAATAATAAAATGAAAAATATCCACTTATTGATAATACTTTGCCTGAAATATTTACTGCAGGAATTTTCCAATGTTGTCAATATTGGACTCAGGCTAGTCCTACTAAAATGAGTATCTTACTTAAGTTTGAAGAACACTGGGCCAGTTTTGAGTGCATCTGAAATCTTAGTCAAACTTCGTAAGTATTAAAGTTAATTTACCATACTATATTTTATGCTAACAGAAACTTGACACAGACTTTGAGGAATTTCAGGATTCCAAGGATATCTACCAAATATATACAGAAATATGTACACAGATTTTCCTTTCTCCAACCTCTGTATGTCTACATCATTTTTTATGATACTTTTCAGGTTCCACACACTTATAAGTCATATATAAATAAAAATTAAGCTTCAAGCAATTTTCATAGCTGTTTATTAAGAGAATCTGGAATCCACACCTTAAGCACTTTTGTATTCCTACCTAGTTTATTCATCTGGAAACAACTCCTGAAATTTTCAAACCTTGGAGCATTATGGCTGATAAGTAGTATTTTGTTTTGTGGGGTTTTTTTGTGTAAGTTCAGAAATGTAGATTACAGAAGGCATATTGATTTTCTATTAAAGATATACATTTTTACTCCTTCTGACAGCTCCCGTGCTACTACCTCAAAGCACAGTTCCACAGTAAATAAAGTTCAAGCTCAGCTTTTAACCAGATCATGTCACTAACTCACATGTTGTCACTTTTCCTGTGTTCAATTTGGAATTCTTCTTATGAATAGCTAAATAATTTAAGCTATGACTTCAAGTCAAAACAAAAATATCAGTTGACTTTGGATGGGTCTTACATGGGACAACAGCTAAGGCATTCATATGTCAAGTTCACTGCCAGGGAAGCAAGCACCTCGAGGACAGTGTGCAAATTTCATACTAAGGGTCACAGAAATTCACATCAAAGACAGAAAGTCTTTGGCTAATGTTTGACTTACTGAATGTATACCTTGGAGCTTTTGCTAGGTATTCTGCCTGATGCATGAGACCAGGAGATGCAATCACCTAGCAGTAACTATGTGCAAGATTTCTGATGAGCTTCAGAAGAGGTGTTCAGGCTGAGGGGTTTTGCAGGTTTTAGTTCCACCTCTGACTTTTCCAGTTTCTCCACAGGAAGCCAGTGGTAATCTTAATGTGACATTCAAGAAAAGGTCTATGCCAAGTTTAAATACCTTTTGAGAGAAGAGAGGGAGGAAGATTAACCTTTGTCAAGCATTTTTTTCAGTGCCAGTGATCTTAGTCACTCATTTCAGCCTGTAAAATATAATGTACTTTCCCAGTGATTGTAGTGTGCTCAGAACAGTAGCTTGTTTGGCACATGAAGCTGGGTAGGAACATGGAGATGTATCAGTTTGAATTGGATCATGTAAGAAGGGCCCACATTTGTTTGCTTGCAACAGTGACAATAGTAAAAAAATATATTCTGAAGCATTTAAATTGTGTCCATTGTTAATCCACTAGCAAGTACAGGCCATTTCCAAAACTCTCATACTAGAATTTTAAAAATGAATGAGTTATCATTTGTCATAGCAGGTTATTCCAGCTAATCA
Source organism: Falco peregrinus (assembly GCF_023634155.1). Lineage (NCBI taxonomy): Eukaryota > Metazoa > Chordata > Aves > Falconiformes > Falconidae > Falco > Falco peregrinus. Next base: position 65,100,069 of record NC_073723.1, read on the forward strand.
TCTTGTCACATCCAGGAAGTTAAAATAAAGAATTAAAACCGTCAGAAGAGCCAAACTTACACAATCACGCAAACAAACAAAAAATTATAACCTAAATGGTATAGATTGGAAGTATGAGCTAGAACAAAATCTAATATGTAAGGAAATCAAATTAGTTCCTTAACCTCAAATTACCATTAGTTTTTGAAAGAATTTCAAGGTATTTGAAAATCTACAATCTGTTGTTGTAATTACCTAGATTTGCTCTATTCTGTTTACTAGTTATGCTTTGAAATGCATGATCCCTGTTTGAAAGATGATGGAACTAAGAGGCATTTGTTTTCGTACTATTTTGCTTCTGATGTGCCTAAATGGTTGAAGTCTGTCACTGACAGCACTCATATGTATTGCCATAGCACCTATGGTGCTAACACAGTGCAAAGTTGTAGAGCATCAGGTTATTTTATTAATTATTTTCCACGTTTCAATACCAACATCCTTTGTGGAGACAATGTGTAGTTTTTCACAGAGGTAGACACTACCATAGAAGAAGATGCGAGGTACATATGATTACAAACGTGGTCTGCCTTTTAAACCTACACACCTCAGCATATATCAGAATGCTGTAAAAAATACTGCTTATTTCCATGTTGACATTCAGACACCATCAATACAATGTGTGAAATCAGACCTAATGAGTTCTGAATACAGTGTGACAGGGTCTGCCTGTGCTACAGGGTTATAGGAACATATTACAACACAAGCTGAAATTAGTTTAAATAATTTCAGGTTAATGGCAAAGGAGAAGAAGGGCTGGAGTTTGGAAATCCCTCAAAAAGTTAAAAAATGTCTGAATATATAGTTTCATCCGCTCTGATTAGGCTACAGTCCAGTGCACAAATTAAAGCTAGCATGTGGTTGCCTTTGCTACAACCCAGTACTTGAGAGCTACCTTTAAGCTTGCCATAGCCCTGAGACAAGAATTACTGAGCCAGTAGATGATTCAGATTATAAGTGTAAATGTTGCTTATGTAAAGCACCAGGGATTTGTTCACTGCATTTTGGCCCTTTTTCACCTCTCAGAGTAAATAATAAACTTGCTCTAAGTGCTGAAATGGCTTCAACTTTTCTGTAACTCCAGTTGGTGTTTTAACCTTGTCTGAGCCAATCTTTTAAGACCATCATAAATGAACCACTAGGAATAAATGCTGTAGGAGTGAGCTTGGAGCAAAATCCTTCCCCAATCAGCATTTCTTACAGATAATTTATGTCAGGCTGATTTCCAAAGATTGGTTCTGAGATTGCGCATATTTATCTGGTTACTTTTTAAGATTCATGCCATAAAATGGTGTGGCTCCTCAGTTCTTTTTGATGGCAAAGCTTGTGCTCCTTCTCTATCAAACTAATTGAAGCCTCCTCTACCAATGCACTTTCATGTCGGCTGGTATCCCAAAGGCAGGCTTGTCAATCACACAATCACTCTGCTGCTGTTCTGCAGTTGACCTGATTTGTCACTGAAAAGGGAACAAGTGCTTCTGTGCAATCAAACTGGAACTGATGGATATCAAAGAGACCTTGATAGATTCAGTACTAGGTGGTGGCAGTAAGGCAAGCAAGACAGAGCAAGAGCGAACACACTTTTAGAAATCTGTGCTGAAAGAAACAAATGTAAATATACAAATAGGGGAATGTCTGTGCATATATGCTGTGTATATCAAACCTTCATGCCCACAGTAATAACTGTAGAAATGTTAGCTTATTTTGGAATAAACTCAAAATACAGATTTGTTTGGGAAACTTAATGGCACATTTGATAAACCTCATAGTACCAAGATCCACAGGGCTATGTTTCAATGGCACTTTATTTTGAATTTGTTTTTAAGTAATTCAAAACTTGACAATAAACCACATCAGGCCCCAAAGGTTATAGGCATAATTTCCAATTGAGAAATTTCAGATAATTTAAAATGATGGGGTTTTTTTTCTAATGAGGAAGACATTGTTTATAGCACTATATAATATAGCATATATTAAATTATCACCCTGATGACTTACAACTGCAAGTTTTAACACTAAGGTCACAAAGGTACTTCCCCATTGCAAGAAGCAGATAAACTGATAAGCAGATCTCTCAAGCATTTGAAACACATTTTTAGGTAATATTATTTTAAAAATAACTGTGTTCCATACAGTTAGTACTGATACGTTGAAGAATGTTATGTACAGTCCAGTATGAGTGTACTGTGTTTGTTTTCTCAGTAATCTGTGGTTGTTTTCTCAGAAGATATTAATTTCTAAGGACTACTATATTGTACTAGTAAGATTATCTATATCAGTTTGCCAATGCCAAATCCTCTGGAATTGGTTATGACAGTCTTACTTATTTGGCTGTTTGTGGTACACCAAAGTGGAGTTCATTCACAGACATAAATTATGTTCACACACAGCCCAGATTTAGGTATTCACCTTTGGTTTCTAACCACCCAAGGCTTCTTGTATAATTAGTGGAAGGCAAAAATTTCCTTTTGTGGGTAACATAAACATTTCCTATTATGGGTAACATAGGGAAACACTTTTATTGTGAAGGTGACTGAGCACTGGAACAGATTGCCGTGGGGGGTAGTAAAGTCTCCATTCTTGGAGGTATTAAAAAGTTTTATGGGCAACCAGCTCTAGGTGGGTGTCCCTGCCTGAGCAGGGGAATGGATCAGATGATCTCCAGTAGTCCCTTCCAACCTCAGCCATTCTGTGATTTCATGAACTCATAAAACCTACTTTGCTCCTTGCAATTCAGAGGAAGCCCAGGGCAATGTGTTTGCCTCAGTTAGGCATCAGTCACTCAAAACTGTTCCTCCCTGGCTCCCCTTTCCCCAAGCCCCAAATGATAAGTGTCTGTATAACTTCTGACATTAAGGAAAATGTATCCTAGGGTGAAGGATTTCTGTTAGGAAACAATGAACAAGGTGTATAGAGTTTCAGAATTTTTTTTTTTTTTGAAGGAAAAAATATTTTTTTCCCCTAAAAAGTAATAAGAGATGACAGAAATAGGAATTCTGAAATAAATCAACAGTTATAGCCTAGGAATAATTTATGTACCATAACAAAGCCAAATTTGGGGTTTACAGAAGACTATATGGCTCGCTTTTTAGTGTCACCTTATTTGGAATCAAATTAAAGGTTGATTGTGTATAGCATCTTGACTTTTACAGAACAGACATTTTATGTGATTTATCAGTTAAAGGCCCACTGTAAAACAGATGGAGACAGAAATCTGATTAGAGTCTCAATAAATATTTAGGAAGATAACTCATAGTGAAATTAATGGAAATTAGATCCCTTCAAACTACTGAGAAGGTAAGCCATGGATATTTGGATACACTGGGTGGGTGGGTGGGGTGGAATTAAAAAGAAAAAAAGAGAAGATAGTACATGACTGGCTATGTGTTCTTTTAAAAAGAAGGAATCTGGACCCAGACTAAATTAATCTGATTCCAGATTCAAATTTACTTACCTTTCTAAGAAAAAGAAACACTTTCAAGTTCATCTGAAAAGGGCATGAAGTCTGCAAAACTTTTCATAGGAAGCTTATTTACTGTCCCACTGCCTTTGCTTAAATTTGAAGTGTGTTTTACCTTTTGAAAGAAGGTAATTGAGTTGAGGTAGTTATTAGCACTTTTATCTTTTTGTCCTGCAAACTATTCTCAGGAACACAGTAGTTCAGATAAGAAATCTGAATGCATGAAATTTAAAAGAACCTCTATCAGTACAAAAATAGCGATGTCTGGCAACACAAAACTGTTTAAGGGTTGGAAAAGATACACCTTGAATGGATCATATTTTTTTTAAAGCTACCAAAAATTACCTGTAAAGAAACATAACAAAACATTAATAGCAACTTTGTAGAATGAGAAAAAGTACAGGGTTTAGTGCTATGTAAAGAGATCCTCATAATGAATCAAAAATCTCTTCTACTCCTACATGTATAATAACTACCAAGTTGTTGTCTAGCACTTATGAATGCAGGACACATTTTATTTACATTCATGCCCTCATAAAAAGACTGTTTCCTATATAGGATGCACATGTAAGACCCAGTGATCATCAAACATAAACAGACCAGTAAGATCAGGGATCCTCTTTGATGTGGACGAGAACAAGAACAAGCACTATGTTTGTTTAGCTTATTCCTTCTGTGCATTGTGAGAGGCTGCACCGAAGACACACTTTGGTCTCTCTGTGAACGTATCCTATGAGAGCCTCTTCCATTTGTCAGTTACCCTGTGTGCATCTTCTAAAGTTTGCTGCTCAAAGATGTCTAAGAGTTGTTTCATTTCAGTATCTTCTCTTCAAAAGCGATGTTCAGTTCCTTCTCCCATGACATTCATGTAATTTATCTTCAGTCAGCTGCATTAGTCACTTTGCAGTTTCAGTGCTTTGTATGTTGGGATATCTTGTGGGAAAGTGTTGCTCTGATCATCGTCCACAGTAAGTAGCTACTATCTAAGAAAGGTAGTTACCTCTTTACTTTCTTACCTTTTTTTTTTTTTTTCCTTCCTCATCTGCAGGAATTTTCACAGGACTTTGCACCCACACATGATGTGGGGAAGTGATAAAATGGTACCTTCACCTGGAACAGACCTCAGCATAAACCAAACTGCAGTTTCTAGAGAAGTGGAAGCTGTGTCTCACATCTGGCCATATGTGTGTATTTCTGTTGAAGGATGCAACACCAAGCATACCTAAGAAAGACGAAATTTTGCTTGGTGGTTCATTCTTCTGTGTCTAGAGAACAGAAACTACAATCTTCAGATGATGTCTTTGAAGTGGAGAGACCAGAATGATTTGTGACTCAGGAGGTAAGCTTTTGTTTAAAGATCTGTAAGGAACTGTTAATAAAGATTTCATGAAATGATAGAACTGGAAAAATACTAGAGAGGATCTGTTCAAATTTTCCAAATTCTACAGCTCTGCTTTTGTAAGTGCTGTGAAGAGACCCAAACACAAACATATATGTGCTTACTGATATCCATGAAGGTAAATTAGAAAGATCTAATCAGAGCTTGATCTCTTTAATGGATTACTTTGTTGTTAGGATTTACAGAAAGGTATGTGCAGTGTATATAGACAAAAAAGGGTGTGGGGTTTTTTTTTCTGAAATGTTTTGGAATTAACTCTGAAATGATTGTTCTGAAGTTAATAGATTTAGATCATTGAAGTCTGGTATCAATCTTGTGTTCTAAGTAATTCCATATTTCAATAAGTCCTTATTTGTTTTTGAGAATTGGTTGCTTTTCTCTGACTGTTGAACTTACCCAAATTTTGCTTCCACTTATTTCTGTTGTCTTCTCTATCTCCTTTGTTTATTCCCCTATATAGTACTGTGGAACTATTGGGCCCATTGTGCATAAGAAATAAAAGATGATGACTAACTCAATTTTCCAGCAAATGTTGCACTTGTCTCTTTCCTTTAAATAAAATTCAAACACTTTTCTCTTCTGAAGAGGCCATTGTCTTCAAATCAGAAGCATTCATGTCTTCTAAATCTTAAAGAGGTGTAAAGGGGAGGCAGCTCTTGCTCCTCAGTGATGACATTAACTTCAATATTTGGATCTGAAAATCATAACTTTCCCTAAAATGAAAGAAAATTAACAGGGCCATTAAGTAGCTACCCCAGGAAAAAACCAAACCAAACCAAAACCACAACAAAACACCAAAACCCCCAAAACATCATATTCATAATCTCAGGATGAATTGTCTCCTTTACTAGAGAGAGACACACTGGGATGTACAATCAGGCCAGATAAATACATGTTGGTAGGATTTTAACATAAAAGCAATGCACCCCTTGGGTATTAGTTCTTATTTTTTGTAGAAGTTTCATTTTGACAAGTTACTACTTACTTTCATTCAACAACACCTCTTGTCTGACACAAATAAAATGAAGAAGAAAGGAATGGAAAAAAAGGAAAAAATAGCTTTGCTTTACAGCGATAACCAGCCCTCCTCAGACATATTCCAATCAGAAAAGCTGTGAAATACATATTCAATAATTTGATGAGGAAAAAATGATAGCAACGCCCTCTTGACCTTTTATGCAGCCCATTAAGACTGTCCACTAACACCTGCTTTGTAATTAATGTGCTAATCAAAGCAGCTGGGTTCACCAGTTACCACATTTCCATAAAGATTTCCAGCTTTGTTGCCATGTTGCTATCTCAATTAGTCTGCAGCACTCTTAATGTAGCTTTCTCCTGCAGGAAGAAAATTGGTTTCAGATGTGAATGCTCCATAATGAAGCAATCCCTTAATGTATAGTGAACTTATTATGCATTATGCTGAAACTAATTTTCTTTCTTCTAGAAGTGTATGTGTGCTTAAAACTTAGGTGCATGATATTCAGATTTATCCCAAAATGAGATATTTGGGAATAGTTTACAATAAACAGGCAAACAGTCACAGGCATAGAGTTGAAAAAGCTGTTCCCTCAATACGCTGTTTCCTTAGGATCTGTCCACATATGCACACAAACAAATCATTTTATGTCATATATTTCATGTTCACTTGCAATATTAATACTTTTAGAATTACTGACATGTCACCTGGAAAGCAGAAAAGCATTTGAAAACTGTCATGTGGATAAGGTTCCCATGGAAACCAATTTCCTTGTTATCCATGTATTCAATATAACTGCCTGTAATTTTGTTTGGATACTCATGGAAAAAAAGCTGTAGCAATAACTTAGAAATTATTTCCACATTCTTAAATGATTATAAAAATACTCATTTAATGCACTATGTGGCTCATGCAATGGAATAGCACTAACTTAAGCAGCATTCATCACTTCTGGCCATAGCTGTCATACTGCGTGTGATGTATGTGGAGTGTTGACTTAGAAAACCAAAGGATTTTTCCAGAGTAAACACGGTACCTTGAGTTTTTCGTTCAATATACAGAGGAGATATACCAGAACAGTGAAGTTAAGCACATTTGCAATGTAGACTACAACATCGTTGAATCCCCTATGGCAAGTCCCTAAGGCTGGTTACCTTACACAGTGCTTCTGTGCCACAAAAGCACCTAACTCCAGAACAGGGGACATTTGTGCTGAGAACAAAGTGTAAGGCTGCCCTTGTCCAAATTGCGATAAAATTAGATGTGGCAGGCATAATTAGTGAGAAATTAAAGCAACTGAGATGCAGAGATGAAGCACTCTCATAAGACTGCCTACGATAAGAGTTAATACATTACCAAAGGAAATAGTCCTTGTGAATAATTGTAAAGTTTATTCCCTAAAAAACAAGCAAAAGCCCAGCAACCAAACCTGAAAGGAAACCCTAAATGGTTTGTTGGTATTTTGGGGGTTTGTTTTGTTTGTTTTTTTTTTTTTTTTCTTCTGGTTTTGATTGCATAGAAACAAAGACAAAAGCAAATCTCTCTCTCTCCTTTTTGCAAAAGTGAAACACAACACCCTCAGAAGCTATCTGCTAAACTGTAGCCGAGTAACTAACCAGCCACATGGCTAGTGCTCTTTGCAATAGGAAATTTCTGATCTCTTATGAAACAGTAGGGGCTTGAACTTCAGCAGTTTACTGTTTTGGTTTCCTTTTTGATCTGAGTTTTGTTAAAAAATTCATCTTGTACATAATGAACATCACCAATTCCCTCTTCCTTTCATTTTTTGTTTTAAAGGTTGGTGTCTTTAAGGCTGGAATTTTTTAGCTTTGGTCTCCGTATATCCTGGAGTCACCTAAGGCTACATTAGTCACCTATATCCTTAGTTACCTGTTTCCTCAGCCATATCCTATCCTTAGTCACGCTGTATCTTTAGCATCTTACATCCATGTTTACTTTGTAAATATTCTCATGAAATACATGATTGTTTTATTGAAGTAAGATGTTTCTTCAACATGAATATGCGTAACCATGTGAACTGTGTAATAAATAGCATTTTTCCCTATCTTTTTACTGAATATTAAAATGAAATATCTGAAAGGCATCCACATTAAGTTTAAGAAACCTGCAAGTGAGGATTCTTTCTTCTGAAATTTTTTCATGAGTAGAAGGGAAAAAGAACACCAACACCCTAGAAACAGAGAGAATATGTGTTTGAATGACACAATGCTGGTAATAAAAGGAGAAAAAAGTAAGAATACAGACTTTTTACTTCCTTCAAAACCAGTTTGTGAAGATTTACAATTATAAGTAATTTAATTGTTTCAGTGGGTCCCAAGTTAAACTGTTTGGTACCTTATAAGGCAAATAACCTAGATTTTCTGAGTTACATGGCTAAGTTTTGAGCCCATGTAAAATAGAAATAAGGAATGTACTCAAAGCTTGAGGTAATTCTTTGCTGCTGTTGTTATTACAGCTGCAGTGACAGTTGTAACAAGTACAGATTTTCCAGAAAGTACAACAGCATATTGTACCTTTTAAAATATATTCTACTTATTACAAAAATGTTAACCTGAATATACCTTGTTACACTGCCTACCTGTCCAATTCAAGCCATAAGCAGAAAAGAACTTAACATTTTATAAGCCATTTCCGGGAAGTAGAAAAGGACTATTATGCTGCTCATAAGGGGTCATTAATGTCCCTGATTCTGAATTAACAACCTTATTTCTGCCTGTGTTATACTGATGATATGCTTTTGCACTGAATGGAGACTTGCTGTTTTTTCTGTAGGCTATACCACACTTGTTACTTTATGGGTGCGTACCCACTGTTACATACAAAACAAGTTTGAAATAAAATTTTATTTTGCAGTTTGTATCCCTGGTTAAAGGAAGAAGTCAAGTAATTCTAAAATCATTCTATTGCAGTTCCAATGTATTGAGACAAGATTTTTCTGAGCTTCTTCGTTCAAATACTAAACAAGGCGATCACTGTGTAGTCTGTGTGTCAAAGTAATGAAAAATGTTTATGGATAGTCAAGAGACATGCACAAAACCTTCATGCAGTGAACTGTGGAAAAGGAGAGGTGAAAACAGCATTGCAGTGTTTAAGGCTTAAAGTAGGAGTCACTGAGAAAACAGGGCAAAGAGAGTTTTCTCTCAAGCAAACTCACTTTTACTTTTCAGAGATGTTCAACTAATAAATTGATAAGTCAAATGTTCTGATGATATGTATCTAAATTCGAATTACTGGGTATTATTAACAAAGCTGAAGTTTTGATTTCTTTTTTCTTCAAAACTCCTGGAAATGTGACATCACATTGGTAAAAAAAAAAAATGCTTCTTATGGTACATCCTAACACTAAGATGATTTTCAGATGTACTGCTCTTGTGCATAGAATGACTTAGCATTTAAATATATCCTTGGATGTTTTGTGGGGAAAAAAAAAAAAAAAAAAAAAAAAAAAAAAAAAGAAAAGAAAAGACCACATTACTTCTTGACAGGTTCAGGTTTTCCTTTTTTCATTTAGCACGCTCTTGATGTTCAATAATTGCAAGTAATTCTTTCTGAGATGTTTTTCCATTGCATACACTAAAATACTTTTTCTTAGATGGCAGATTGAGTAGTAGTTATCTTATTACTTGCAAATAGTTGGAAAACTGAGGAAACTTGAAAATGAGGCTATTTTCAATGTTTATGGACTGTTCATTTCACTTAACATTTTACTGCATATTTTTTTTGCACTACACTGGGGGAAAATTGCTTTTTCCTTAGCCTTAAATTAATATTAAATGATTTAACAAGTTTTACCTGGAATTTTTAGTCTCTTAAAATATGTGGGATTACTTACTCATAATATTCTTCCAATTTGGATCAGAGTCTAAATAGAGAATGAGTGGATGCATGGAGTATTATACAAATGCTTTCAAAGAAATCTAATGTGTTGAAATGAAAATGAGCACAAATACATTGCTAATTCTTGGTGTTTACTAGATAAAGTAAATATGACAGTGATGGTCCTGTATCTGTGGTATTAAATCTGAATGAAAACTGCTGACCTAAAAATAAAACATAGTGAAATATTTATTATATGCACATTACATCGCTAATTGCATATTACTAATATATTTTATTTTTAACTTCTTTTTGTAGCATAAAAGTTTTTTTTTTTTTAAATAATTTTCCTTCCTGAAGTGTGTTACAACTGTAAGTATGGATGTAAATGTAGCTGTGTCCCCATGTAAATACAGCCAGGTCCCTACAAAAACATTATAAAGTCAAAACTGTTTATTACAATAAAAGGTGAGAACTCAAATTTTCTTTGTAATTCATCAAGCCCTGAAGTAATCTTTAAGTTTATATTACAGAACTCCTTTATACTTCATCATCTTCAAAAGAGACTATCAGACTCAAATGCATGACTACAGAAATATCTCCTCAAGATTATTAACTTAATGGGATTGGTGAACTTTCCCATTCTATATGTTTTTGTGTTTCTAAAACGTACTTTTACACCTTATTCTTCTGTAAGAGTCACAAAAGCTAAATGTCCTTGTTCCGTTGCAAACTGTCGAATATGAAATAATAAAGAATTAGTGGGATAATCTTTTGGAGCAAAAGAGACTATAAGTAAGCATAATTGTTTCTAAATAGAAAAATACCTGCATTTGAGAAACTTTTCAGCAGTGTTCTTTTTTTGTTGTTTTCTTACAGTTACCCTCATTTCTTGTAATACTTCTGTATGTGAAGTTTGCCTTGTGAGCTTGTAATATACCAGCATACATAGAACTGTATTTTGTTGTACTACATAGGAATGACCTTTGGTCATTTTTCTTCTTGAAATGACTGAACAACAATAATTTCAAGGTAAAGCTCCATGACACAAGTAGTACCATAATTTTCTTCCTCATCAATGTTTCATAGTTTTCAAAGAAACATGTGTTTTTTTAAAAAAAAGTGAGGGTGATTTTTTTTTTTTTAACTCATTTTAGTCATTAAGAACAGAACTGATGGAAAATATGTGTTTCCAAAATGCATTAATCCATCATCCTGATGCAATTAACAGTTTTATGGAAGGCTTTCAAACTCAAATACATACGTGTTTTTCATTTGAAAAGCCAGGCTGGCATCTCTGGGTGATCCACATAAGTGCAGTCACTGATAGAAAATATTGGATCTGGGTAGCTATCAAGTATAAGTGAGGTGCTTACAAATGTGGTAGAAACAGGCTAGCAAAATGCCACTGTTTTTATATCCCTTGGTCCTAAAGAGACATGCTTCAGTTTTCTCCATGTCCTTTTTACAGGATAATACATTTATTCTCTGTGTGCAAGAGCAATGGCAATAACACAACCCTAGTTATAAATGAGAGGATATTTTATTTTTCCTTTATAAGCAAAAAGATATATCACAGGAAAATGTTATATAAATAAATAAATAAATAAAAAGAACTCTAAAAGGTCTGTGTTCATCTAAATAACAGAAAAGACTGATATACAGTGGTAATGTAACTTGTTATACACTTCTGAAAGCTTCTCACTAGTGAAAAAGAAGAGATTTGAGAAGAGAAAATCTGTTTAACCTGATAAAGCTTATTCTCTGAAGATCCAGGTTTTATTCCTATTGCAGCAAAAACCTTTTGTGACATGAAATTTGTAATTTATGGTACCTCATCCATAAATTGGGATAAGAAAACAATTCCGTGCTCTAGAACACTGAATTGCATACATATATCTTTTGTGACTTTTTGGTGATCTTTGAGTGGAATGTATTGCCGAAGTGCACAGTATTATTTTATATACTATAATGTTGGTTATGCTCCAGTAGTATTTTCTACCTGGTTTTCTACAATAGTAAATGATCATGGTAAATTTAAATTTATGTTTGTTTGTTTTCTTCTTCAAATAAAGTAATGCAACTATATTTTGGGTTCCACCAAAATTAATACAAGACCCTCCTGACATTTTTACTCAAGTTTATTAACAGAGAGTGCTGTTCCTTTAAGAAGATACTAATCTAATGGTTCTTTCCCAGGATACTGAGCATTAGGCAAGCCAAGGGGATTTTTTTGGGGAACAATGAAACTCTGAGTAGCTCCTGTATCTGAATCTTCATTTACAGCTGAGCTTTAGCCACCAACTGCCCGTTCAGGCTTCTAAATCAACTTTTCCACGTTTTTGTTTTTTTTCTCTATATCCCAGTTAAGTTCAATCTTGCCATCTAGAAGCCTCATGTTAACCATGTATATCGCAGTTGGATTTAAAAAGCCAAATGTAGTAGAAAAAGGAAAAAACAGTCAGAGTCACATAAACTCTTTTATTTCTCAGCCTCATGAGCTCCACAGTTCTGATTCATCATGCAAACTTAATTTAAAGTGACTGGGCTGATGCTCCATTGGCTGCCACTTAGGCTCCAACCAGTGCTACTGCTGCATGCCATTAGAACACCTCCTGTTGGACAGAAAAATGTCATTGCTGCTGGCTAGCATTGCAAAAAGATGTTACATTACAGGAATCTGTTTGGTATCTGGAGTAAGATTTGAGTTGTCACAGTCTCATCTTACTAAAATAAAATACAATGAAAAATAAAGAAAAGGCCTAAGAGGCAGTGAGGGGGAAAGGAGTGACTGGCTTACAAAAATGTCCCTGGACCTTTAAAATAAGAAATCTGACATACTCAAGAAGTTGGAGTAACAGCTGTCATCAGACTGAGATAGAAGGTGACCTCTCCCAGATAAAAAGTGTCCCTGGAGTTCTCTGCCTGACACTGCAGCAGATACATCAGCTTAAATACGCCTTCATTTAAGCACATATGGCTGTAGCTAAAATCTCAAAACTCAGTAGGAATACACAAAACCACACAGATACAGAGATAAATATATATATTTACACACATACACACACATAAGGAGAGATTGCCTATGTATAAAGGTCTGGTAGAATAGAGGTATTACTACAGAATAGGTAGGTGGCAAGGAAAGCTGAGGAAAGCTGAAGAAATTTAAGATAATTAGCTGAAAGAAGAACTTTAAGCTCACTCCCCATTGTTTATAGGGTACATGACCTCGATTTATAAGAACTTCTTATATAATTTAAACTCCTAATTTCACATATCCTCAGAGAATTTGCCTGTACAGCTAAATTGATGTATTATTGCTAATGGAGGATCATTTCAAGTGTGGAAATATCAAGCACATATTGAGCAAATAACTTTAACTTCAGTTTTAAAAACACATTTATTTGTTCATGCTTAAATAATCAACATAAACAATTAGTTCAAAGCAACTTCTATGCTATACATTCACTACCTGTTTTATTGCACACATTTTTTAATTTTTTTTTAATCTGGGCAAGTCCACATCTACCCTACAATTAAACTCCTAACAAGATAGTGCACCATAGGTAGGCAAAAGCCAACAATACCCTCCTGGATATTTTTTGTTGTTCTTGCACTACCCTTCAGCAAGGAGTTGCAGAAATCATCGGATCATCAGATTCTGAGATTATGGACCTTATGTAGCTCCATAATTATGAACCCTGGGCAGCTCTAGGAAATTACACAGGGATACCTCTGTGTGTGTGTTTGTGTGTGTGTATATATAAATATAAATATAAATATAAATATAAATATAAATATAAATATAAATATAAATATAAATATAAATATAAATATAAATATAAATATAAATATAAATAAATATAAATACATATACATATACATATACATATACATATACATATACATATACATATACATATACATATACATATACATATACATATACATATACATCAAATAGAAATATAAGCAGGAATTAAAACTAACTCCAAAATAATTGGATGAAAATTACTGTAATTGAGAATGATAGGAAAAATAACTAAATTCCTTGTTCTTTGACTTTTATTGTTTATTCAGTTTTCCAAAGTAATAATTTATCCTGTAATACAAAAAAAAATCTTGTATTAGAAAATGTTAATTATATTTTATTTTTTAATTACACATTAGAATTAGTTTTTTTCTGGGGTGATTTTTTTTTTTGTTCCCAGTGAATGTTTGTGGGTTTTGATTTTTAAAAGAAACTAAATAAAGATAAGGGAATTCACAGAAGTAAGGGCAATTCAGTTTATGCTGAAGAATTACTTAAATATTATGTATACTTTTTCATAATATAATTTTTAATGTAATATCACTATATATAATAATATTAAGCACAGACACTGATAAATGTAATGCTAAGAACTAAAGAGAAGGTTTTGTGAGGGACTTGGTATTCAAGTTTAGAATACGTTTGTATGTATTGTGTTTCCTGGCTCTGCCTGTAGCTTTGACATGTTAGATTTAAAGAAAGCCTAGTGATCCAAAACAGAGTTACACCAGAGATTAATATAGTCCATCATTAGTGGAAGAAAAGTATAGTTAACTGAAGAAAGTGATGTGCTGGGTTGAAGGCATATGACAGAAAGGTTTAAAATGGCTGCAAATCTTTGGAAGTGTGACATTTTGTACTGGCAGGAGCAGAAGCAGGCAGAACAGACTGAAGGAAGGAAAATGCCTAATGAGGTTTGAAGCAAAAGATGTTACAGTGCCTGGTCCAAAACATAACAAAATCAATTTGGATTTCTTTTTTTTTCATGGGCTCTACTAGATTCTCTGTCAGGGTCCGTACTTCATTCATAATACCACATACACCATGAGGGATATATCAAGGACAGATTAGGAAAAGCAGTGTGGGTGTATAATACTGACAGAAACTCTACAGGCTCATGAAGGCAACGATTTACACCAGCTGAAGCACTGACTACTATATACATTTTTTTCAACAATAAGAATTTGCAGTTTTCCTACCAATGATTGATATAGTCTCTGCGTATATGTAAAAGAAAAGCAGTTTTCTATGTAATATTTTAGGTTAAATATATAACTGTCATTATAAGGAAGAGCCAGATTTTCATTAGATGTCATATTTTTTCTAAAATTACTTAAGATCTCAGTTAACTTTAAACAAAAATCTGTACAGTGACATGAAGCAGAAAGCTTTAAATATGCAATGAAATGAGAAAGGCACTTCAGCTTTTATTCTATAACATAAAAAAAAAATAATATTGGAAATAAAAATTTTAATTCCAAACAGTTTACATTAAAAGTAGGTAAAGAACAGTTAGGTATACTGTTAAATGACAACATTTAAATTCTAAGTATTTTTAGAAAGGTGCTAATATGCATTTTTTCTAGTATAGATAGGGACTTAAATACAGCTTTCAAAGCAATGCTATAATTACTTCCATAGAAAATGTGCAGAATATGAAGCTATCCTATAATATACCAGAATCTACCAGAACTTAGAGACTGTAAGCTTAGGAAGTCAGTCTGGCTTTTGTATTTCTCTCTATTTAATTAGTGTCATGGTTACACATTGCCTAATGTATAGCTCAAGTTGGAAAACAAATTGACAGTTATATGAGAGAGAAGCTAGAAGCACTAGGAAGAATCATACTTAGTTGAATGTTCCTAAACACAGAAATTCATAGAGTTGATAGTTAACAAGAACTAACAGAAATTATGCTTATAGCCAGCACTGGGACTGGGATGACATTTTCTTGACAAGTAAATAGTATTTTGTGTTATATATTTTTTAAAGCATTAAAAAAACCTAAATAGGCAAACAAACCAAATAATTAAATATATTGTTTCTATACTACCATAGATACGAGTGGATGGACCTTCAAGAGGTCATTCGGGCCATTCACAATCCTACCACATCATTAGCAGTATCAAGCAGGTCTATTGCAGTTTAATGTACACTGCAAATAAGTAGGTGATACCTACTTTAATTTAATGTATCATGCTCCTTAAACTACTTTCCTGTGACAGTAATGAAACCATTTTTACTATAAAATGCTGAGATGTTTTAACTGGTTAGCGTACACTACTGTATTACAATCCACTAAAATATGAATGTCGTTCAACAATGCATACTGTTTATGTTATATAGGCCAAAGCCTATTGACCTCCCTCAGCTGTTTTGATTGTGTTCTTCATATTCTAGTGTTTGTTCTGTGAAGCAAATAAATACGGTAATTTTAACTAGCTTATGGAAATTCAAATTGGTGCAGGCCACCAGAAAAAAAAAAAAAAACCAAAACCAAACACCTAAAGAAAATATTTTAAAACACACAATAAAAAGAAAAATGTTTAAAAACACAGATCAGCTTCAAGAAGCAGTTTATTAGCCCTCAAATGTGATGATGGACAATATTTCCAGTTCATATATGAATAAAATATCTTACTTTTTTTTAATAAAGCTAAAGCTTTAGTAAAGCTAAGCTGTTTTTCACATTCCAAAAAAATTTAGGAAAAGCTCATTAATCCTGTACTTCTCACCAGCTGCTTCTATCTCTAACATAAGATGGATGAATTGCCAGCTGACATAAGAAGAAGATTATGTTGCATAATACATCATGAGATGAAGTGAATGGTGTATTATGCCCATTAGGATAATACATACCCTTATTGAAGAAATAAAACATTTAATATATGCTACAAAAGTTTCCATAATGTTCTCTCTTCATATAGATGTCTATGCAATGTAAAATTCTATAAGGTGCTGAGGCACTAATGATAGACACCACATAGTATTCCTCGTTCATATTCAGTAACAGAAGCTGTAGTACAGCTGATTCCCAGCAGGACGACCCACTCCTGAAACACAGATTTTCTCAATATCCTGCCTACTTTTGTGTAGTAATGGGGACTTTTCAAGTTTCTTTGTGTGGACAGACCACATCTTGCTTGGTTATTGCTAACATTGAAAACTGTGATGTTAGATGATTTATTCCCCATCCCCATCCACCCCCCAACCCCCCTTCAAAATTGTGTAAGTTGATGATTGGTAGGTGAAAATTTTCATGAAAGTCTGAACTTTGATAAGAAAGTTCTTTGAACCTGGCAATTTTTTTAAGGTAATACCTTGATCCTAGGGTATGCAACCTTGTAATATTTCCATGAGATAATCCTTTTTCACTGTTCTTTGTTCAAAATAGATGTTGCACTGTTATATCACTACCATCTTGTCTGTGCATAATCTCTTTCTTCTTTGTCATTTTTGGACACTGACTGCCTTATTAGATTCATAAGACCTTAATATTTTCAGGTTTAGGTCTCAAAAAACCCTACTCTTCCAAGTAAATAGCAGGCTGAAGATTAGTTTTCATCATACAATGCCTCTTAACTTCTGTGGTTTCTGTTTTTGTTATTGACTCACTACAGCAATATTTAAGAGCGTTATGAGAAAAAGCTGAATTTGAGACTGCTGCTGCTGGACTTGGCAGAGCAATGGCTGAACCTGAAGTTTCAGTCTTCATCAGTGCTTCCTGAGTCCACACTGAAGCCTCCTTTTGGGTTGAATTTTTTTTGTCTTATAAGCTAGGTGCCAAAGTCTGACCTTGACTACAAGCTATGGATCATGGTTAACCAGTAGCACAGACATATGTAACACCTGAAACAAACAATTAACATGATCAACCTGTCTTCCTGCCAAACACTACTTCTTTTGTTAAAAATACTTTTCTTTACCCTTTTTCCTCTGCCTGACAGGAAAAGTATGGTTGAAGATTGAAGATGTGGCGTTTGTTATTTATACATTCTAGGCAGTTCAGGACTACATCTGAGAAAGTCTGAAGACATAATAATTAAATGGACTGTATGTTTGAAACATAGGCTTCTCCTTATAAAAAGAAAAGAAAAAAGAAAACAGAAGAAACAACCCACTCCCCCAACCCCCACCCCAAGATACTTCATTTTAGTAGTGATAGTGTCTTAGGGAAAATAAAGGTTTCCAGAACAGATATGTTTGTAAGTTGGAGAAACATAAAAGTTTATGCTAGGTTTTTCCTATCTGCCAAGTCTTCCTTTGATTTTAATTAACACAAGTTACAGTTCTCTTGCTCACTCACACCAAGAAGGAAAATTCATGGTGACTCTTCCAAAAAAAGTGTGAATAGAAATGAATAGAATCCATGAAAACAAACTTTTAAAATTCTGGGTTCTTAATGAGGTCTGAAATAGGTCAGAGAAGTTTCTCAGAACTAATTAGACTTACGTATTGACGCTTTTCTGACTTAATTTCAGCCGTACCACTTCCTAAATCTTGGAACATCTTCAGTTTTGTGGTATCCTGGTTGCTTTGCCAAGAAACATAGTGTTTAAAACATAAGGGTTCTAACTAATTCTTTTTATCAGCTACAGAAACAGAAATCTGGTTAAACAGAGTCATAAACATGTCTCTACATGAGGGAGAGAAAGGGACTGTGATTATGAGAGCTAGAAAATATCTGTGGCAAAGGAGTAGGCTGAGAAGACATCCTGGCATCAGTATTTTTGCTCTACCGCTCCACACCTTTTACCTAGCGTATTGGGTGTAGGTGGCAAAGTTTTGGCAATGAGGGGGCTGCAGGGGTGGCTGCCCTGTGCTGGACACAGTTGGCACCAGCTGGTTCCAGCAGACCCAACACAGGGCACAGATGAGCCCCTCAGCCATGCATATTTAAGAAAGGGTAAAATCCTGCACAGTAGCTGTGAAAAAGAGGTGAGGAAAAAAAAGGGTGAGAAAGAGAACTGCAGACACCATGGTGAGAAAAGGAGGGGGAGAAGCTGCTCCGCTGGCCAGAGCAGAAGTTCCTCTGCAGCTTGTGGAGACCATACTGGAGCAGCTATCCACACTCCAACCTATGGAGGACCCCACACTGGAGCAGGTAAATACTTCCCAATGGAAACTGAAGACTGTGGAGAGTCCATGATAGAGCATGTTTACCCTGAAGACTGCAGCCCATGAGAAGAACCCATGCTGTAGCAGGGTAAAAGGGCAGGGGGGAAGGACCAGCAGAGAACTGTTATGAACTGACCACAGCCCCATTCCCCATGACCCTGCACCACTTGGGAAGGAGGTAGGGTAGTAAGGAATGAAGGAGTGAAGTCAAGCCTGGGAGGAAGGGTGGGGTGGCGTTCTTGGGTTTGTTTCTCACCATTTGAACATATTTCAGCTAGCAAAACACTGAATTATTTTTCCCTAAGTGGAGTCTGTTTTGTCGGTGATGGTAATTGGTAAAAGATCTCCCTGTGTTTATCTTGACCCATAAGGTTTTTCGATCTTATTTTCTCCCCTGTACCATCAAGGAGGGGGAGTGAGAGAGTGGCTGGGTGGCTGCTGCAGCCAGCCAAGGTCAACCCACCACACCTATACATCCAGTTGTCAGTCTTCAAATTCTTTGTTTCCTTGAAGGGAGTCAGATGACAAGACGCATCAGCAGAAGTAAAAGGAAGAGTTAGACAGGAGGAGAGAAGTGTACAGAGGCAATTTAAGATGAGTAGCAAGGTCATTGCGTGTCCAAAACAATATAGATTTATCTTCTTTTTTTCAAATATTATTCAGATGGAAGTAGAAACTATGAACTTCATGGGGGAAGATTTTCATCAGTGCAAATCATCGTATTTCTTTGCTTTCATAATGGCTATGTCAATTTGTGACAGATAAAGATGTATTGTGATTGGAAATGATGATAGGAACACACTCTTGGAACCCTAAAGACAGTGTTAAAATTCCAAAGGATTCAATAAAGCCTAGGACAGAAGAAAGAGGGAAAATAGTGAAAGTTGTAGACTATGTAGTGCAGTGTATAGATATTTAGAGCTTAGGTCTCCAATGATTAAAAAAAATTTGTCACAGCTCTCTCTTTGCCTAATACTTTCTCTTTATACATAATTCTTCCATATTTATTTGTTTTGTCATTTTCCGTTTCAGATGTTCTGGTTTTTTTATCTACTTGTCCCCCCAGACCCCACCCCCCCATTACTTTCTACTACTATTTTACAAGCCTTTCCAAACCCAGCAGTTACAACATATGGCTCTCAAATTAATTTCCAACAAATGTGTTTCAAATCAGGCAAAATAAGCATGTCCATTATTATTGAACATGCTCTTCTTTTGAGAAGTAATAGTAGCTTGGCTATGTATACATTGCTATGTATGACTATATGCAGAAAATTTCTTATTTTTAAGAAATGCACAGTAAAAACCTTTGCACATCCTTAAGTTTTGTATAGTAGTATATGAAGCTGTGAATCAGTGTATTTTTTACATTTCATACTTTTTGCAGCTTACTAACTGAAATCAAAATTGTTCCAAAATATGTTCCAAAATGTGCAAGGTTTTAAAATTCTTTTTAAAAAATAAAATGTATTGAGAAAAAAAAAAACAAACCAACAAAAAAACAAAACAAAACAACAAACTACAAACAGGATTGCTAAGCATTGTCATTTTTGGGGAAAAAGTAACATATATATGACTAAAATAATGTCAACAAAATGGTAAAGATGTAATTGTCTGGAAATGTTGCAAATATTTGTTTACAGGGAAATTGCTGCTGTATCACACAAATAAATTCCAAATTGTCTTTCTATTAAAAATATGAAAATATGAAATATTTTTAATTAAGTAATTAGTAATACCAGCTCCTCAGCTGCTCAGCACAGCTTTCATGAACTTCAGAGAGTATTATCAGTGCTGCAAAAAATAAAGGAAGGACATGTAAGCTTATGTTCCCTGTACTGGCCAAGACATTATTGCAGCTCCAAAGTAGAAATTACTTTTTTATAGCTGGATTGGGAGAAAACGTAAACGTTGTCATGGCTGAAAAAACATTTCTGTTCATTCAAGAGAAAGGTTCTTCTGAGCTTCATTTTTCCCACTGTAGAAAACTAATTCAGTTTCTTAAAGTATAGATATAAGAATCTGAATATTATGTTTACTTTGTCATCTGGTTACTTAACAAATACAGTTTGTAATGAAGTTTAAAGGACTCCATTTCAGCATGTGAATATATAGGGATCTCTTGATTTACCACCTCCATTAATTTGATTCTATGGACAACATACTTTCCCATCATTTCTTTTCACGTACAAACCTCCATTATGAAAGTTCTCAGGTTTTTTGTACCATTAGTTTTAATCTTCCACAACCTCATTCCTTTGGAGCCTGCTAATTCACAGCCCATTGCAAGTTTATGTATAAAAAAATCAACTTCCAACGTCTGTTAAATATGCCTATGGTGTTTATCCACCTGATGTCCCACCTTCCCTGAGTAACTGCAAAGAGCAACAAAATGCATTCTTAGTTTACATTTTGCCAAACTTTAAATTCTGTAATAAAACAAGTGTTCCATATGAAAAGTCATATAAGGAGGTCTTCTTTTTTCTCCAGAGGTTAGTTTTCAAGTTTTCTAAATTTTGGCATTAAGAACTGGACTCAATATTTCTAAATAAATCTTACCAAGCCTACTTGATTCATAAAAAGTTGATTTGGAAAAGATTCCAGGAGTTTACTCTCTACCTTCCTTCTTGCTGTGACATCATATATCAATTTCTACAGATGTTTTTCCAACAGCCTTCTAGCTGTGATAGCAATTTTAATGTTTGTATGAGTATGCTTACTTTTCTAGTCCTGTTTTATTTGTGGCTTATAATTCAATAGTAATCCAATTCACTTACTTTTTCCCTATCTGTTGTTTGCTTTCAGTTCATAGATGCAAAAGTTACTATTAGCCAAGTTTCATGATATTGCACTTTGGACTGTCCAATCTTATCTCGTATTTTAACATGGTTCATTTATCAATGTCTTTTGACTCTTTCTACATGAATTTTCCATGCTCCTTGTACTGATATTTCCACTTTTGTGGAATCAATAGATTTCATTATTGGATACCTGTTTTGTACAAAATTTTCCAGAGAAAATATGGAATGGTTTTGGCCCCAAAGTTCTTGTGGATTTCCAATGCTCAATAATCTTTACAACAATAAAAAAGGAAAACTATAGAGAATTTTTAAGTTAACACTACTTTCCATGATTACACACAGTGTTTTTCCATTTTCCAGCAATTTCTTGGGGAAATATCCAGAGAACATTAAGAATTAGATCACAGTTCCTGATACCAAAGAAAAATTAAGAAGCCTACAATAAACTAATCAGACAAACAAACTTGATGAATCTTCTTTCTGACTTCACGTCAGATCACTACTTGTAGCCTGACCCTGTCAGACATTCTGATCAGTTAGCCCAAGTCATGTTAATATTACAAAAAGGCCTCATAAGTACTATATTTCCTTTACATGAAAGCATGAAGTCTGGAAGTATTGCACAGAACATGACTGTCTGTCTACATGTTAAGTAAATCATCATTAAATCATGGTCATAAACAGAAAATAATAACAGTAAAATATGTACATTAAGAGCCATGAAAATGATGTTTTAAGACAAATGGAATAAAAAAAAAACTTGTGTAATTAAGGTGTGGGGTTTTGTCATTTTGTATGACTGCTACCCTAGACACTAAAGATAAATGTATGTTTTTTTGAACCATAGATTTTCTGGTCTCAGTTGTCGCACCTTATATCAATAACCTGCAATGTAATCTGGCTGCAGATGGCTGATTGCGACTTTTTCTCCCTGTGGAAGGGAAATCTTTAGTGCTGCTCAGCCTGAGAATATGTTCAGTACACAAAGCTCCTGACCCTGAGACAGACTTCTCTGCCTGAGATAAGGAAAAGAGGGGAATGGTTCTCTATACATGGTTACACAACTGTAAGCTTTGTGGGTAGATTTTTAGAGCCGTAGTGTGTTTCAAGGAGATGAAAGTAAATAGAGAACCAGAGTGAATACCCGTCTCTCTGACTTCACCCTTCTCACCCATACTGGAGAGAGAGGCTTTGATATGAGCCTCTGCAGCAGGGAGGATGCCAAGCAAGCTCACCACTCTGATGCCATCTTATACATTTCTAAGACTACTTTGTGGTCCAGAAGAGAGTCTATTACACTTCTGCTTCTCCGTGGCTCCTGTAACTCTTTGATGTATGGAGATGGACAAGCATACGTCGGTAATATTCACTGCAGTGCAGGACAGCCTGTAAAATAAACGCAACTTCACCGAATCCTTTCAGGGCCGAGCAAACACTTCAGTGATGCCATGACTGAAACTTTCTTCCTCAAGATGACAATGGCCCTTGTAAATACCTCTGTGTGCTTCAGTAAGGTGTGCTTTTAAGTAGGAGAGAATACGGTACAACTAAGAGGCTTTTCTGTGTGTTTCTGTGTTTCTTAGTCCCTCCCCCTTCACTTGACATGATCCAGTTCTCAGCATTATTGGTCTAATTATTTGTACTTAATAACATTGTACACTGACAGAAAAGTTTACTTCTTACCTTTATTTCTGAGCTGTATGATGAAGAGAAATAGCTGGAATAAGCATGGACTGAAAAATGAAAGATTATAATTTATTTATTTAGTTATTTAGTGTTGGATGTTTATGATTCTATATTTTCATTATTATCAGATCTAGAAGGGAAGCTGACAGGAAAAAAACTGTTTACTTTACTCCAGAGAGTCAGCTGGCATGAAAAATGCCTGAGCTTAGAAAAAGATTACAAAGTTTTTGTAGCATTATTCCTGTATTTCAGATCCATAAAATTCATCAGAACTCAAAAGTCAGGTGATCTGCAGAACACTCCCAGGCAGACAGAGTAGGGTTACGGATTCAATTAACGAAAGTATTAACAAATTACAATTATACCATGAAACATGAATGAAGAGCCTGCTCATTCTTATCTCAGTCTATTGCAGGCAAAGGCAAATTTTAAATCAGCAACATCCTCATGTTTTTAATAGAATTGTCCTTATCTAGATTAAACCTCTCCTTAAGATTAAGGAGATTTATTCAGACATGTAAAATATCTGTCTCTAGATTATGGTCATTAGGGAACTAATGGTTCAAAAAGTTTTCATCTGTACAAAAGGATAGAAATTACCAGACTGTCTGCTCAGTGGTCCATCCTATCTTAGGACATGATACAAAACTAAAAAAATTGGAATTTTCCTGTTGATTCCAAAAAAGCTCTTACCAGACCTTTTAGATAGCCTTATGTAGTTCTTAAAAATGGACACAAATAAACCATCAGAAAGACAATTTTAGACTTTTTCTTAGAGAAAAAGGCCAACTCAGCTGGCTGGGAGTACCCAGTCTTCTATATGGGGAAAAAAAAAAAATCATTGACTGATACTTTAACATACCCAATCAGGAGGAAAAAAGATAAGGGAAAAAAAAAACCCAAACAAAACCCCCAGAAACATTCAGGTTGTGGGTTTGGGTTTTTTTTTTTTTTGGTTTGTCGGGGTTTTGTTTGTTTGTTTGTTTGGGGTTTTTGTGGGTTTTTTTGTTTACTTGTTTGTTTGTGGTTTTTTTTAAGGAAACACAGTTATTACATTTCTAAAAGAAAGTAAAAGTGAATTTAAAGATGAAATCTCTCGTCTTTTTATCAAAATAAATTTGTCTGTTCTCTCCGTAAGTCTCCTTTAGCTGCTACAGAGGATTCTGGCTATCAGTCTAAAGGAAATCCTTGTCTGATATACAGCTGCATATCTAAGTTCTCTTCAAGACAGTAAGTAATCACTCTAGTATAATGCCCATTGGCATTTTTTGTTAGTATAAAAATTCTGAGGCGACGTTTTGTTCTGAGATGGACTCAATCAATTTCAGGTCATCTCCTTGTTTATCTGCTAAGAGTAGAAATTGAAATACAGTTTTTAAACAAATATAAGGGTGTTGGGTTTGTGGGGAGGGGTTGTATATTTCTATTACTTCCTCCAATGTTATTACTGTGTCTTTTTTTATACGAGCTGCATAAGACATTACAGAAGGCTGAAAAACAAAACCTTAAAAAATTGTACTGGGCTTGATTCAGAGCTAGATAGAAAAAAAGTTTACAGAAGAAAAAAAGAATGCAGAAAGAAAGCAGAGCTTGGCTGATGCAATTGATTTCAACTGGACTTTCCTGAGCTACATAACTAAATCTGTCCAGGATTTTTTAAATCATTTTTTAGAATGCAGGCTTTGATTTTTCTCCAGAGCCTCCTTTTGATATATTCATGGGATTCCTCAAACCTCTGGGGGCAAAATCTGAAATTAATTCGCTTATCTGAGAAAAAAAATAAAATACCACTGATATCATTGCCTAGAGAAATATTAGGAAAAACAAATAAATCACAATAGCAGAATCATTCCAAAGGGGAAAGAAACTCCAGAGACATAGTGTTTTCTTGCACATACAGTATATTAGAAATGCAAGTTACCTCAAGGCTTTCAATTGATTTGAGTTTTCTGTGGTTGGTTTAACTTGATATTTCAAGGTCCTTGTTTCTTTATAATGTTTTATATTATATCGCTCTTTGTTTCTTTATTATATTTTTATTTTGTAAAATTATGATGAGAAGCACCATTTTTAGCATCATACACAGGAATACATAATGGCACCTGTTTTTTCATATGAACTTGTTATTGCCTAGGTTAAAGTAATCTTTGATGACCCCTTTCTGTCCCACACCCCCTCCCCTCACCCTTTTGTCTCACACGCACATTTAACACTTTAAGACAAACACAACTTGAAACACTACCTACTGTGGTAAAATAAATTAAGATATTCAGAGTTCTTGTGAACAGTGTGTGATTTTAAGTCAGTTATTAGGAATGAAGTCTGTGACCAGCTTCCCATGAGTAACACACTGAGCAACCCAGGGAAAGGGAGGGAGGGCAATGCACTGAAAAAACATAAGGTTTGTCTTTGTAGGTCTCTGATTCTTGACTGCTGTACCATGCCCTAGAATCAAGACACACTGTAGGCTCATCTTAACTACACTGGCTATAATGGTACTTTTCCAGTAACTGAGGTCTGTCTCTAAACAAAGGTGGTTATAGAATGAGATGCTGAAGTGACTTTGCTTCTATGACTTAAGAAAATATTATGGGGTGTGGCCAAAATGGAATTTTCCAGGGGTTTTTTTGTTTGTTTCTTTCTTTCTTTTCAGTTTTGGCAAGCTGTCACCAATAGCTGACCAGACAGCACCCTTTATAACTTTTCTGAAAAACAAGAAAAATAATTAACACATTTTAGTGCCATTCATTTAGCTGTCATATATGAAATATCTTTATTTTTTGGAAAGTCATTTGGTTAAATTGCCTCTAATACTTTGCAAAATCCCCTGTACCAGATGTGGAGACTGTATACAGAATTTGTGACAGAGATTGCTTGATATATGAGGTCAAGACTGGTGATAAACTTTGCTGTATGGCATTTTTTAATGAACTTTTAAAAGGCTGAAAACTATCAAAGTGGCAAGTGGACTGCACAATTTGTTCTTTGAATGTGCCTTAGGTATAAACAGATTTTTGTCTCTTGGTTTGTTCCATTGATATTTAGCAGTGTATTCTATGTAAAGATGTGAGGCATTTGGCACTAGCTCAGCTGCGATATGCAGTTACTGCAGAGGGTCCACTACACAGTACAAGCAGAAGAGGATTTTTCTGCCAGAGGGATTTACAAAAAAATATGTGAAAGGTCACCGTGATACTTATTTCTCTCCATGAGCCATGACAATGAAAGCAGCAGAGGAGCACATCATATGAGGGAGGTGGTGCACACAGGAGTTCAAAGGCAGACACGTTAAAGCTCCGTGTCCAGGAGCAGGACAACCTCCCTGGGCAAGTGACAGCTAGAACAACTTTTCCATTAAATCTTACCTTCCTAGAGGGATATTTCTGGGGTCAGTTCAAAAGCAACTGTACAAGTACTCGTGTGGAAACCTCAGCTGAGTTCAGTGTCTCAGCCACTGCTGCTGGAGTCAGCTGTAGCATGGGTAGCCCCCAGGGTGCGAGCCACCTCCACTGCCCTTGCAGATGGGTTTCCCTGTGCTGAGCAGAGGGATGAGAACTGTCAGCTGTTTGTGTTCCTGCTGCCTGATGCAGCTATGACTATGTTGTTTGTGTTTAAAATAAGGCCTTCTGCCAGGTGGCCATCTCTTAGTGGAGTAAGCCCCATGGCTTTCATTATTGTGAAATGTCTCTGCTGGACTGAAGATGGTACTTACTTACTCTGATGGTTGCAGACGATGTTTTATTCCCTTGCCTTGGCAAGCCTATTCTGAACTGATTTTAAAAAGCAGTATTCATACTTCACTGGCCAATAAGTAAATAAATAAATAAATTTGTGACACAGAGTGGGTAAACACAGGTTAATACACAGATCACAACCTTCTTGTAAGGCCAGAAAAGACTCCTACTGGAAAACTGGAGATGTCAAACATGTCTGGATACTCGTTTTGTAAGTTTGACCCAATATTTGTCCAACAAAACCACTGAACTGTTGTGATTTAACCCCAGCCAGCAACCAAGCACCACACAGCTGTTCACTCACTCCCCCACAGCTGGATGGGGGAGAGAATCAGAAGGTTAAAAGTAAAAAAAAAATCATGGGGTGAAATAAAATGTTTAATATTAATAAATAAATAGTAATAATTGCAAGGGGAAAAAAAGGGGGGAAAAACCCAGAAAGAACAATAAAACCCAAGAATGAGTGATGCAAATGAAAATAATTGCTCACCACCAACAAATGCCCAGACTAAGAAATAGTCCCACTGCCGAACTCCTCCACAGTTTTATTGCTGAGCATGTCATATAGCATGGGACATCCCTGGGTCAGTTGGGGCCAGCTGTCCCGGCTGTGCCCCCTCTCAGCTTCTTGTGCCCCCCCAGCCTGCTTGCTGGTGGGATGGGGTGAGGAGCGGAACAGCCCTTGGCAGTAAGCACTGCTCAGCAATAACTAAACATCAGTGTGTTATTCAACACTGTTTTCAGCACAAACCCCAAACACAGCCCATAGAAAAAATGTAACTATATTCCCACCAAAACCAGTACAAGATGAAAAAAAAAGAACCCTGCAAGTCAGCAGCTGTGTTCATTGGTTGTATCAGAGCTGATCACTGTCAAACTGGTTGCCTCAATCATGCTTTGAGGTGAATCCCTCACCCTTCCTCAGGACACCAGTATGATTCCATTAGGAAAAAAAAACAAAAAAACCCACCACCTTTATAGAGTATTATAGGTTAAACTAGAAATAGTTTTCTACAGCACTGACATAAGAAAAGAGCATTGATAAATTTCCTCTAGATATCTCCCATAGCTTATTCTGCATAAATCAGTTTAGAAACTTGGTAATAGTTTCACCAGAGATACCTAATGCAGAGACAATGTCACAGGTAGGTGCATTTACATCCTGTATGACTTCACTTTCATTCTATTCATTTCTTCTGCACATATGTACCTCATTGAGTGTAATTCACATTGAGTTTTCACAGTGAAAAATCAGTAACAAAGCAAAATCACAGCTAAGTAGGTCTAGACATTTTTGTCAAGCATTTCATTACATGACAATATGGTCTATTACGTGTCATAAGAGTGTGTGGGAGCTGCTTTGGTGGAAAAGGGCAGTTTGTAAGCAGAAATGTTTCATAACATTCTCCTTGATTTCCACCCAGTCAAATATGATTCTGTGAGAGTAAAACTGGCCAAAATATATCAGGATTTTTACCTGTAAAATACCCCAACTATAGAGTGAAAAGTTTTTCCAAGATCTGTTTTGAATATAAATATACAATAATACTGATTAAGTAGATAAAAGTAATAATGCTCTAATATTATTGGTCATATGCCATGTTTTGTTCTAGTTCCTTGTGTTCTTTCTTTTTTTGCTATATTTCCATTTTTTTCATATATTCTTTTCATTTGCTATATTTCTCTGAAGGTTTGTAGATTAAAGACGATTGCTTGTTAATTTTAGTTTCTTTCTAAACTTCCATCTTTTTCCTGTTACAGATTTCTATTTTATTCTAGCATTCTATTCGCTCTTGAGCTCACTTTTGTTTCCTTTTCCTTTTTCTATTATTATTATTTTAGCTATGCTATCCTCATTCTATTTCAAAATTATTTTTTTACTTAATGTAACTTATACACACACACACACCCCTCCCCTTTTTTTTTTTTTTTTTTTTTTTTTTTTTTTCTTCTGGATAAACACATTTCCTGTTATACTTTCTTTGGTCCATCAATTCAAAATAGACAATTTAATTTGAACACCAAAGGGCTGGAGGCATCAAAAAGGCCCTGTGTGCTATGTTGTCTATGCCAGGTTTTATTTTACAGAAACACAAGGTAGAGCATCAGTTGGCAGAGTGGATTAATATCTGCTACCATTGGATGGTTTCCCTTAACAAGCATTTCTTCCTACTACCTGTTTCTCTAGCTCAGTAGAAGCAACAAAGCTCATCTCCCTTATTTCTCTCCCTTTTTCTCAGTATGACATCTGTGTCTCATTGCAAGGAGCAGACAACCTACATTCTAGTTTCTTTGTGCAATTGCAAAACCAATTGTGCTCACAGTTCCTGAATGTTTGGAGTTGGCTCCTCCGTCCTGGTTTGCTCTTTTAGCGTGTTCAACAATTTATTTTCTTTATTTTTTGTTCAAGACTCCCTGTATTCCCTGCTCAACTCTGTAACTAACATTGTGCTACCTCTCTTTACCACCCTGTCTTGCTCCCCTCCATGGGAAAGTATGGTAGCATTAGAAGGAGGATGAGTTAGGAACCAACATCTCTTCCTAATTCACCCCTAAAAGGAGCAGAGTATTTACTCCACATACTCCTACTCTTGCTGAAGCTGAGCTGATAGACAACAAGAGGGATGAGCAGCTTCCATCTGAAACCAAGCTTTCCCTTTTACCTTCTCCTCACTCCTTTTCTAAAAATGATAAATAAATGAAGCCCTGTCACCCTGAAAAGTGTGTACAGTTTCAAGGCTCAACTTGTACATCAATTTCAAGACCACACACAGATAAGATGGATATGCAAAATTATACAAGGCTTTGAAAACATAAAGTCCTATGCAAGTGCTAAGTATGACTATGATGACTATTAATGACCCTAAGTACTGTGTGAGTTTTTTAGGGCAGAACTGAGACTAGTTTGACAAATCAAAGGCAAGTTAGCCTAGATTTGAGGCTCTGCTCTAACTAAGTTAATTTCACACCTGCTCCCTTTGTCAGTCCATATGTTTGTCATCAATGGAAAATCCTTTCCACATGAGCATTTGCAGTGGGAATGATCATGACACATTTCATTATCTTCAGTAAATTGGATGGTTCAGTCCTTGAACTGCTGAATACCCCACACAGGTCTTTTCTGCGTTGCAGACTTCAGTCAGTTATAGTATAATTGAGCTGAACTCATCCTATAGGGCCTGTGCTTCCAACTCTGCTGCAGAGAGAAATCTTTTCAGCTGTATTTCAGAGCATGCAGGGATTATTTTTTTTTTTCCCAAATCTGAAAAAGCCCAACCAAGGTACACATTTTGATACCATTTAAAGTTAGTGGAATAATAATTTGTAACAAGTAATCAGTAAGAGCCCTTATTTATTTGTGATTTCTGAAGTATTGGTTAGAATTTCTAAAGCTACACATTGTTTGGGTTTTGTGGGTTTTTGTGTTTGTTTGGTTGTTTTTTTTGGGGGGTTTTTTGTGGGGTTTTTTTTTTAATATTCAGAAGATTCTATTCACTGAAATGAGTCCATTTCTATTATACCTCAAAATAGTTATTGCCTCGTTTGTTGCTTTTCAGGAGTGGTAATTACACCTGACAACATTTTTACTCTGTTATGAAGCATTTGTCAAGTTAAAGTACATCAAGGGCTTCTGTGTAATCAAAGTAAACAGCCTTTTCCTGTGTTTCTTGATTCTTTTTCTCCAGCAAAGACCAGAATTCAGTATTTTTGGAGTGTTTTGAAAGTTAGAGTTCTACCTGGGGTTACTGCACACAACCACCTGAGAAGCAGTTGTTCACAGTTCCCACCCCCTTAGCAAAAATAATATAATGTATATTCTTGGCATGGTGAACATGGAATACATACTCTCATAAAGCATTGAAGATTATGTGTGGAATAATATATGAAATAACATTATAACAAAAGCTGTTTTGTGGTGTTAATTTTCCTCACAGAACTCATTCTTTCCTAAGTGGAGATCTAGGAAAATCACCTAGATACAAGATTTAAAGTCAAAGTTTACATCCATGTATTTCAGGACCACATGCAAACAGATTTGTCACTGCTGAGAAAGGTGAGTGAGCTGGCAGTCTCTGGAGTGTGACCACAATACATAAGGTATGTGTCATCTTGTAACACTTGCTGGATTGATTCCTTCAAGTGAGGTGGTTCGAGGAATTCTTACTTTACAGTTCTCAGTGGGGTTTATTGATGAAAGAGAGTTCAAGCTGCCAGGTGCCAAAGGCAGAAGTAGAACTTTAAGTTTCAAGTGAAGTTTTACACTGGAATAAATACACTCAGAAATTTGAAGGTGCTTCCAGGTGGTTAAGTCTTTGGATAATTGCACAGGTATCTAGTTTTTATAGAAAAATAGGGTAAAGACAGAGAGTATTCGCTCATTTTTCAGCAGAAGCTACCAGATAGCAATAATGAAATGACTTAAAAATAAACTGGAGGTGGGTGGAGAGGTGCGGGGGGATTGTTTAGGTTTTGATCTTTGGTTTCATTTTGTCTTTTTGTCTTAACAGTATATAATTGTTTCCAAATAAGAAGGGTCACTTGGAAACAGTTAATTATTTCCCACTTGTAAAAAGTAATTGGTTTATATTACAAACACACATCACCACCACCATCCCATACTGTGTCACACTCACACAGAAAAAATATTATTCTTATGTTGGTGGATTGTACAAATGCCTCACACCACTTTTTCAATCTGAGGACTATTAACCATAGCTACTGAAGCATTATGATTCAGATCAGGTCTTGGTTGAGAAGGAGAGAGATAAGTGATTTTAGGTTTTAATGAGGAAGCCTTCAGCATTTGAAGGGCAACTTGTTTATTACAAGATCTGCAGTATGAGTAATGTGAATCAGTTTTCAGTAAGATGTGTTCTTTTCTCAAGCATCACTAAGTAAAACAGGGAGCAATGCCTCATGTGAAGCCACATTGTCTTGCAGAAAACCAGGGTCTCTCCACCAAATCTTGATGTATAAGTCAGGTGAAAGAGCAGTACTTCACTCATATCACAAAACCAACAAATTACCAGAGAAACTGAATTAAACCATGAAAAGACAGTTATTCTGGCTAGTTTGATATATGAGTGCAGGTAGTTCTGATTCCTTTAAAAATATCAGGTCTACTTATTAGCCCTTCCTCTGCTAGTGAGACCTACCAGAAAACTGTATCTTTAAATACAGACTTAAGGCAAAGAGAAGCAATGCATGATTTGTGATGATCTATGTGACTTACCTTACAAAGAAATAAATGTGTTCATAATATTATGTCTCCAGTGACATTTCCACTGAACAAAGTTCCTAACACCTTGCTGACTGTTTTTAGAGAATGTTAGGTAAAAAGTTATTAACATTTTAGTGAGTAGACATAGTATTTTCTTTATAGCTTTGAATTTGCTTCTTGAAAAAGGTTAAAAATATACCATCTCTAGGAAAGACATAAAGTATAATTAATATGGTCAAAAACCCTCCAGTGAAAATACAGCTTGGGAAGGGTAAAAGAGAATTATGTCATCAGAGCTGAAATTATGGTACAGGATGGGAGGAGGAGGGATGTAGTTCAATGTGTAAACTACTCCCATGTGAAAACCTTCCATCTATCTTGGTCTCCATTATATAAATGCAACAGAAGTGGTGCACTGGTGAAAAAGAAAGGAGGATTTACTTCTTTTTTTTTTTTTAATGTACGTCCAGAGTTGCCATAGAATTAAATGCACTTAAGAACTCCTCAGGTGCACACACTTAATTCTTAACAGCTGTAATTTATTTACAGCCTATAAGAATGGATTTCTATTACGAAAGCTAAAATGTTTATGGAAAGGTCAGGGTTTTAATTCCAGAAACCTCTTACAGGTTTATTTCCTAAATTTATGTCTGATTGTATTTAAAGTTTACTAGTTAACATTATAAAGTCATTGTTTAATAATTTTTAATTCATTTGTTAAGCTTTGTAATAAAATAAATTATGATGAATTGACTTGGCAATAATGAGCTTGTCATAAGTGCTTATAGAGGATTTACAGTGTAAAATCAGCATTGAGGGCTGGATGTTTATAAGTTCTCTTTTATTGATGACAGATGTAAGAGCGCATTAATCAGAGAGAAGAACAAGCTTCATATTATCTTTGAGATTATGGTTTTGTGGTTTAGGGTTTTTTTGCTTTGTTTTTTCTTTTTTCTTTTTTTTTTTTTTTTTTACATTCAGTTAGAAATGGTAATTGTGGATATTATAAAAAGAGAAAGCTTTTCCATAAATTGAACTTTTAAGGAAGCATTTTTGAAAGGGATGGGATAAGGAAGCATATTTGAAAGGAAATAATATTCCTTTTGGCTTGAGTATAAAACCAGAGTACACAGAAAAAACAGTGTAAAAAATATTTTTTTAACACCAAATACTCGTTACACTTCTCTAACACCACTTTTAAAGACTGAAGTGGCATCCAGACTTTGCCGTATTCTATTCATTAAAATAAGTTAATTCTGCAGTTAGCATTTTGAAAGAAATTTCACTACCAAGGTAGCTATACTATAAGTGGAACAACAAATGGAGACTATCTGTGCACAGGAAAGAATTTAGAGGGGCTTTTTATGCCAGAAACTCCTATCTATCTATCTATCTATCTAATCTACCTACCTACCTACCTACCTACCTACCTACCTACCTACCTAACCCACCTACCTACCTACCTACCTACCTACCTACCTACCTTACCTACCTACCTACCTTACCTACCTACCTACCTACCTATCATGGTAAAGAAGTTTCCTGTAGATAATTATTTGACTGGTCTAAGGTAAGAATAATACAGCAAGTAGTTTACCTGGTGTTCCCATTTTAAAATGAAAAAAAAAAAAAAAAAAAAAAGAACTGAAGTCTTTACTAAAACATTTTTATTGTCACATCTTTTTGATTGTGGTATTTTTTAACATGTTCATAGATTAAAGATGATAAGAAAACAAGACAAGTAAATCTGCTCTCTTTTGTTTCGAAAATAAGTTTAAATTGTCCAAAATATTTACTCTTCAAACTATAAAATTCTGCATGCTTTTTAAGATTGTAAGTCATGACCTTTATCTATACAGAACATAATTTTTTGGTAACTTTCTTTCTAAATCTGAAATAAAATATAGTAGAGAAATAGTATCATTAATTTCACTGAGAATCCTCTGAGTAATCTGCTGTAGTGGAAAAAAATATATGTAGAATTAAGTTCAGAAAAGATAGACAGATAAACATGAGATAGCTGTGAAAGACCAGAGGGAGATTTTTAGCACTGTATGTCCTTTTTAGTTTACGTTAGGATATTCTTAACTTGTAGGTACAAGAGATTGGAAGAAGATATACATGTGAGAAAGTAAGAAGATATGAAGATATGATCTCACATCTTCATTTGGCTTGCAACTAACAATACTGCTCTTATGCATACCTCCTGAAAACTGAATGAAAGAGTATATGCCTGGAGAAGAAAATAAATTGCAATTAGATTTTGTAATTTAACTATCTGAAAGGTGTTCAGAAAGATTTCAAGCAAAGCACAACCGCTGTACTCCTCGGTTTTTAAAAAACCCACAACTTTCACCTAGGCAAATACTGTTATCAGTAATATAATACCAGTTTATAGCATGGTATTATGATAGCAAATAAGATTTTCCTCTTTTCATAGGGTTTCTATGAATACTGAAAAAATATTTTGTATTCTGCTTCTGGAGTTTTTCTTTGGGGTTTTTTTTGTTGTTTGTTTGGTTTTGTTTTTTATTTTGTTGTGTTTTGAATTATTATTATTATCATAGATGTGGCCATGGCCACCTTTTATAAATTTGCCCTTCTCCAGAAACAGTATGGTCTGCAGTAACACATCTAATTAAAAAATCCAGAGTGATCAATGCCTGTTGTCATATTCGCATGTGATGGAATTAAAAGTTCAGTTCACATTTATTCATTTCTTTCAGTGGATATTTGCCTTTTTTTCAATCATTTGCTTCATATGGCAACAATGAACAAGACAATCATGTTCCTCAGCATATCACTTGTCATGCAACCAGCATACTAAGAGGGCATTTCTTGAATGGGCTTAATAAATTCCCTGGCATCATAGGGGATATTCACTTCACTGGAGAGGAAGCAGCGAAGTAAAATTTGTTTCCTCTTTTGAAGAAATCGTTCTACTGCTAGTCTTCATGTAGTTCTGTCCACATTACAACATGATGCAGTAATTTCTTTTATTATCATCATCATCATCAAGTTGGGCTTTAGTTATTTTCTAACTTCTAGTTATTCTAAAAAATATATCAAATACCTTATTTTTAACAAGTTATCTATTTTGTTCAATCTGTCTTTATACACAGGAACCCTTAGAATAAAATTGTGATTTTTTTCTTCTTCAAATAAATATTCTTATTTTATTTTTTTTAATGAAAATGACACATGTTCAGAGGTTCTCTGTCAACTTCCCCTGTGAGTTAGACATGTTTTTTAAAAGCTCCAACCTTTTTCTTAGGATTTTGGGGTTTTTTTTCTATGTGTTTTACTTTTCTTCTGGTGGCGCTTCATTCTTTCATACCCCAGGACCAAAGAACACACAGGAGGCATGCTGCTTTAGACCAAAATACCAATTTCGTCTTCTGTGAACTGTTCAACCTATTCATCCAAATCCAGGTTCTAGCTGATATCATAAAAAAACCAAGATTGCAATAGGTATACTCTTCTATATATCTGTGACATCCAACTCTGCATGCTACTGCGTTATTTACTATTAATTACATTATTTTTAATAACTCTTTGTATTGTTGTGCTTTGGAGAAAACTGATGTATGTAAAACTTGGCTGTTATTTTATGTAAATAATTCTTCATTTTAAAATAACATCAATATAATGATCCAGTTTTATATAATGTTACAATCAAGTAGTACAACTCACTTTTTTTTTTTGAAAATTAAAGATGACCTACTGTAAAGAGGAAATGAGGAAAACAATCTTCATAGAAATTTTCAATATTTATTTTACTCTGATGCACAGGTTTTGTAAGTATTTTTTTCAGTTATTGCCAATTTTACTAAAAAACATAAGAAAAAATACTAACAAACTGTCATAATTTTACTTATTTAAAATTATTTAAACATGTTAATTATTTTAGTATCTTCTATAAAAAAATCAATAACTTTATATGAATTTGTTTTTAAGCTTGTTTTGTTTGTTTTGAACTATAGACCGTTGGTATTTAGTTTGTTTTTGGATGTGAGACAGCAATGTGTACCAGCAGCTCAGAAAGCCCACTGTATCCTGGGATGCCTCAAAAGAAACATGGCCAGTAGGTGAAAGGAGGTGGTTCTCCCCCTCTACTCTGCTCTGGTGATACCCCACCTGGGGTACTTCATACAGCTCTGGGGTCTCCAGTATAAGAAAGACATGCACCAGTTGGGGCAGGTGCACAGGAGGGCCACAAAAATGATCAGAGGGCTGCAACACTTCTGTGAAGAAAGGCTGATAGACTTGGGGTTGTTTAGCCCAAAGGAGAGAAGGCTTAAGGGATACCCAGTTGTGTCCATTCATAATATAAAGGGGGCTTATAAGAAAGGTAGCAAAATAGTTTCTACCAGGGTTTGTAGTGACAGAACTAGGAATAGAAATTTTAAACTGAAAGAAGGAAGGTTTGGATTGGACATAAGACAAAATTTTATGAGTGTGGTGAGACATTGGAGCAGGTTGTCTAGAGAAGTTGTGGATGCCCCATGATTGGAAGTGGTCAAGGTCAGGCTGGGTGAGGTTTTGAGCAACTAGATCGAGTGGAAGATGTCTCAGCTGATGGCAGGGGGGTTGGAGTAGATGACCCAAACCATTCTATGATTATGTAAACATTGAACGTGCAAATGGACTGGGGGGAGCAGAGAGGAGAAAGGCAATGGAAGTTATAAGCTAAGAGCTAAGATAAAGTCTTACATGTTATCACTGAAAACATCATACCTCTAATGGAAAACTATATAAAATGTTTTCTTTTTTCAGACAGAATTTGAGGACAATTAAAGATACTTATATTGTACTTAATAGACACTGTCTATGCAGATTCTTGCATTTCCCAAATTTTGAGCTTGTTAGCAGAATGGGTTTGTATGTGGTTAGGTGGTAAGGTTTTAGTAGGGGGACAGATATTTCCCTGCAGCCTGCAGAGAGGACCACACCAGGGCAGGTATTCATTTCCTAAAGGAAGCTGCAGCTTATGGAGAGTCCATTCTGGAGCAGGTTCTCTTCACAGGAACTGTGGATGGTGGAGAACACAGGCTGAAGCACAGTTATCCTCAAGGACTGCAGTTCATAGAGAGGAGACATGCTGAATCAGGGGAAAAGTGTGAGGAGAAAAGAATGGGTGGGACAAAGTGTTTTGGACTAAACAAAGCCTCTCATTCCCCACCCCACCCCCATGCACTGCTTGGGGATGTGGACAGGGGTATTAGGAATGAAGGAATGAAGTTGAGCCTTGGAGAAAAGGGGAGGTAGAGAAAAGATATTTTAGTTTTTATATTGTTTCTCACCATCCTGCTCTATTTTAATAGGTAAAAAAATAAATTAGTTATCCCCAAGTTGCAGCTGTTTTGCCCACCATCATAACTGCTAAGTGATCTCCCTGCCTTTTCTTCAGTCCACAAGCTTTTTAGTCTTATTTTCTCCCACTGTCATGTGGGACAGTAAGTGAGCAGCTAGGTGGGCATCTGGCAGCCAGCAAAGGTCAACCCACTACAGAAATCCACATTAAGTACATAGAGTCGTGCTTAGGGAAGTAATTTCTTTACCTGTTTCTATGTCAAAGGTAAAGTAAGACTTTGAAAAGGGTGGACTTTTGATGACTAGTCAATTAACTGGTATTTTTTTTATAATGCCCTAGATGAAGAATAATAAACTATTGTTTATGTGCATACATGCATATATGGGAGTGTGTACATTCATTTTGTTTCATATTTGCCAAGTAGGAAGCAGGAAAAAGAATTATCTGATATAAAACAATAAGCTATAAAATTCAGCATGATAGTAAGAAATGGTAGACATATGTCTCATGAAAGTTAAGCTGAAATAAGCAGAAGGAAATAAGGGAAGGAAAGGAGTTATACAGACTCTGCTGGACATATTGAACAAACGAAGAATTTAGGGATGTGTTAGGTAAAATGTGAATACCTTGTCAAAAGGCCTAATGAAGCTAAAAGATGTATTGATGAGAAATGAAGTGCTGGATAAAATCTGAAGGATATTTTCCCAGGCACAAATAATGACAAAGTGAGTGATATAACTTTAAACACACCATATAGCATCCTAGTTGCCAATTTGCAATTACGTCAGAGAAATAGAAAGAGCAGTAAATTACAAGACACTAGGAAAGCTCATCAAGGCATTCTACTCCGATGCTATTGCTCAGAATAAAATGTAGAGAAAGCATGGCTATAAGAAATTAATCTTACATAAGATTAACATCTGAAAATTTCACAAGCATGATAGCTTCTACAAGAGCCAGAAATTAGTCTTCCGCCTATCAGTAAAACTGTTATTTTATTTTTTTTTATTTCATGTTATTTTATTTATTTTTCAGAAAAAAAACCTTATATTTCTTTTATTTATTTCTTTACTCATCATTAAAACTGATACTTTTTTTTCCCCTGAAGATTTGCTTCAGTTGAGGCCTACCTCAGGGAACCTGGGGTTGACTCAGTAAGGGCAACACAAATGAGAAGGAAGAAAAGTACTTATTTAAATACTGAAGAATTTATTTAGTTTAATATGCAGAAATTGATAAAGAGGAATAAATTTCTAAGTTTACAACCCAAAGTTAACACTAAGCTTGCAGTCCTGCTATTTCATAAGCATCAACAATTTTCATTAATGTCCATTATTAAACTTACATTTGCTTTTTTTTTTTTTTTTTTTTTTTTAAGGAGATTTTAATCCTTGTCTTTATAAAGAAAGTTTAGAGTCTAATTCCAAGAAATCCCAGAGAAATATTTTTTTTGCCTTTTTGAGTCTATTTAAATTTTCTAGAAGCAACTTCACAGGTACATCGTTCTCTAATAATGGTGATTTGTCAGGGATGTTACTGACAAAAGGTGGAACATGACTGAATACAGGATTCTTTAAGAAGCGTTTCTTTGTATCAGGACACAGTGTTTTGTATGGGTAACCAAGCTGTTCTGAAATAAGTAATCCAAACTTGTTTAATGTGCTTTTAGTAACCAACATAATTGTTAAAAAATTAATTATTGGAAAGCAGGGTTACAATTTTTCCAATCATACAATACCATTCTGACAAGCTTCCTGCAAGATTAAGCATTGTCTACTGAATAGATATAAATAGCATTATGTCACTACTTTGGCATTTTCTGTTTGTCTGTTGTTAATGACAGCAGGAACCCTGTTAAAATGGATAATCAAAATGAAGCTTTATTTATTAGATAAATATTTAATTTTAAATTCAGCAAACTTTATTGTTTACATTTCAGTAAGTTCTAGAGGCTGCTTCTCAGATTTCATGTCTGTAATGCTTGGCATTATGCTGCAAGATATTGAGCAACAGTCCTGAATCTAAAGAGCTTCTCCTCAGTGGAAAGGAAGTACAGCAGGAAGGGAAGATAATTTTTCTTTCTTAGGTAGTATGTCAAGTCAGAAAGAATAACCTAATGTGTTTGTTATCACAAAAATTACCTTTAATAAAACCAGGATGACACTGCAAGTCTCTTGAGGCTCAGTTGTAACATTTTGGTTATAGTATCTCCATACATATTTAATTCTGAAAGACAGATGAAAGGAACAGATGAAAGAAATTCTGAAAGACAGATGAAAGGAACAGATGAAAGATATAAGTTTATATATATAATTCTAAAATGTATCCATACGTTTGTAAGGGAAATGTGTTAATTTGCTCAGGGGATAGACAATTAATATACTGGTTTTAAGAGTTTAACTGGATAACGTTCTAGATTATGATGGGATATATATGGAATATATGACATTTATTTGACAAAGTGGAGCACAAAAGCATCTTCCCCTGCAGGCTGTCCAACCTGTTCAGCCAAGCGTTAACCCAGGAAGATCAGGGTTGGGACGTTACAACCACAGTTAACTGAGGAAATTGTTGGAAAGAAGTGGAAAGCAAAGGGTCCAGAGTGATGGGAATGAGAGAGGCTTTGGAAAGTATATAAAAAAGTGAAAGAACACCTGCCCTAAATGTTGGTACACAAATGCATGCATTCTAGAAAACAAGCAGGAGCTACTACTGTGTGGTCCAAAAACTTAACCGGTGTTAGAACAACTGAGGTGTTGACCCAGCTTGCACAATTAGAGTACTGCAAAGCTATGTAATCTCTTCAGGAACAATGGGCAGTGAAAAGGCATGAAGGAGGATGTTATCCTTTATGAGAAGGAGCAGTTTGGGTGTATGGGGCTGTTGTATGTGATGCACATAATCTGGGTGACAGCTTGTAGGTCAGGGTCAGCAGAGAGGCCAGTAAAGGTGACATTGTGGTGGGAGTTTGTTACCTCTCTTCAACCTCTGGGAAAATCATGGAGTGACTCCTATAGCACATTTCTGGCCAACTGAATGAGTGAGTAACTGGAAACAGTTT
Organism: Falco peregrinus; assembly: GCF_023634155.1. Classification (NCBI taxonomy): domain Eukaryota; kingdom Metazoa; phylum Chordata; class Aves; order Falconiformes; family Falconidae; genus Falco; species Falco peregrinus. The sequence goes on from NC_073723.1 coordinate 65,140,523, forward strand.
GCAGAGTACTGACTGAACAAAGATAAATCACAGAGATCCACCTTATTTCCTTCTTTGTTGAAATGCTGGGATTTAGGGATAGGGTATGAGTGGAGAGCAGTTGATGCAATTTACCTTGTCTTCAGAAAGGTTTTTGACACTCGCTAACAATATTCTTATTTCTTATTTTTACTGAGTTAGGACATTATGGTCTGGATAGGTAGACGACTGGGTGGGTAAAAGAACAGCTTAGATGGTAAGATTCAGAAGGCAGTGATTATTAAGTCAACAAGTTGGATGCCACAGGGGTCTGTCCTGGGAACTGTTAAGTTTAAAGGCCTTCTCAGTGATCTGGAGGAGGTAATGGAGCTCACTCTCATCCACACTGCTGTTGACACCAAGCAGGGGAACTAGTCAATATGCTCAAGTTCATCCAGAATGAACTAGACAGATTGGAGGAATGGACCAACAGGGATCTTGTGAAACTGAACAAGAATAAGTGCTAAGTCCTGCCCCTGAGAGGGAGAAGCCATTGCAACAACACAGAGTTGGAAGAACAGACCTGCAGGAAAGTTCCTGGGGGCCCTGGTGGGCAGCAGGCTTAACCTGAGCCAGATGCATACCGTCACAAGGGTGGCCAACAGCATCTGTTGCTGCGTGAATAAGCACGGCCAGAAGATCACACGGAAGGGGCTATTCCCCTCTAGACAACTCATTAGACCACATCTTGAGTATTGCATCCAGTCTTGAGCCTCCTGCCCCCTTCCCTTCTCCCCCAGCATGTGAAAGATATTAACAAAGTGAAGCAATTTCAGCACTCAGAGCTAGAGCACTTGCCCTGAGAGAAGAGGCTGAAGGACCAGAACTGGCTCAGTCTGGGGAAGAGCTAACTTTGGGGGCACCTAACTGCACCTCCTCAGTGCATTAGATTGTTGGGAAGACAAAGCCAGGCTCTTCGCAACCATTCATGGCAGAGTAACAAGAGGCAATGGACACACATTGAAATAAGAAAGGTGTTTCCCGTGGAGACAGTCATGTAGTAAAGGGAGCTTCCCAGGGAAGCTGTGTCCTCTCTGTCCTTTGAGGTTTTCAGAACCTGACTGGATAAAGCTCTGAGCAACCTGGCCTGACCTCACAGGTGGCTGTTCTCTGAGCAAGCAGCTGGGCTAGCTGTCCCTTCGACATGAATTACACTCTGCTCCTATGACTATGATAAAAGGTAAGGACAGACTCATTGCAGATCGGTGCATTAGGTCATATACCATTTGACACAGATAAAGTTCCAAACACTCCACTTCTGGAACATTTTACCATATTATAAGGTTCTGGCCTTTAAAGAAAGTATCTATTTTTCAAGCAGTATTCTCCTGAAACGATTTGAAAAGTGCATTTCAGCTCTCTTTTTGTGCACTAAGCATGAAAGATAGCTTTTATTTAATTTTAGCACTCTGAGCTCCATGCAGTTCTTATCACAGCCTTAAAAAAAATAATGGAAGAAAGCTTAATCTAAATCTAATTTATTGTTTATGGAATTCTGTTAGCAGTTGTTAGTCTACCTTCACTGAGCCTAAAAGGGAATAGTCAATGCATTTAAAATTAAACAGGGGAAAAAGGCAGGGGGTGCAGAGAAGAGAAGAAAAAAGAAAATAAATTAAACTTGTCTTGTCATAGTCTTCTACAGTAATTTGACTTAGTGAAAAGCAGATTTGCAGTTTTTCAATCAAACAGAAAACTGTTCTGAAAGTAGATCTACAAAATTAAGCATCGTCTATTTAATTCATATATTTAATAAATTGCAGCATTTCTTTTAGCACTTTCCAATTGCCTCTGCCACTACACAGGAATCCTATTCAAATGGATTACCAAAGACAACACTGAGGTCATGGAAACAATTTCTGCACGCTCCTCTTAAACATGCCATTGATTTCCACATTGCAGCTAAATTTCTCATTTATGTTTTTAATTCATTGTGGTGTAAAAAAAAAACCAAAAAAACCCCAAAAACCAAACAAAAAAAACCCTAAAGAACAAGGGATGTAGATACTTTAGTAAATCAACGCAGAAGCTTTTATTCCTTGCAGCACTCTCTGGATTGTAGATTTATTCCTTTGGGACTAGATTGTCTCAAATACCTTTCGTTCTTATGGCAATAAATCTGACCCTCAAAATAAAATCATATAGCATTGCCCTAGTTTTAAAACTATTCAGTCCTTTAAAAATTGCATTTTGTTTTTATTTGGATTAATGCTAAATTAATGTCACATTATTTCCTTTCTAAGCAATTCTTTGGTTTGGTGTTTGGTGCTTTTTTTTTTTTTTTTTTTTTTTTTTTTTGTGTGTGTGTGGGGGTTGTTCTTTTTCAGGCTCAGATGAGTATTAACTTATGACTCAAATACAACAAAGTAGAGAATATTTAAAGTTACATCACATTTCTGACAAAATACTCCTTTTAACAAGGATTTAGAAAAAAATAAAACCACGTGTTTGCATTTCTTAGTTCTTAGGCAATAAATAGTCGTTAGTATTCTGTGTACCACATGCCAGCTGATAAAATGAAATGACTCTGTGCCTATAAAATTGAAATGGATCCCTGCCTCTCTTTATAGAAATTCTGCCCCTGCTGAGGACATTGTAACTTTTAAGTAAAGACTATTTAGAACTGAGTATCCAGTTCTTCACTAAAACTTCCTACAGCATTGTTCTATTTCTATTTCCACACTGTGCATGGATTGATTCTTCCCTGTTTAATGTTGTAATTCTTTTCATATTTTGTGCATATTTTTTTTGTCTCAGCCTAGTGCAGGGCTGAAATGACAATACACATTCTGAAGTGAGACTGAAGAAAACAGACTTTAACTACAGCTACATATAACTCTATCTACCTATATCTCTATTTAGGTGCATTCTTTAATCCATACTACTGCTATATGGCAATGCCTTATATGCTGTCAAAGGATAATGCTATTTCTTGATCCTGAGATCATTCCAAGTAAAAAAGGATATCTAGAAATGGCCATGCAGATCTCATAAGTTTATTTTCTCAGGAATTATAGTATGCTTCTCATTATTTATTTCTGCAAGATGTTTTTTTTTTTTACCATGATTTCATATCTACCCTTCACGATAAAGGTCTTTCTGGACATAAAACCTCATATAACCAGTCACCATGAACTCACTATATGGTAGAGGATGCATGGTACAGACAGATCTGCTTACATTGCATCATCTGGCTTGAGTATCAGTGAACATGATCTTTCAAGCTGGTCAGTTTATTTTTATACCTTTTCAAAAGAAATCAAGTGGCATATTTTGACGTCTATCAACAGAAAACTATCTACTGGAGCTACAATTATACAATCTGCTCCTAGTACACCATGCATCATAATGTACCATGACTGAATATTAACACATCCAACCTTTCCTGGCACATTTACAGCTGTTTGTTGTTCTAACTGACCGCTCCCAGGTCTATTATTATTGTGTTTATCCAGAGCTGCAGCCTTGAGTAAGGACTGGCTTTGCCGACTTGTAGAGGGAACAGTTTGTTACATTGAAAATGAGAGAGGGGATCTATGGTCTCACTCTCCAGATCTACCACATACATTATCCAGAAAAGGACAATATGGAAGATACACAACCACAAAACTTCACAAGTACAGTCTGGGATTTTTAAGATCCAAGCTGACCATGTGCACTGAGATCTTGCAGAATACAAATGTGTTCAAACTTACTCTCTTTTCCAGCAACACCCTTTATCATGTCACTTCTGTCAGAATGGGGGAAAATTCTGTAATAGTAATATCTATTCTCATATTTCCCACAAGATATCTCACTTTATCCTATCTGTAATGTCTTTAAATAGTCATATGGCACTTCTGACTGTCTAATAATACTTCTGTGTCCATTTTGCTGCAAAATTAAAGATTTTCTGAAATGATAATGGATCCGAGTAGAGCTGGATACATGATGGTCATTCAGTTTATCAATATAAACAAAAACATAATGCAATAGTTATATATGTTGGTATCAAACATTTACAAATATTGATAAAAAAAACACTGGAAGCAGATAGATGGTATATTAATAGCAGATTGCTAAATAGTGGCTCTAATGAATATTCATTTTCAGTCATAGGGTGTTTTTTTTTTCTTCTTCAGATTATTACTGAAAACTAAGAATATATTTAAATTAAATCTTTGACTTTTAAACCTTATATTTTACTTTTTTTTTTTTTTTTCCTGACAAACTTTGTATGTCTTTCCAACTTGCTCATACTGATTATCACAGCCTGGGTTGAAGCTGTTCGACTGTTGCTAGCAGTTTTACAGACTATAAGATACTTCTAATTTGTCCTAACAGCTTGTATTATTGGAAGGCAGGAAATCTAAGTCACACCAAAGAAATTCATTTTTAGGGAATGATCTTCTAGGACTTGATAGACCCTTCACATATTTTGGGTAAAATCAGCTACCTTTGTAATCTGCATACATACTGTTATAACAGGTATTCTTAAACTTAGTGAATTACCTAGTGAAATACCTAGGTTAAAAGCTGTGTAGTTATAAACTAGATCTCAACCAGCCTTTACAGAAAATTCTCTATACATGCAGACCCCAAGAAGGTATATCCCAGACCTCATCTCATTGCTTAGTTGTTGCAGTATACTGAGACAAGACATAGGACTAGAAATAAGTCATCATAACCCATGACTGTGAAAAAGATTATCAAAATCCAACCTGTGTGTGATTCTGCCTTTTAGATATAATATTAATAGAGTTACTGGCATGTTTAATGTGTTCATTTGTTCGACGATCTTTGCAAACAGGGAACAGCACAGCGTTTAAAACTGTTCATAAGCAGAATGGCAGGGTTTTTATTTATTTTCCTAATCAATAGAAATTAACAGTATGTTTATAACAACATTGTTTTTTCAACAAGAATTTGAAGTGGAACTTAATATATTATATGTATTACATTATGAATCAGAGCTTAAAAATTTATATATAATATTATATATATTATATATATTCAGAACCAAATGAAATGATGTGAAGCTAATTATTCTGTGACTTGTTTCTAAAAGTTTATAGGATTGCAGTATGTGAGATGCTGAACTCTTCTCCAATGACATAGCTAAATTCTGCAATAGAAAAACAGTGATTTAATGATCTCTGATTACAGAAAGCAGGGCTTGTGTCTCTAAGTGTAAGTGCTCAAAGGTAGTAGTAGTGCTGTGTCCCTGTATCCTGTCTGCCTTTCCTAATTGCTGACCAAATACGAGCCGTTGTTTTCGCTCATAATGGCAGAGCCTCCTGGGCAGGCCTTGTGAGGATTCCCAAACCAGAAGGTTGAACCATCATGTTGTTTTGTCCTGCTACAGCTTACACAGGCTGTTGCTGGGTTTTGTCACTGCTCTGACTGGCTGAGCTTGTTGGAATCGATGAGTCAGAAGGTCAGACTCACACATTGCCTTGAGAGGGCACAATTCCTTGTAGCTTCTGATGATTTTCACTGCTCGTACTTGAAGTCTTTATCTACAGAAATAGTTTGTCAGATTGTGAAGGTCATCCTGTCAGAAAGTGCTTACAATTTCAGAATTTCTGTGTTTCATTGCAAGGCTTTTCTCTTGTGCCTAGATGGACTTGCACATCAGTTCAATCACTGAGCTTTGGAAAATGCTTTCCTCAGTGTCTCCTAAAAGCATCTGTGATCACAAGAAAAAGGTTGTTGTAAGAAATTATTACCTTTGCTCTAGTACTCATTCCTTGTTAATACCTTGTGAGAATGGATTAATTTTGTGCTATCTTCCGTCCTCATCAGAGTTTGCCAATTGGGAAAGAGAACTGAGAAATAAGTACATTTTAGCCTTTAAGTTACACAAAAAAGGTTGCAGTCAAGTGGTTTCATAACATATGTCAAGCAGTTAGAGATCAATGTATGCCAAGGTTCTTAGAAATCATGGACCTAGTGTTTAAATCACTATGGGTCCTATTTTCAGACGCTGACCTTTCCCAGCAAGAAAACATAACTTAGTACATCTGAGACATGCAAATGACCACATAGAAAAATTTAAGACAATAGGAAAATATTAAAAGAAAGAGTGGGTGTTTGAGAGCAGTACGGACTCTAAAATAAATATGTAACTGTAAAAATATTTCTTTATGATATCTATCTGACATTTATAGCTGCATAAATTGCTTTACAAGTATGACAGCATAACAGGACTCCATTTTTTAATTAGAGATGCCAAGAACTAGTAGCATACAGTACTAAAACCGTAAAATAATAATAATAAAAAAAGCAGATGCTAATTATACTCCATTACAGCCATTATAACTGTTCATTTCATTTGGTTTGCAAGTTAGAAAACATTAAGAAATAATATATTTTGAAAATAAAACTATTTTTTTCTCACCTGAGCAAGGCTTTTAAGATAGGATTCTCTCATAGACATAGTTCTTTATGCCCATTCAGCATACTTATTTGTAACTGATAGAATTGTGAGTTGGAAAAAAAGTATGCAACAGATACTGTAAATAGAAAAAGGGAATTTAACTGAAGTGTTTAATATTTAACGAAAGCCTCCTACATTATATATTCAGGCTTTCTATTTCCAGTGAAAGAAAAAGATTGAATAAATATCGGATAAGTATTTTATGTCAGAAGAAAGTGTCATGTTAACAGCAATGACAATGGACTTTTAATGGAGTTTCAAGAAGAGCCAGAATGGGGGAAATACTGGAGGCTGGGAAACTGGTCATGGTTTAACCCCAGCTGGCAACTAAGCACCACACTGCTGCTTGCTCACACCCCCGCATTGGGATAGGGGAAAGAATTGGAAGAGTGAAAGTGAGAAAATTTGCTGGTTGAGATACAGACAGTTTAAGAGGTAAAGCAAAAGCCACACATGCAAGCAAAGCAAAACAAGGAATTCATTCACTGCTTCCCATCAGCAGGCAGGTGTTCAGCCATCACCAGGAAAGCAGGACGCCATCACATGTAACAGTTACTCAGGAAGACAAACACCGTTAACTTCAAACATCCCCCTTTCCTTCTTCTTTCCCCAGCTTTATATGCTGACATGATACCATGTGGTATGGGATATCCCTTTGGTCAGTTGGGGCCAGCTGTCCCGGCTGTGTGCCCTCACAGCTTCTTGTGCCCCCCCAGCCTGCTCGCTGGTGGGGTGGGGTGTGAAGCAAAAAATCTGTGCAAGCACTGCTCAGCAATAAGAAACCATACCTTTATCATCAAGACTGTTTTCAGCACAAATCCAAAACACAGTCTCATGCTAGCTACTATGATGAAAATTAACTCTATCCTAGTGAAAACCAGCACAGAAGTGAAAACTAGAGAGAAAACAAGAGAGAACTCTGGGCTTGGAGGAAGAGCAGAAGAGAGTGTGAGGGTGAATGACATGAGAAAAGCTACATGTCAGAATGGCTGACGAAAATGAAAGGAAAAAAAATCAGGGAAGCAGTAAGGAAAAACAGATGTTTTACTGATTTCAGGAGTCGGCTCAGAGTATAGTTGCTGACTTTAATAAGGCAGACTTAAACAAGCTTTTTAAAGATTTAAAGGAATGTTAGAAATAAACACACACGGTCTAACTGCCTCTTCCCCTTTCCCAACTGTATGCATTAACAGTGAGATGGCACAGTTGTGGGCTGGAAGAGCCTTGAGTGCACAGAGTATGTTAACTCTCTTGCTTTGACATAGAGATGGTATTCCACATGAGGTCCGGCCACCAAACCAATTTAAAAGATTTTCTGAAACTTCTGAGCTCAGTAATTCTGCAACAAAGTGTAATGGTTCAAATGTTTACTCAGAAGTCAACGTTTTGGATTTTTTTGATCTTTATTGAATTTTAACATAGAGATATACATAAAATGTAAAATTTAATGAATATTTGTATGTTTAAATATGTAAACAACAATTATGAAACTGTGCAGCTGATGTTATTCTGAACATGCTATTATAAAATAAAACTCACATTCTGAAATAAGTTGTTTACACTTACACAACATTATGTTTAGCCTGCCGAAGAGAACAGAAAGTGAAAAGCTAGCCCAGAAAATGCTCTCTCTCTTTTTTAACTCAGGACCTCTAGACTGAAATCTCCCACTGAAACCAATCAGTCAGAACTGTTCTCATATGAGAACTAAATGAATACTGAATATGGGCCTCAATTTTAGGTGCAATATACCTTTGGAAAAGATACAGCTCTGCTCGCAACCAGCTGTTGTCAGCATAAAACACAGGCACTGAAATGAAAACCACTGACCAAACTGATTTGCCTATCATTTTGTGCACAAAAATTAGCATAAGGAAGTGATGGAAATCCTTTATACCAGCTGTGCTACCAGACTGCATCAAGGTTGTTTCCTACTGTAATACAAATGACAAATTAATGTAACCCTCAGAGAGACATACTGAAATATACCTAAAATACAGGCACCACTTTCTCTGATCTCCCAAGGTGAAACCCTGAATTGATCAAAAAAAAGAGAGGGAAAGCAAGAGGTCTTTGCCTTCTTATGCTATCTTAACTCACCTCTACTGAAGGTGGGAGCTCACTTGTCATGTGAGAATGAGCTGGTTACCTCGTAAATACCATCTTATGCTTCTTCTGGCACACTGTAGTTTCATGAAACAAGGTTGTATCTAAGTGGTAAGGCTGAGCTCTATACTACTTTTCTGCCGGGGTTCCAAAGTGATTGCAGCTTGTTCCTGGGATTTATCATTATGAATTTTCTATACACCTTCTGAGAGGTGTAATTTCCCATCTGAGTATGTCTAGCATGTGTGTCCTAATTGAAGAACTTCCTTGATGGACAAAGCAAAAATTCACATCTTAATAATCATGTAAAGCTCAACTTCACAGTAAACAGTTACTCAAGTGTTACCTGTGCAGGCTTTGTCTGGACACCAAATAGGTTGTTGTTGGCTGCTTGGTTGGTTGGTAAGACTGTTGTTTTTGAGACAGGTCCACTGTCTCTTCATTGACCTACACACAGATTTGGGTACTATATATAGTAATAACCATTCCCAGTGGGACTATGCAGATGCAGAGGTTTATCAGTATGTAAATTTTACAGGATCTGGCTTGTTCTTAATGGTTCATTTAGGTTGTCCTATTTTCCATGCAATATCAGGATTTCAAAGACCAGACTTCTGTTGTTGAAACCTATGCCAGAAATTATGACCACAGAAGCAGGAATACATAGAAGAAGATGGCAGCTCTAATACTGCTTATTTCAGGAATTTAGAAAGCTTGGTACTAGTATGCATAGTATGAACAACTCACCTTAGTGCAAAGTTAATTTTTTAAATCTTGTGCTTAGAAAATGTCATATGGCCTTTGACCCTAACAAGATATAGTGTGAAAGGATATACAAACAAACAAAAAAAAAGGTATGAGTGTTGTAATCATATACGATTTGTCTTATTTATATTCTGTATTTAATTAATCTGCTTCCCTACAATCCATCCTTGTCTTCCCAGCGCATATTGAAGAGACTGGCATGTGTTGTATATAACAGATGGACATGCCGTGGCGTACACAGATTCTCAGCACAGTTCTGGCACACATTTTCTGCTGAATTTGCTAGGTAGCAAGGATTCCAGCAGCAGCTGTTTCACAGAAAATGTTGCTCACTGTCACTGTATTAAAAATAATTAGGCCAGGATGAATCAATGCAACCAAATAAATGAAACAACCTTGGATCAAGCTGGATGAATATCTTTGATATGTACTTCCATAATTTGTTTGGTTTTTGTTTTAACTGGAATATATGTTATTAAAAGGAGGAAATTAAATTCTCATCCTGAATTCTCTGCTGAAGGCACTTATCCAACAACTTAGTCTCTTTGGAGAGCGCTGTTGAAGCCCTGGTAGGTTTTGCCCATGTTGGGAGGGCAGTCTCAAGCAAACAGTATCAGCAAACTCCACTGACAGATGCAAGGAACTTTTCTCATTGCTGTATCTTGTCTGTTCTGAGGACGACTTGGTTTGTGGTTTTTTTGTTTTTTTCTTCAGTGTAAGCTAGCCCTAAGTGATGCAGCTTGGTAGACCTTATATTCCTTTCTTGTATGTAGTAGAGGTACTGATGTTAAATCTCAGACTATCTTTTCTTGGCACTGTTAATATTATCACAAAGATAATATTAAAGTTTGCTCATATATATATATACATACCTAAAAATAGGTAGATAGATACTAAATGGACCTTTGATTTATCCCATCATTTTTGCTGTCCAACTAACTGGCCAGTGTGGCACAGAATAAAAAGGCTTCGTTCTTACAGAGTGCTAAAAATATTTTGTTACCCCTAATGTTATTTGATGAGTGGAAAGAATGAAATATGGAGAGAACAGGAAGGAATTACATCGCTTCCCATCATGTCTTTCCTCTTTACATGCTGTAATACCCATTTAGTTTTCTGTTGACAGATTGTAATGTTTGTTGGTGATAGACAATGATGACACCTGATGTTAAGATTTCATCGTTAAATGCAATATACCCTTGTGTGTTTAAACTTGCAATTCATTCCCATTGTAATACTTCACTTGCAGCCTGTCAGGTTTTGATCCTCAGTTTGAGACTACTGTATTGATAATTGTCCAGATGATTGGCAGTCATGTAAGGTCTTCCTGACAGGAACTGATAATAAGAAATGATGTTCATGGCTCTTCCTTTAAATCCTGACCTTTTTTTCTGATTTATTAAAAATGTACTAAATGATATTTCTTTGGTGCTTGCTGATTAATATCTCCTCATTAACTACATACCTTTCAGCTTTAATTTCATACTGAATACCAATAGCTCCAAAGAAAACAAAGAAATTGGCAATGCAATTACATTGAATTTAGGGCTAAACGTAGGCATTCCAGCATTTCTACATTAAATTTATTGCTGTTAGTAACTGTCATTTCTGTAGTTGCTCAGAGGTCTTTGTCATCTCTAGTTAATACCATTGCAGGTTTATTACCTGGAGAACTACTGATTGCCTTACATGGGAAGGAGTATTTAGTGCAACTGATATACTCTTCTGCTTTTCCATGACAGGAGTATGCTTGTAGTTCTTAATGGAAATTGACCTATTGACCTCATCCTTATTTATACACAGCATGTACTGTTTGTTACCTATCTAAAGATCTGCTAGGAAGTCTTGTTCCTTATAACATAAAATAGCAAACAAAAACTCCCACTGCATAGATATCTTTGTGGAGCCTGCTTGTACTTTAATTCTGTATATACAGGTATCTCAGGATTTAACCTGATTTTTTTGATATTTTTTTTTTATGTTGAGGATGCTTCACATCACATATACTTTCTCTGATGGAATACATAAATTCAATATGTTTCTTTTTTACAGAAGAAAATGGCTAAGAACCAGATTATTGATTTGAATTAGAACACTGATTATAAAAATATAATTTCTGAGCTGTACAAACTGCCTCATGTATTTTAGTTCTATACTTCACTTGTGAACACAAATTGGTTTCTTTTTAGATGACTCTCCACTTAAATGATTTGCCAATATTTTGCCTTCTTGTTCACCCTTACCTTGTGTGAAATTATAAAGCTGTCATAGTATTAGCTATTTTTTCCCCCTAATATTAAGGTCTGTTCATTTGTCACTGATTACTGAGCTACCTGTACGTAAAGTTACACAAAAGAATTTGCATTGACTTGCCCTAGCATAATGAGTTTCTTCTCACCTAAACTAACATGATCACTGAAAACACATTTAACACAAAGTCCAAATGGTGAAAGAGGCTAGATTTACTAAAACAATATTTTGATCCTCCAGACTAAACGACTATAGATTTGGAAGAGGCAAGAGGAAGAAACTGCACACAAGCTGAGAAATGGAGGAAATAAAAATTAATTACCACATGTTGAAAGCAAACTGACTCCTGTAATTAATAGGACATCTTACCATTTTTCAGATCACTTTGCTTTGTACTGTATTTATATAGCAAAGCTTTGACTATTTTTATTCTTCTTTCTTTTTGACAGAATAAAGAACAGCACTACAGGTGAGGTAAATCACACTTTGTCAGTTTGCTCCTTACAAATCTCCTCCTGGGTCTGTGTTGCAGGGCAACATTTCAGGCATTATTGCAATAGTATTAGTAATCACAATTGTCAGAGCCTTGTAGTAACTATGTTACCTGGAGTACAGCTAAACTACTGATGCAGTTACCTTCCCCAAGAATGTATTCAGTTTAAAGAAGGCTTTGTGAAGAAGATATATGCCTTATGACAAAGTACACCATCTTTTCCTAGGAGTTCTGTAAGCATAACTAAGCGCAGAAGCGTTAAAGACAAAGAAAAATACAGCTCAGCTAGGTGGCTCCAAGTGTAATAACAGCTACACCTCTCAATAAATAAATTACCCACATGACATGGCAGACTATGGAAAATGAATAGGAGAAAATATATGTCAGTAAATCAACAGAAGTTCAAACAGCATTATGCTGCATGGGTAGTGGAAAGGAAATTCAGAGCAGTAGCTGACACACTATTCTTTACTCACCCTCATTGCCAGCTGGTACCAAAATGATCCTTACTTGGTTTTACATTTTTCAGCAGGAAAGCTGTTCATCTTGTGGCAGGAGAATAACTTAGTAAAAAGGTAAATAGTATTAGGACAGAAGGGTGAAACAGTTTAATTCCTAGCTTTGCAAGAGACTTCCCACATTGTGACCTTGGACAAATGCCTTAACTGTTACATGTCTCAGTGTGTCCATCAAAATTCGTATCCATGATCTACAGATGACTATGATAAATTAATATTGTCAAGACTGCCAATGTCATCCATAGTAGAGTTCACTTTCAATAAGAACATGTTTACAGCTTTTCTAAGCTTTTCTTCCTCTTTTTTTTTTTTTTTTATTTCTATTTCCAATTAAAAGGTTTCATTTTTTTCATTTGTGATTAAAAAATTTCTCATGTTTTGATCATCCTTGGAGAATGTCTATTGAACTACAGTTTTAATTTGTAAAAGTTTTGGCAGTTTTATCTCATAATGACCTGAGTAATACTTGATTGATTAGTCTTTTAGGAAGTAATATACACTTGTTCTGGTTTTAGACCATTTACGATCATTATCTTGTCTATAACTTTGAAAAGAATAGTAAAAATTTCATCTTTCTTGCCTGTGGTAAAAATCTATGTTTCCAAAAAAATATATTTGTAACCTGCAAGAATATTGCAGCCCTTTTCCTTTTGAAACTAAAATGTTTGTTGGAACTTTTCAACCAAATGCACAGGTAATGTGTCTATACCTCATTTTATGTAATTCAAAGGAATAACACTGATTGTAATATAATTATAGAAATACTGAATTGCTGAAAATATAGAAGAAAATCCCTTGATGTATTTCAAAATAGCTATGTAAAATAGTCAAGCAAAATAAAACATTTTCAGTAGGAAATACTTTATGAACACCTGATAGTCACTGACTAATTAAGATGAAAATAAAACAAAGAAAAAAATCCATATTTTCAAGAATTAGTCTTTTGAATCATCTCTGCAGAAATGATTTAAAAGTGTCAGTGAATGATCCCAGCAAACCAAGGAAGTTTTTCTCCAATGTTTGCTAATGCCTACTGCTTAATAAAAAACACCTGGGAAATTGTGACTTGATAATCCTATCACATCTGTAAGGACAAAAAAGGAGAATGCAGTGGTATCATCTAGTCAGAAACCAGCTGTGCCTGTTGAGGGTACATATTAAAGCTACCACTGGTTTGAAATTTGACCTCTAGGTAAGACTCTTATCATATTTGATTCAATGATCTTTCTGAGAAAACACTACAGATACTCCAACTTTGCAAAAATGGCATCATCAAAATTTTCCTCTAAGTGGCCTCAGTGTGTCAGTTGTATCCTGGAGGGAATACAGTGGCTCCCTATCAAACATAAAATTGATTTTCAAATTACTTTGATGGCTTATAAGGTAGTGCAGTTGAAGAAGTGTGTATTTATCAGAACTGCTTTCTCTGCATGAGCCCAGTCTCTCTTTGAGATCATAAAAAGCAAGTAAATTTGCAATTCTGGAATGTACAGTAGAGTAAAAACTCAGGAATACATATTTAGCTGTTTTACAGCTCAAATATGTAATTGATTCTCTGACCAGGGTCTGTAATGTGACCTGATCCATTCACGTTTATGTAGCATTTCAGACGCCTCTACATGATGAGCAGTATTTTTTTGTATCTGTTACTGTGTAATGATCTAGACCAAGACACAGGAACTGCCCTTGCAAAACACTTTTAAGGGAAGGAAATTGGTTTGAAGGATGACTCATAGTTGAAAAGGAAAGGACAGGCTTCTGTATGTGCTGGAACTTCTACATTGAAAGCTGACATACAGATGTACAGAGGACTTTGTATCATGTCAGTAAGAATGCTATGACCAGTGTACGTGCCGTACAGTTATTTATATACATTCAACACTTTGTATTTGCAGGTGTGGAGCCCAGAAAGAAAGGCGGCCTTGTTCTAAATCATCTCCTTTTGGTATCTTTTGATTCAAAGGATAATGGCAAAGTCAATACATTTAACTCTTAGGCACATTTGAGTTAGGGATTAGGCAAATAAAAAGCCTTTCCTACTTGAAAAAATACCCAAATAAAAATATTCTTTATTATTTAATTGTAATATTGCAGTAGTAGCTGAACACTCATTTGCCTTGACTGTAGAAGCTGCTTGGTTGTGTAATAACTGATAAAAACTAATTTTCTGGGTTTCTGAAAGAATTTCTAAAATCAAGGCATTTTCCAAGTGTATTTCTCCCTTTCAATGGGAAAAGGATGTAAGCTGGGGATCTGCCAAACCTTCTGTCAAACCAGCCATTTGCTCTCAGTTTTAGGTATGACAGGACCCCAAATTCTTTCAACAGTAGTAATCAAACTCTGTGGCCAGTATTATTTTTCATTCATCTCTATCTATTACTGGTCACTTGTATTTGGTATATTTTGTCTATAAAATGTATGCCCGTAAATTGAATAAGTTTAGGAAATGATAACGAGACACTAAGTTCCCCTACTTTCCAACAGGTGTTTGTGAAATTAAGAGTGAGCTTAGATATGGAGAGCTGTTGATTTCTGTTGCCTAAAGGGGTATAGAGTTACACAGATATGAAAAAGAAAACTAGAAGCAAAGTTATATTCAGTTTGGATATGTGCTTGAAATTTTTTCCTACATTGGGATGCACCTTTAGTCTACTTTCATCTTCATGGTGCTGTTGTTCAAGTGACCCCCAGAATGTACAAAATGAAATTTATTTATTCTGTCATTTTTATAACTCATCTTTGTGTGTCTGTGATAAACCACAATTTTTCAAAATTCAAAATCTTTAAAATGTTTTCCTATAGCTACACTAACACTTTATTTATTTTTTTTTAAATAAATTTCACCATATGTAAATAACCAGACCCATGTTTTCTAAGGTAGTTTAGAAACTTCTTTCTATACATAATATACATGTATTTTATAATATGGAAAGCAAAATTCATGGAAGCAAAGAGCATTGTCAGTAAAAGTTACCTGTGTGTAGGTGAGAGTTAAATAGTGAGAATTGCATAAAATATTAAAGGTTTTCACATGCTAGGAAAAAAAATCAAGGAATTATAAAATTTAATCTAATCTAATCTAATCTAATTTTTTTACCAGGTTACAATCTGGAATGTACTCGGTTTTTTGCTTTCCCAAGATATTCAAAAGGTTTTAAGGAATATAATTTGCCTGCTTTTTTCTTACTGACTTTTGTTTCATGAAAATAAATTGTAAACTCTAATTATGTATTTTTATAATATTTAACACAATATATTGTTGGTCTCAGATGAAGGAGTTCAATAATTATAGCAATAAATATTTTTCAACCTTTCCAAATAAAGATCTTGTTGGCAATGTAAAAATACTTTTTAACTGTATTCTTTATTTTTAATAACACATACAAATGTTAATGCTGACATTTTCAATATGACTATCAATCTCCTTCATTAAAATTATCTGAAATGCTTTGAACTTTATAATGAGTCAGGGTGGCTGAAATTTCAATGAAATTAAACTATGTTTTCTTAACAAGCTTCTTTGAGTTAAGTTTAAAAAAATATAAAGTATTTTCTTTCTGCTAAAGAACATAAAAATCAATTAAAATGTCAGAAAAGCATTTCAGTTAGATAAAACCAGAAATAAGCATTTTTGATAACAAGTAAAAATATGTCAAAAGTTTAAAGCTTTGTTTTCTTCTCTTAACTGAATTTGTTTACATGTGAAATATTTTAAAATTGTAATTTATGTCCTTTGATTATAACAGATATTTTGTCTTTTCCTTTAAAAAGACAAGGATTTGTCTTGCAATAAGATGTTCTATCTATGGCATACTAGCAGTTTTACTTGACATGTAAAGAATTCTCCATTTCTATACATGTATTTCACCCTGACTATGGCAGATGTAGCTCCTGCAGTTGTAATTAGAATCTATGTATTTGTTCAAGACAATTTCAGTTAGTTCTATCTGACACATATGTGATGTTATCACATAAGCAGATTAAACGTTAAGTCAAACAATTTACTATGTAATGGTGTGCACATTGACCTGGTGGGCACACAGGTCAAGTATATGGTGAATAAAGGGTAAAAATAGTCATGTTCACTTATGGTGCTACAAATCAATTAGTAAACATTATGAACAGGCAGTACAGTGCTTCAGTTAGTTGTTTGATTTGGCCAATCATGTAATTGTAACCTTGAAAAGTGCTTCTGTATCCTTTTAAAGGAGGTCTTAATGGTGAATATTCATTTATTACATTTTTGAAAACTATTAAAAAAAAAAAAAAAAAAAAAAAAGCTGCTCAATTAACATTCCTGTTAGGAACAGCAGTTGCAGAAAGCAAATCAGTGTGACTAAATATGCACATCTTTTGTAACACACTAGAAAACAACAACAAAGTGTTCTGGAGATGTTATTTCTGTACCTATGTAATTAGTTCCACTTAAAATAATTATGCTGAAGCATTTTTATTTTATAAAAGCATAAAAAGCTCTCAGCTGAGATTAGTCTCCTCTTTTGATAGAGAACATGCAAACATATAGACAGAGGAAATTATTCATATTCCATGGACATGAAACCAACCTCATAGATAGACAAATGCACGAACTAACGAAAGGACTTGCCTAATTTCATAGAAGATATGTCTTCAAGTAATACCTGTAGCAATTTTCCAAGCTCCAGCATGAAGTTTCATGCCATACTCAGACTCCGGGCAATTAAAAGTAACTTATCCTAGTTTCTGTATGGAACAAAAGTGAACTGGTGCCACCCAGAAGAGATTACCAGGACTTTGATTAGGTTGTTAACAACTATCTTCTGTGTGCTAGAAAAGCAGTGAATCAATGACTCAGCCAGGAATAGGATCCAGATTTATAGACTCACTGTCCGTACCTTCTAAGCTATGGTGTGATATCCATGCAAGAAAGTGCAAAGTAATACTTTAATATTGTTTAATAATAAATTAGAAAGGAGTCTGTGGGCTCAGAAGTTCAGTTTTGAAACTTACTGAGGTATCTGATAAGATCCTTTTCACCCTTAACTAGCTCTGATTTCTGTGGAAATTGAAGATACTGAATATTTTCCAAGATTGAAACTAGACAGATAGATCTATAGGCTATAACTTCATATGACATAAATCAGCGTCATTCCAGTAAACTGTCCTGATATATACCTCCTGAACTACAGATTCATAAAAGTTCCTAAAAAGTTAGCATGTATTTCTTAAAATTAATGAAAATTTGTCAGTTTTGAATACATAAAAATTATTCTGATAAAGTGTATTTTGGGGAAGAGAGTTTAGTATGGTCACCTAAATTCTTTATTAATAGTGCCAAAATAAAGCTCTCAAAGCTGAAAATCTCATATTAAATATTTAAAATGTGTTTAAAACTCTCAGAATATATTTAATTAATTAAACCTAAATTACTTAGAAAAGCCCTAAAAAGATAGCTATGAATGCGAGGAAGTATGTCACTTCAGCATCTGTTCTCTCAGCATTGACGCTCCTGTAAAAAAAATATATATATTGTATGCCTGCATTTTTTACCCTTGGACATCCGTGACTCATTACTTCTTCTCCTTTCTTTGTCTACAATAGGACCTTCACCAATAAGACCAAACAATATCTTAACAAGATTTACTTTTCTCCTCAAAATATATTTCACAGGCTGTTCTCTCACAAATATCAAACACAATTGTACTGCTCGAGAGGAGACATTTTTCTTCAACTGCTAAACTTTAGTGAAGAATTAAGTTATTCTATTTTACCATATCTGCCATCATATCTGTTTTCAGTAATACTGTAACACACACAGATACAGATAGATAGATAGATAGATAGATAGATAGATAGATAGATAGATAGATAGATATTTGACTAGAATTTGGTGAATGTGTTGAAGATGGGCCTCAGTCAGTGTAACATACATTTCTACAGAAGGCCTGAAGGAAACAGGCTGCAAAAACTCTGACTTCCAAATCATCTGTAATTCATTCTAGAGATGTATATCTACATTTTTAGTGATTGTTTTGTTTGTTTGTTTGTTTTTACTTTAAAAAAGACCTCTTTAACTCATACTACAGAAATGGGTAATGAATAGTATGTTGTGGAAAGGACACAAATGGATTTCCTGAAGAAACACTAGGTAACTGGTAAACACAGTAAATTAAGAGCAATCAGTGCTTAGCTGAGGAGTTGCTCATTATGAGAAAGATTAACCCTCTGTCCCTTGGCTTGATTTCAGAATTGCACCATAGAAATTTATTGGAAAATCTGTGTACATGGCCAAAGAGGGTCCTACACTCAAAAGTCTTTTCCCCAGACTATGATGAAGAGGAAACACAGTCAGTGAAATCTAGAGAGCTCTGGATGATAAGGAAAACAACCCTGCAGCCCAGGCAAAGGTGGAAGAACCACAATGCCCTCATTGAACAGCAGTTCCTCAGCCCTGTTGCCCATTCCAAAGCACTCAGAGGGCTGGTCCAACACAGACTGCTTTACTGAACTTCTCAGTACCACAGCCCAATGAAAGGAGAAGAGGATGGAGGAGGGGAGCTGAGTCTTGGCTTAGCTGTTCTAACTACTCTTGAGTGTTGAAAGATGATTATTTTTTCCTTAATGATTTAAAAAAATTATCTCAAAAACTTCCTTGACAAGTTAATTTTCTCAAAGCTACAACTGAAAGCGCTTTTGAAAGGAACACAAAAAGCCAAGAAATATAACTTTGTGCAATACATTTTGGTTAAAAAAAGCAAATTTTGCTTTATTTGTATTGCTTTGTTTTTTTTCTTTTTTGACCTGATGAATCCAGCTCTATGTGCGACACAATCCCACTTGACCCATTTTCTCACAGATCTGTTTTTGACAAGTGTCAAAACAGTTCTGTCCTTCTTTTCTGAATGACACAAAACAGCACAAGCTATAGGTTTCAAGTTAAACAGTTAAATATAAAATAAGTCAACATAAAGATTGCCAGAAAGATACTATGCATCTAGCACTGCAATTACAAACAAGTCTGTTTTCATAAGCATGTTTCCCTAGCTTCAGAAGGGTTAAAATACTGGCATGCATTCATAAACTAAATATAGGAAGTTATTTCAAAGGAGTTGGAATGAATAAACATTTATAAATACCCAGATGATTAATAAACTCAATTTATTATTATTGTTATTATTATTATCGTTATTATTGTTGTTGTTGCTGTTGTTATCATCATCATCATCACTGTTATTATCTCTCTGAGACAGTATTTTCCAGCCTGGAGCCCACAGTGATAAAAGACATAGCAAGAAGAATTGCCAGCTTCCAATTTGCATTGCTCTACTTTTTCAGCACCTCTTGATCATGACGTGTTTAAAGGCTCAAACCCAGCCCCTCAGTGTGTGATGGGGTCGAGAAGGTGATACAAGAGTCAAGGAGTCAGGATGGGTCAATCAGGAACACGTTGAGAAGACTAATTTTACTGCACACCACATTCCATAAACAGCTCCAACCTCTGAAGCATTCCAGACCTAGGTGTGTGGGTTGTTTAAACGCTCCAGAATCCCTCTTGCTGAAGGATTGTACATTTGGTTCTGTACCTGTTAATCTGAACTAGAGTAGTCTTACAAAATCATCCCACCATCTGCATATGTAATGTATACTTCTCGAGTATTCCCATTATAATTGCATATTCTGCAGAAAAAAATAAACAAAGTAGCAATATAATTTTAATAATCTTACATATAACTATTTTAGATTGCAGGAAAATACTATGCTGATACTCAGAAAATGTTTCAAAAATAGTGCTGTATGTTTATCTTCAAAAAGATTATTTTCTGGGCTCTTACTGTTTTACAATGTTGTTTTTTTTTTAAATATTCCAATCAATTTCTGTTTTACAAAATAGAGGAAAATTAATTGCACTGTAATTTAAACAAAAATGTCTCTAGGTGCTGTTTCTGTGCCCCTTCTCCTGAGAGAAGTCTTTAAAGTCCCCAAAAAAATGCTCATTTGCTACAACTGTCTATAATTAAAATATAAAAATAGCTAAAAATACCCTATTACCACAAAAACAAGGAAGCACTGAATTTCAGACACTGAACAACATGGATGAGTAGACAAAAATATGGTATAAGTTTTTAATCTATTCTCAGTAAATCTCAAATATTTAATATTTTTTTGAAAAAAATGTTCAATAACAGTTATTCAAGTTCTTTCTGCTCCTATAAAAATAAAGCCAAATAATATCACAAACTGTGTTGCTGGTGTCAGCAATTATTATACTAAAAAATCAAGACATTATAATAGTACAATATAAAATACAATAACATATGTATAAATTTTATATGATATAGAAAGAATAGATATTTTATATAGCTTATGAACCCCCAGAAATATAATGTAGCTGCACGTTCTCGGTTTAGTGAAATTTTTTTCCTTACACCCCTAAAAACCCCATTAGATATATTTACATAAGCAGGAAGAATACAGACGATTTTTTATGATAAAGGATTTATTCCTTAGCAAATACTCTATCTTTGTGTATGTGAAATATCCCTGACAATATATGATTGTTATCTTTTCGAGCCTTAGCTGGATATTATCTGCTCATTAATTCAGATTAACGAAAGGGAGTTCATGGCATTATGTTTGAGGGTGACATATCTGGGACATTTTGGAAAACCATAGCATTACCAATAGTGTAGACATATGTTAAGTGCTTATAAGGTTGAACTTCCCATTTCAGGGACAGCATAGGTCATAAATCTGCCCAGAAAAGAAGTGAAAGTAAGATTTTTCTCTGGATATGTACACTTATTTTTATTGTCTTTCTCCCAGCACAGAATATGGAAGTATTTGATAACAACAGACAAAAGATGCAACTCTAGTTTCAAGTAATCTGGTAACAAAACTTCTCTTGACTTTATTTGGGTTGGTTTCTGTGATAAATATGATAAATTAATGTAATGTATAATATAATTTCTTGCAAAGATTATACTGTGGCTGCATCAAGTACATTACAATATATGCACAATACCCTTTCTCTTTCTTGGTCTTAGTCTAGGTTTTAGATGCATTCTGAAATCTTAAAATGTAGTTGTTATTTTCCTCACCATGGCAGCAATATTATTTGAGGTTTTATATGCCTAAAAAGAAATGCCTGTATTGGTTTGTCCAGTGTGCTTTCTTAATATACTTAACAATGTATGAGATCTTGTTTGTGCTATCATTCTAGGTGGGTTTTTTTTAAATGTAAGCTTATAGTTTAGATAGGCTGGAATGGGATCTCTAATTTTAACTTGTTGCTGAAGAACCTCAGATCCTGAAGCAAGTGTGGATTTCATAAAGCCATGCAAATTCACACCAGCTAAGACAATAGCCCGTTGGCACTAAACCCCTGCTTTCCTCATGTTTCCATATCCTGCTGAGTGAAGAAGGTTAACTTGTCATTGTCTGGATCATTAACTTTTCAGAGAGATATTTTTGAATGCTCTCATACATAAATTTACATGGCAAGATGTGCTTCTTAACTCCGCAACTAGACATTTCAGAATCTCCCAAGGATAGCATTCAGAAATCATCATTTTGATTAGTAGATATTTTTTCTAAATGGCACTGGAATACCATTACTGAGGTACAAGGATGATGGATGCACAAGGTAAATAGAGAAGGAAAAGTTCTCTGTTTTCTTCGTGAAAAGGTTAACATTCCCTGAAGACAAATTTGTTTAACATATGTGGAGCGACAATTTGATAAGATGGCTGCAAGTAACTTCCTCTTATTTTTTTTAGTCACTTTTGAAAGACAAGTGTAATGAAGAGAATAAAGTCCTACCACGTTAGCTTTGTATTCAAATGTTACTGAAACTCTATGCAGCTGCATGCTGTCATAAATTTTCCACAGGTATCTGGCATTTCACCTACTTCATCCTACTGTTGTCAGCTGCCTTGTAAACAGTAACAGCGCTATGCCTCTGCATCTACACACACTAGCTTTTTGAAAACAATTAAAATTGGCATGTAGAAGCATTCTGAGATGAAATCTTGTAATTGACAGACTGAGACACTAGCCAAAGGGGTATACATTTGGGTAATCCCTGGGCTGAAACACTGCTGGTCTGTCAGCCTCTGAAATTATTGGCAATCTCATAGTCCCTGTCTTGCAGCTGAGAGGAAGCGGTGCCAACCTGTGGCAGGCTTCAATAGCTTTAGAAAAGCCATCAGTTTAATTGTCATCTTTAACACTGAAAAGTGCTTAGATGCCATTGTGGTAAGTGCGATAGAAACTGTCTAAATAGAAAAGAGCCAGCAGAGTCTTGGAAAAGGCTTTCTGCATTTACTATCCCCCACCGCTCTGAACTGTCTGCAAACAGAAAGTTTAAAACAACAGATAAGTAACTCATCTCATCAAATCCAAAGCATTATGAGAATGACTTCAATGAATTGGTCTGATTCCTTGTGCTACACCGCACCGTGTCATGGGGAGGAGGCCAAGAGATGGCGGAAGTTGCCTGGGTCACACAGCTGCAGCACAGGACTGTATCCCTCTCCCTGACATTGGGAAAACCAGAAAGCAAAAGGGACAGATAAACACTTATTAGAGTGTTTTGTGCTATTGGTATCTTTCTGTATTCTGCGGGGGACAAACCCCCTCATATTCTCAATGTTTTAGGTACTTCAGTACAAAGTCTTCCAAACTAGCACAGAAGTATTAATGATATTCAAGTCATGCTGCACACTGTGAGGCTGATAAGCTTTTTTAGTTTAATGGGTTTTAACAACAAACAGTAAAACCAACCAACCAGACATCTATGTGGCTTTTTCATCATACCAAGATGGTTGCTTGTTGATAGATCACCCATCACTCAAAAGTCTGTAAGTCCTAAGGTATGATATATTAGAAAAAGTCTGGATAATTATGAGCCCATTTCATTGTTCAGTGCCATAGTACTAAATAAAATAAATACAAGAGAGAACTGTGTGAAAGGTTTTCTGTAGCAAAGTATCTCAAATAAATTGTCTTTGTATATTAGCTATTTATTTAAAACAGCCAAACTGGAAACACAGGGAAAAGGACTAATTCTAAGTTATTGATAAAGTAATTGCTTTCCTGCTTTTTCCAAATGTTATGACACACACACTCTTGTGCTCACACAGAGGAATACTTATTATCTGTCAAACAGAATTATGCATAAGAATTATAAGCATAACACTTGTCTGTCTTGTTTGCCCTAGTGCTTTATGTGCAGAGAGGCAAACTCAGGTTGCATGGGATGTCATTTTAGGGAAAATATTGTTACTTTTTGGTTGATTTATAGTGTGGGGATTTTTTCAAGCTAAGACATGAGTTTCATTTACTCTGTATAACAGAATGGTCAGCACAAGTATGCTAAATGCAATTGAATGAAGATTTTTTTAAAAAGTCTTTTTAAAGCAACACCTAGAGATCACTGAAAATAAAATTTCAGGGGAATTTCATATGCATTCTCCTTAGTACACATTGTAACTAGGGATTTTAGGCCAATATCAATAAAGATAATTAGGTGCCTGCTAAGATACTGTTGGTCCGTATATATCCAGTCCCCAATTCAGTGTTGCACATCTGTGCACACCTAACCTTGAAAAACATTTGAGTCTCCTGCATGACATTGCCTGAGGTACCTGCCACTCTGCTTCCAGGCAAGCTTGGCATTTGTATCTTAGGCTCAGGAGGGGGTTTGTTCCTACAGCTGGGTCCACTCACATCTGCTGAGTCTGGCTCTACCCAAATTGCAGCAGGAGCTAACACTTCCTTTCACAGAGACCTGCTCAAAGAGCTGTGGTTGAATGGAAGAGGACAGTGTTTAAAGTCTGTTCAGTCCAGCTGGGGAGAGAGCTGTGCTGAATTTGCTGCTCAGGGAGTTCAAATAGCCTCTAGAAAAGTGTCACAAATACCAAGGTGAAGGCACCTAATCGGCTGGAAAAAGTCTTTAGATTAAAATTGAGTGTTTCCATGAAATGATGTTAGAGATTCTTCGGAGCAGAATGAGAAAAAGGCAAGGGTGATCCACCCACCTTGAGTTGAGACGCCTCTGCCTGAGGAGCTATGGAGGCTGTGTTTGTGTGGACCCTGCTCTGCCGTGCCTCATGCCAGCACCCTGCTTCCTACACCCCTGTGTGAGAGCCTGCCAGCATGGTTCAGGTGATGGCACAGCTTGACTTGAGACAGGGCTGGCAAGTACTTTCTTCTCATAAAGTCAGGGAAGTCCAACCAGAATTTTAGAAAAATAACAAAGAAAAGCACATTTTCTTAGTGGCTTCCTCTACAGATGTCTGTCTTCATTAAAATACCTAATAATTTACCTAAAAAATCACATTATTAAATTGATTAAAAAAAAAAAAAAGTGGTTTCTGCTCTGCTATGAGAAGGTTTAATAACGCGCACTTGAAGCACAGGCGTGACTTCAGCACAGGGCATACACTATGAACTGTTACTAAGATTGCAGATAGCAGCAGGGTCTTTTTACTTCTGGTTGGTAAGAAGAGTGAAGATTTTCCTTTGAATGCATAATGTTCTGCCATCTATCTACATAATAAATCAAGATGAATTAATGTATTATTAAAACATCCTATTTGTAAAATAATTCAGAAGCATCTGTTTACGTGTCCTCATTTAGTAAATATGATGCACTTTGGTTACCTGTAGAGAAATGGCACATGTGAAACAGCACCCAGTGGTGTTTCCATATTTTACTAATATACATAAAAGGATATAATTTCTTGCTGCATCACACTGAAATAATGCTAATGCAATCTCAGGTAAATATGTTCCTTTCTGAATTACCCTAAGATTATAGTTACTTTGTACTTCATGCAAATCGGGCTAACTAGTTCACTAGTCTAGTAATGTCAGTTTCTAATTTCAGAATTGCCAGCAACCACTTAGTGTAGATTGGGCATTTGGTGTATATTTGATGAAAAAAAAAGGTTTATGCTGATCATGGTGTTTTTCATTTGTATTTAGTTATAGGAGGTACCTGAAATGGTTAGTGTTTGTTTGTATCAAGCAAAGAAAATAGGTGAATATTAAACCAACAACCGGAAAAGACTTTTATAAAAATAATCCCACCAATTGCACCACACTACTCCTGGTCAGTCTTGGCTGCTTTTAGTTCATTGCTGTTGCTCCAGTAAAACAGCACTCTTTTCTCATGGAATGCATTCAGTGGAAAGCCAGAAAGTGAGTCTAATGTTTGAAATTTTTATTCAGTACTAAAAGATGTAAAAGGATAATCACTTATATGCTTGGTGAAAGAAAACTTGAATGACTGTGGCAAGTGAAGACTCACTAATAGAATATAATCCAAACTCTGATAGCGAATTATTTTCATAACTCACTATAATGTGGTTTTTTCTCCAAAAGTAGTTGTTCTTAGATATTTTTCAATGGTGCAGACAAGCCCTACCAAAAATTCTATAGAATTATATGGACAATGTTTTCTGCAAAAGATCTGAAGAGCTCAAAAAGTGCCATAGAAAGGATGTAATATTTCAGTATATTTTATTATAATTGCCTACCACATTTCTCCCTCTTTATTAATTTTTCCTAGACTTTTTATGATGGAGGATTGAATCCTTTCCGTCATGTGATTCTCTCAAGGAAAAAAATCCCCAAATATATTTTGAATATTAATATAAAAATCAATAATAATAATACTGGTCTTATTGCTCTTCTGGGAATCTCCAAACGCTTCTCATCCTTTCAAAGGAGATCTAAACTTCCTCCATTACTTTACTAGAAATCTGCAACCAAATATGTATGACTGAACAGCTTAATATCCTACACTATTGTAAATGTAAAATGATACTTGCCTTTCTACAGTTCTGTTAATAACTAGCTTTTCATTTGGAATTATAAGGCAAAACCACTTAAAATGCATATAAATGAACTTGAGTGGTTATATTGTTCATGGGTAAAGTTCTCAGGTTTATGAGGAGTGAGAAACAGTAAATTATTTTAGGAGGATTCTGAAGATTAAGTCTTCAATAAAACTATTTAAAAAAAAAAATCAACTCTGAAAACATAAAATGTGATCTTCATTGGGAAGCCTCAGCTCCTTGGAAATTTCACTGGTTTTCCACCTTTGAAAAATATCTCTACAGTGTCTTCAAAATTCTTGTTCAATTCCTAAATTCATTGCTGAATTTCTAGCATCAGTCTTTTGAGTCACTCAGGAAAACCTTTGCCTGTTCACAGTTGCCTTCAGTAGAATGACAGTAGCACAACGAAGCATGTGTCCTTGTGTGTCCCGAATGATGGAATAAATTTCCTTTCTTCACAAACAAAAGAAAGGTATACCACAAATGGATAAAATTCCTTGGATTAGAAAGGTCAGTGATCTCCTCTGAATTCCTAGTATCTAAATCCTGCTTGCTATCCATTTTTTTGTATACTATAACACATACAATATAAACAGTCTTGAAAGTGTATATCCAACTACCTGTGCCCCAGGAGTGTAGAGGAAGACAGGCTCAGCTGGTTTTGTTGCTTTTCTTGTTTGATTTTTTTTTTCCAGTTAGATGCTTTTGAGAAGTGGCTGTTAAGGATTTCTCTTTGTAAGATATAACTTCATGTAAGTATCTGGGTGGATTAAACATATGTCGAAACTCCAGACTTTTCTCAGATGTACTCTTAGGATGATATTAAGCAGTATTTCCCCTTGCAAACTGAAAGACAATACTAAGGGAAAAAATATCTATAACAATTACATAATCAGAAAGTATGCAAAACCACATAAGGAAGAAAAAAGGTTAGCCTCTCCTAGAATTCAGTTTGTTTTGTAAACCCTGATGAGCATCTTGCTGGATAGAAAGAGATGGGTAAAATAACCTAGAAGAGTCAGATGACTCAACATGGCTCAGTGTTTAACAAAGACAAAAATAAAATAAATGCATATGAAAAGATAACTGAGAGATCAGTTTTTTGTGAGCAATAAATGGCAATTTTTTTGAAGTATAAACTCAGAAAAGAAAGAATAATAACAAAAGCATCTAGATTAATAAGAACAGTGATAAACCAAGATGATTAGAATATTTTGAAAATTGGTTTCCAACATGTTCTTCCCTTTATGTGTTATAATAAAAACCTATATTTTTTTGCCAACAGACTGGAAAACAACAATTTTCAGACATTTGACACTAGACGGTCTGACAAAAAGAACAAAATCATTCTGATTAAGGATAAGAAGATACATAACTGCATTTTATAATGTTGGGTTCATTCAGTGAACATATGTATGTACCACATGTAATTGGGTGCAAAAAAATTACTATGTACACAGAGTATACTGTTAAAATGTTCTTATTACTGTTATAATTATTTTCCAAAGAAACTAATGAAAAGGTACTAAACTATGCAAAATGCTTTGAATAAATCTTTGTTGAATGTTGACCTGAGCTGGATCTTTTTTTTTTTTTTTCTTTTTTTCTTTCCTATACAATGCAATCAGACCAGATACCAATAGACGTTGTTAATGAGCATCTTTCTTCTAAACTTTGTGGTAATTAGTGACTATGGCCCTCACTTCAGTAAAACTGGAAACATGATTAACTTTGTTAAAATGGAAACTTATGATGAAATTGAGTAAAGGAACATGAGTTCTGTTAAACCATGATATCTCTGAATCTCTTTTCCTAGGCTTCATCTGCACTGTAAAGTATGGCTGTTTTGAAGTTATTAAATCTGATTTCACCCACATGTCATGACTCCATATCAGCTGAAAGGAGGAGTATGTATCATTCCTAAATTTCTTTGCTATTAATTCCAGTCCCATACAAATAACACATAGTTTAGACAACTTGCAATGATCTATCAATTTTCTGATGAGTGAATGAAGAATTTGGGCTTTCTTGTGGTTCTAATTAGAGTATATAGTTACAGATGTAGAAATTTGAACAGGCAAATGATATGGATAGAGCAATCTGCCAGATCTTTTGAGGAGTAATGAGATATTGTAAACATAATTTAATTTTAATTAATTTGTTTCCTATCTGGTGTTTCAGGAAGACACTATTGTGGACAATAATTCATCTTGTAGTTCTCTTATTACCCCCATTCAAGTTGCTTTTTTATGTGTATTTGCTTTGTTATCTCACGATTATTACATATTGGCTAACTTAATCATATAGCTTAGAATTAGTCTTTCTTAAATGTAGTTACCCCAATTTTTATTGTGAAGAATACCATAGTGAGCAGTTGATTTAAATAAATATATTGTTCTGCATTTGCATCATTCAGGGTGAAAGAGACTTCTATAAAAAACTGAGTAGATAGACCAGTTGAATGCACAGGGTACTTTAAAACAAATTAGTCAAAATAGAAGCTTTTCTAATTTTTTGAACACTCTATTTGATAGAAATAAGAATTTTATTTTAGTTTTTTTTGTTCAATTAACATACTTTTTCTGGACACCTGATGGTCCTGCAAAATTCACAGTGTCTGTTGAGACTTTGGCAAGAACTTTATCTTTGGGCAAGGGTGGTGGGGAGGGAAGGCGAGAGGGATAGACTGCTGAGCTGGCTCCTACATTTCACGCATACAGTCCCAGGGTCTCAGATGTCTGTAGGAGGCTACAGAGGGTTCTCAAACACCTTATACCATAGGAGAAGGACACATGCAGCTACCATATCAAAAGTCACTTTGTAAGTCTAGAGAAAGTCTGGTTGACTTGTAAATTTTCACAGGATGGACACTTGAGTCAGCCTTGGGGATATCTCATATAATTGGGTTTCCTTTTGTCAGAGCTATGATGCACTGAGGTATTTCCCAGGTGCTAGTGTGTGGGAAAATCCCTACATTTTCATCCAGTAATGAAAGGAGTGTTGTATGAAATGGTGGACATATTTTAAGACTGGATCTTTGTGGGGAAAACTGAGTTTGTTTCAGGTTCAGCTGTAGAGCAATTAACTTCAAATTAACAAACCGTCTACAATTTTTAGATGAGAATGTCTTTTAGCTGAAAGATACTGCTTCAGCATATCTGAACTGAATGGAAGATATGTAGCCAACAGTCTTTGATTACTTAAAAAATTACATGTTATTATCTCGAATTTTTGCTATCACAATGTAGATTTTCATGAAGGTGTGCAATGCACCTAAAAAGTTACGTTGCAAATATCATAATAGCATAAACATGTAGGAACTTCAGCAACAAATTAAATAATTTGTTGAAGGTCACCTAAGAAGCCAGACAGATCCAGAACCAAAAATCAAATCTGCTTACGAACTTGTGTTTCCTTTTCTAAGGGAAAAGATTTTCTTCTGATGTCCTTCTCTAGTAAAGTAATATACTGCTCATTAATTTTAAATGAAAGATAAAAGCTCGATGTCCCTTCACACTGTGATGCAAAAGAAAACATTAATAAAATACAATGTGGAAAGAGAACATAACTTTACAAGTAATGCCTCAGCCACAGGGCCTTCCTTAAGCTGTAGCAAAATATTGAACAACATTAGGTTACTGTTCCTTACAATCTTTTAATTTCCTTCCCCACCCCCCCCAAGCACCCCCTGCCCCAACTTTTTAAAATTTCAAATTCAAAGGGGCTGGGGACTTGGTGTCTTGAGTCCAACAAAGAGTTACAATTCCTTTAATAAAACTATGCCTCTAGATTTCTACTAAAAAACAATTTTAATTTACATTTAAGTGTTCCTACCAATAAATCACATCCATCTGATTCTCTGTTTTTATCCATTCACCGCCTAGAAAAAGAACATAAGCATATGCTGAACTCTGAAATAAATCCAGTGTTTGTTTGCTTGTTTCACTGGTTTTTTTGAGTCTTTTTTGTCTGCTTCTTTCTGTTTCCCGTGAAACTGGTTTCAGGGTGCCTTATTGGAATACAATCATAGACAAACAGTTACAATGGACAAAGATAGAGGCTGCAATTAAAAAAAATGTTACAATAATTGTCTTATACCTAAGTCTATTTTGAAAAAAAAGTCAACAAAAATTAAATGTAATGGAAAACCAGGAAAGATTGGATAACTATGACCTATTCAGCTGTATTTACCTTCCCTATGGTTTCATTCTTCTACAGATTTTGAAATAGTCCCTTACGGATCAATACTTTGTTTCTGAAGGCCAGATCTATGTTACCTTCAAGACTGTGCTTGAGGTCAAATTTACATTTACCTATACTGGCTGTACAGAAATAAGTCTTAAGAGACAGACTTTGGGAAATCTTCCAGCCACAGAGTACAGAACATGGAAAGGTAGGGGGTTTTATATATAAACCCACACACAACTTATTTTTCAGTCTGGCTAAATGACCATCACCATGTTTCAGTCATTATGTACCTATTACGCTGTGCAACCTTATTATGTGACCAGCTTCAGGAAGGAGGATCCCATAAAATTCCAATGTTTATGAGTCAAGACACTACAGATCATACATATGTGTGGTACATTAGAGATTGTTTACGCCTCTGAGCTACAGGCAGCCTGATGCAGACACAGAGATTGCAAGTCTCAGCAGAAATTCTGTACTCACTTCTTGTCTAACTCCAATCAGGCTTGCAACCTATGCGTTAAAAGGACTAGTTCCCAAATCTTATATCATTTTGGAGACATGAACAGGATTTTTTTCTTAATTAAAACCAATGACAAATCACCTTTTTCCTAAAATCTGCATTGACAAAGTTCTGAAGTGCTCTTACAAGGTTTGATGCTTTGCCATTGTTGTATGACTTGAAGAGTCTAAAAACCACAGCATTTTAATAACAACATAAAGAATGAGAAAAAGGTAAAGTGGGATCTCTACAAAGAGACAGCATCTCTAAAAATATCAGACAAAATTGTGGTAGTGTTGTTGCATAACTAAGAAAAAAAGTACATACTAATTGTATACCATTTATATCTTTATCAGTCTGGAAAGCCTGAGTTCTCATGTGTACTAGTAATGCTAAAAATCACATTTTCCATTTTGTTTTGCAAACACAGCTTATTTTCATCAAGAAAGATGCACATACTTCTCTTGTTCTTTAACAGGGCACTACTATATAAAAAAGCCAGAAAGCAA